>NW_017306456.1:132363-136790 GCF_000935625.1 Nanorana parkeri
TGTATTGTTAAAATCCCCGCTGTTCCCCCCGCCTGTGTTGGCGGAGGCAGCGGGGACAAAGACCGCTGCATTGCTCCGCTGCCCCCGTACCTCTGCTGCCGTCTTCCCCTGGTCCGTCGGCTTCTTCGTTCCCCCGTCCGTCCGCGGCACCTTGTCTTCTTCCGGTCCGTCCGCACCTCCTCTTCTGCCGGTCCGTCCGCTCCTCTTCCCGGGTCCGTCCGCTCCTCTTCTCCCGGTTCGCCCACTCTTCTTCCTCCGGTCCGTCGGCTCCTCTTCCTCCGGTCCCTCGGCTCCTCCGCTCCCCCGGTCCGTCCGCTTTTCCTCTGCCTCGCCCCCTCTTCATCTGCAGGCTTTGAGCCATACCCAGCCTGCTATTGGACATTGTAAAATGCAATAGCTAATAGCAAGCTGGCTTTTGCACCCGCCTGCTGTCAATCAGCATGGGGGGACATGATAGAGAACTTTCTCCTTCAGGCCCCTCCTCCGCTGAGCCCTGATTGGGCAAAGTCTTGCACCTGACCTGTGACTTTAACACATCAGAGCTTCAGTGGGCATTTTGTATTATGGAATGTCCGCGGTCGAACAAACCGCTAACATCCCATAAAGTTCGGCGTTCGACGAGCGCTCAAACTTGCGGTGTTCGAATCGAACACTCGGCCCATCCCTAGTCACAACCCAGAGATTCGCACAATCGGGATCCATGATGAGATGTGTGAATCTCCGCAGACCGGGGACAGATATTCGGGGGGAACATATAACAAAAAGAAAGGACAACGGAAGCTCTGGATACGATGTTTCCCCTTCATGAAACAATTAGAATTAGAACAATTAGAAACAAAGTAACATTCAGACTGAAACATATTGACAATGTAATCAAAACCCCCGCACACAACTCAGCCCTGCATCAGACAGTCTGGAATTCACTGAGTCACCCATCTTCAAACTGATTCTCTGATCGCTAATGGATTCTTTGTTGCAGCGGATCAAAAGAGGTTTTTTTTTAAAGTATTAAAGGCGACCCATCGTTGAAGGGATCATTGTTTATAAAAGCTCCACCTTCGATCATTTAAAAAGACGTTCTTGAGTGCCAGTCAGTGACTTTGCCTAGGCTGAGATGATGTCATCAGTCTGCTGCATGCAGGAGGAAGCATTTCCTCAATCTCCCCTCCCCCAGAGATCAGTCTGCTGCAGGCAGGAAGAGGCATTGCCAGCATCTTACCCCCAGAGGTAGATGAACATCCCAGTCCTGGAAGTAGATGGTGATACATTATTATTGACTACAGGCTGTAACATTTATGAGATCCGGAAACCCGATCCAAATCTGAGCTCCTCCGAACCCAGAAGTAAGCTTCTTCTACTGCAAACCAATCAGCTGCTGCTTGAGAAAAAATGTAAGCAAGGGGGCAGGATGGGGTGATGTCATTGACCTTTTATGACCACAAGTCTATTTTAGGGAATGAACATTAAACTTCTTTGGCCATATAAGTTATATGATGTCAGCACAAGCATCCCACAAGCATTGTGTTTATGGTCGGCTCCGGTGGGGAGGGGAGAGAAATGCTCCAATCCGCAGCGAATTGGTTAGGAGGCCTTAAAACGTCCATGTTAGGAGCTCAGGTTTGGACCAGGTGCCCTCCAAACCTGAGCTCAATCCTAGTTAAGAGCATGCATGTGAGGTTCTCTTCTTTGTGGCATGTTACCCTTATGTTGTGTTAGGGCACCCTATTGAAACTGAACGGGCTGCCAACGCACCCTGGCATGTTAACAAAAAGCTTGACCCTTTACTTCTAAGGCAATACACTACTGTTTCCCTCCCATCACCCAATTTACTAATCATGTGTGAACCAAGTTCGCCCAAGCCTGTGCAAAACTGTCCCTGACACACATCCCTTCTGACCCAATCAGTTGTGGCCGGGGCATTCCCTGCCCCATAGATAAACGTTACAAAGTGGTGGGGAATGCTCTGGCCGCAACTGATTGGGCTGGAAGGGGGGGGGGGGTATCAGTGACAGTTTTGCATGGGTTTTGGGCAAACTTTTTCCGCACCATGCCCCCGCACATCACTATTTACTAGCCTTTGCCTTGCTAGGTGAACTTCCTTTATCCCTTTGGTGATGCAACCCCATCGCATTTATATATATATATATTGTGTGGCAACCCCACTGTAGAATTGGGTGTTATGTTCACCTGGGACTCTCAGCCAGATGGGCTGAGACGTGTCTGGAAGCCAGGGTTTGTCAGCATTACGTTTGGGATCCTGGAACTGGGAGGTTTCAAGGTAATTCAGGAGGGAAGATGAGATACCCAGTCCGGGGTCCAGGCTTTAGCAGTGGCCAGCACCCCGATGATTGCACAGGTGTGCACAACCCTTAAGAAAAGGACGCTGGCTAGGGGAATTAGCTCCTGCTGGGAAAGAGTAAAACAGACCATGTTCAGGTGTCAGGAGAACGCCACCAGAACTCAGAGAGGAGTCAGGCAAGCTCCTACTGGGATAGGAACGGACGATGTTCAGGAGTCTAAAATGGAGTCAGGTGGTGAGTGTGCTGGAGGCACACTAAAGGTGGCCATACACTTTACAACCCTCGCAAGACTTTTGTCTTGCGAGGGTTGTAAAGTAATTTTAAAAACGTACGATCTGCCCATCTTGGACAGGCAGATCGTACTTGCGATCATCGCAAGTCCGCCCCCCTGAGGGGCGGGATTCCGATGACTGCAATGAGGGGCGGGCTTCCCATGACTGCAAACGGGCTGTACACCGGCCCGTTCGGCAGTTGTCGAACCAGCAGGCCACTAACTCGCCGAGAATCGTACGATTCCCGGCGGGTTTTCCAGCCTGCTTGTTCGACGGAAGACGTGCGACCGTACAGTAGAAGCGGTCGCACGCCTTCCATACACTTTGCGATTATTGTAGGATCGCGGGATTTCCCACGATTCTCGTACGATAATCTTACAGTGTATGGGCACCTTAAGACAGCCAGGGAGGCTGGGAGAGCCATGAGCCTGAGGGGCCACCCGTACAAGTGTGGAACAGCACTTCAAAGAGGACCAGTGGGTCGGAAGTGCTAAGGTTTAAAGTGGAAGCCAGGAGGCTATTCTTGTGTTGTTTTGAAGCCTTGCACGAATGTTATGTTGAACAACCCCTACGAGGGGATCCAAGATGGATATATGAACTTTCTTTTGAATAAAAGTGGGCTACCGAGCCCTTAAACCGAAGATATTGCGAGTAGACTGCATTCTTAAGCGCTCATCATATGTGCTAATATCCCCGAACATAACACATATATATATATAATCTCTCAATCGTCTCATTCAATGTCTGGCCGGTCTGTCTGGATCGTTAGATGACCATAGATTTACTCGCAGCTATGGCTCAGACACAGCTCCAGCCTATTAGGAACACGTCAGCGCCCATTGTGACATTTCCGCATCAAAGTTTCCAACGTACTGAAGTTTGAATAATTTCGCTCGAAGCGATGAGCAAAGTTTTTTTGAATGAGCTTTGAAACATTCTAAACATTTACAGAATTCCAGACAGAATATCCGGAGCTCTAAATAGCAGTGATGTGCCGAATTCCCCAGATTGAAGAGAAGGAGGGGAGCCCCCCAACCCGTCTGACCCCCTTGGATCCGCGCCCGTCTGCGTTCTTTGACGGCGGACGCACAATACCGTCCGTGTCTTACCCGGTGAACGCGGGATGTTCGCTGCCTCGCTATTCTCTCGGCACATTGTATCTCTCGCTTTTATTGGCTCCGCTGTGCAAAGCGAGGGTGCAGCGCCAGACAGCAACAAGGGACCCCACCGCCTGCCTCTCTCCGGGCAGCGACGCTGGCTCTTTGTTGGCAAGCATGCGCTCTAATTATAGCCGCGGAATTCTGAAAAATAAGACTAAATATCCAAAAGAAACATTCTTTCTGTATTATCGGGCAAACAACAAAAAAAAAAGATATATTTTTCAGCACCTCTGCCATAAGCGAGGGCGTAACTATGGCGATGGAGAAGGACGGCGATTGGAAGGGAACAGGAATAAAAATCCACCAGGCTTTTTAAAGCTGCAGCTTCCTTTAATAAAGGGCATGAAATAAAAACTGTCTGTGATGCCTCAATGCAACTAATGAGGTTTAAACCCTATTATACTTTTTGGATGGAGCATGCAGGTACCTGTTGCATATTTTGGTTGGTTGACATGGGGCACGTCCCCTGGGTGCCTTTTGTATAAGCCCCATTAGAAAAGAAAAAAAACGACCCTTGTAGTGGAGCTACCCAGGGCAGAATTTACTCTCTCTGCTGCCCCAAGGCCAGGTTCATCAATGCGCCCCCCTACCCACCAATAAGCCCCAAAAAAACGTTTCCATGGATGTGAATGGGCCCTTTATGTGTTCATCTTAAGTCCCGACCCTTTCCTGCTAAGCTTTGTTTCCTTACCTAC
>NW_017306456.1:137031-139526 GCF_000935625.1 Nanorana parkeri
TAGAACTGTGTATCAGATATATTCCCCAGATCCTCGATGCGGAGGGATCTCCAGCCTCATGAACCCAGGGCTCCCTATAGTTTTCTGACTGTTGAGGAAATGTGAGAATTTGTTACACATTCTACAACTTTGTCTGGAAGAACAACTTCCATTAGTGACGCATCTCTCGCCGCGCTCAGAAGGCTCCCGCGTATCAGAGTCCGCTTCGTTTCGGAGGCTCTCCATATGCGCGGCGTAACTAATTAATGCAGTCTGAGATTAATAACATCCATACTTTATTTTCAGACAATATCCATCACATGCCATCACATGCTCAGAGCAGACTGCCAGCTGACTGCCCATTACCAGGGCATATAAATTGCCAGCATCTGTGTGTTTGATTAGATTTCTCTTATAGGGAATTTAAAGGGCATTTCTGACTTCTACGTATGTTGTGTGCGAAGAGCACAAAACTGGCAGAACAACGTCTTCTGTACTCTTATAGATATATTGTGACTCATTCACTGTTATTTTAAAACACATGCAACAAGATGATTTACCAGAAGTGAATGTTTGATGCGTGAAAGATTCACTGCTGGATAAATATACTCCTTGGTCAGTGCTGGGACAAAATCCCCCCCGTCCTGTTTTGCATCCTCTCCTGCTGAAGCTCCCAGGTGGCCATCTTGACTGCCTATCCCTCAGCCGGCCCCTGCCCTGCATAGGTTGCACGTCCTAGCCTTTTTGCACCCCACTCCTGTTGAAGCCCCCAAGGCAGCCACTTCATCTGCCTATCCTCAGCCCAATGCCCTGCATTGGTTGCAGGTTCTGCCTTTTTTTCACCCCTCTCCTGCTGAACCCCCCAGACGGCCACCTCATCTGCCAATCCCTCAGCCAGCCCCTGCCCTGCATAGGTGGCAGGCATTGCCCTGTTTTGCACCCCTCTCCTGCTGAAGCCCCCAAGGCGGCCACCTCATCTGCCTATCCCTCAGCCCAATGCCCTGCATTGGTTGCAGGTTCTGCCTTTTTTTCACCCCTCTCCTGCTGAACCCCCCAGACGGCCACCTCATCTGCCAATCCCTCAGCCAGCCCCTGCCCTGCATAGGTTGCAGGTATTGCCCTGTTTTGCACCCTTCTCCTGCTGAAGCCCCCAAGGCGGCCACCTCATCTGCCTATCCCTCAGCCCAATGCCCTGCATTGGTTGCAGGTTCTGCCTTTTTGCACCCCTCTCCTGCTGAAGCCCCCAGGTGGCCATCTTTACTGTTTATCACTTAGCCTGGCCCAGCCCTTCATAGGGCTTCGCGTTCTGCCCTTTTTGCACCCCACTCCTGCTGAAGCCCCCAAGGTGGCCAGCGTGATTGCCTATCCCTCAGCCTGCCCCTGCCCTGCATAGGTTGCACGTTCTGCCCTTTTTGCACCCCCTCTCCTGCTGAAGCCCCCAAGGTGGCCATCGTGATTGCCTATTACTCTGCCCCGCATAGTCCTTCACGTTGTGCCCTTTTTGCCCCCCATTCTTGCTAAAACCCCCAAGTTGGCCTCCTCTTCTGCCTATCCCTCAGCCAGCCCCTGCCCTTGTCTGTCTCTGATATGTACAAACAACGAAAAAGCCACTCACACTCCAATTCAATGTCCATTCAACTCGTTTATTCGCTGAAGTGGTATAACATCTTAATACAATGTTTTGGAAACCCAGCGGTTCCTTCATCAGGCTACATGTTTCATTTGCATGGACAATATTGAACATGTATTCATTTGTAAACATGTTCATTCATTTCACTAAACATGTTAATTCATGTAAACATGTTCATTCATTTCAAATGAACATGTTTCATTGGTTGAATGGACATCGAATTGGAGTGTGAGGGGCCTTTTCGTTGTTTGTACATTGTCTGCAGAGGCATCTGCTGCTACTCTGGCACCCGCCCTGTATATTGGGCTATTTACCGGTAAGGAGTGCGATGGGATCAATTGGATTTTCAATTGTCTCTGATATGTGGCCCTTTCTGTCATAAATTGCCCTAAAAGTTTTAAAAAGAGACTAGAATATATGTTCTTTTAATGACTTACATCTTGGGTGGGAACATATTGAAATGGCCATAACTTGGAGGTCTATTTATAAGCAATTTGCACAGCCATTCTCTCGGTGAATCTAAGTAAACATTTATTCTGTGTGAATAGAGGCAAAAATGAACATTCTTAGTATATTTTCTATTCAGGTCAAATGTATTGTAATGCTAAATAATGGAATAGAACGGAATGGAAATAATACTTCTTTCCTATGCTCCTCAGTTCCATCTACTGGCCATAATGGTGTATTACATTACTGAGGAACTGCTTCCTCTTGCCTGCAGCAGACTGATCACTGGGGGAGGGGAGACTGAAGAAATGCTTCCTCCTGCCTGCAGCAGTCTGATCACTGGGGGAGGGGAGACTGAAGAAATGCTTCCTCCTGCCTGCAGCAGTCTGATCACTGGGGGAGGGGAGACTGAAGAAATGCTTCCTCCTGCCTGCAGCAG
>NW_017306456.1:142191-143832 GCF_000935625.1 Nanorana parkeri
GATTCCCGGCGGGTTTTCCAGCCTGCTTGTTCGACGGAAGACGTGCGACCGTACAGTAGAAGCGGTCGCACGCCTTCCATACACTTTGCGATTATTGTAGGATCGCGGGATTTCCCACGATTCTCGTACGATAATCTTACAGTGTATGGGCACCTTAAGACAGCCAGGGAGGCTGGGAGAGCCATGAGCCTGAGGGGCCACCCGTACAAGTGTGGAACAGCACTTCAAAGAGGACCAGTGGGTCGGAAGTGCTAAGGTTTAAAGTGGAAGCCAGGAGGCTATTCTTGTGTTGTTTTGAAGCCTTGCACGAATGTTATGTTGAACAACCCCTACGAGGGGATCCAAGATGGATATATGAACTTTCTTTTGAATAAAAGTGGGCTACCGAGCCCTTAAACCGAAGATATTGCGAGTAGACTGCATTCTTAAGCGCTCATCATATGTGCTAATATCCCCGAACATAACACATATATATATATAATCTCTCAATCGTCTCATTCAATGTCTGGCCGGTCTGTCTGGATCGTTAGATGACCATAGATTTACTCGCAGCTATGGCTCAGACACAGCTCCAGCCTATTAGGAACACGTCAGCGCCCATTGTGACATTTCCGCATCAAAGTTTCCAACGTACTGAAGTTTGAATAATTTCGCTCGAAGCGATGAGCAAAGTTTTTTTGAATGAGCTTTGAAACATTCTAAACATTTACAGAATTCCAGACAGAATATCCGGAGCTCTAAATAGCAGTGATGTGCCGAATTCCCCAGATTGAAGAGAAGGAGGGGAGCCCCCCAACCCGTCTGACCCCCTTGGATCCGCGCCCGTCTGCGTTCTTTGACGGCGGACGCACAATACCGTCCGTGTCTTACCCGGTGAACGCGGGATGTTCGCTGCCTCGCTATTCTCTCGGCACATTGTATCTCTCGCTTTTATTGGCTCCGCTGTGCAAAGCGAGGGTGCAGCGCCAGACAGCAACAAGGGACCCCACCGCCTGCCTCTCTCCGGGCAGCGACGCTGGCTCTTTGTTGGCAAGCATGCGCTCTAATTATAGCCGCGGAATTCTGAAAAATAAGACTAAATATCCAAAAGAAACATTCTTTCTGTATTATCGGGCAAACAACAAAAAAAAAAGATATATTTTTCAGCACCTCTGCCATAAGCGAGGGCGTAACTATGGCGATGGAGAAGGACGGCGATTGGAAGGGAACAGGAATAAAAATCCACCAGGCTTTTTAAAGCTGCAGCTTCCTTTAATAAAGGGCATGAAATAAAAACTGTCTGTGATGCCTCAATGCAACTAATGAGGTTTAAACCCTATTATACTTTTTGGATGGAGCATGCAGGTACCTGTTGCATATTTTGGTTGGTTGACATGGGGCACGTCCCCTGGGTGCCTTTTGTATAAGCCCCATTAGAAAAGAAAAAAAACGACCCTTGTAGTGGAGCTACCCAGGGCAGAATTTACTCTCTCTGCTGCCCCAAGGCCAGGTTCATCAATGCGCCCCCCTACCCACCAATAAGCCCCAAAAAAACGTTTCCATGGATGTGAATGGGCCCTTTATGTGTTCATCTTAAGTCCCGACCCTTTCCTGCTAAGCTTTGTTTCCTTACCTACGACATGGCTGGTGTAAAAGGCCACA
>NW_017306456.1:144056-151461 GCF_000935625.1 Nanorana parkeri
GCCAAGCGGTAATCTGAGAATGTATTAAAGCCATAGCCACTCCAGTCGTAGAACTGTGTATCAGATATATTCCCCAGATCCTCGATGCGGAGGGATCTCCAGCCTCATGAACCCAGGGCTCCCTATAGTTTTCTGACTGTTGAGGAAATGTGAGAATTTGTTACACATTCTACAACTTTGTCTGGAAGAACAACTTCCATTAGTGACGCATCTCTCGCCGCGCTCAGAAGGCTCCCGCGTATCAGAGTCCGCTTCGTTTCGGAGGCTCTCCATATGCGCGGCGTAACTAATTAATGCAGTCTGAGATTAATAACATCCATACTTTATTTTCAGACAATATCCATCACATGCCATCACATGCTCAGAGCAGACTGCCAGCTGACTGCCCATTACCAGGGCATATAAATTGCCAGCATCTGTGTGTTTGATTAGATTTCTCTTATAGGGAATTTAAAGGGCATTTCTGACTTCTACGTATGTTGTGTGCGAAGAGCACAAAACTGGCAGAACAACGTCTTCTGTACTCTTATAGATATATTGTGACTCATTCACTGTTATTTTAAAACACATGCAACAAGATGATTTACCAGAAGTGAATGTTTGATGCGTGAAAGATTCACTGCTGGATAAATATACTCCTTGGTCAGTGCTGGGACAAAATCCCCCCCGTCCTGTTTTGCATCCTCTCCTGCTGAAGCTCCCAGGTGGCCATCTTGACTGCCTATCCCTCAGCCGGCCCCTGCCCTGCATAGGTTGCACGTCCTAGCCTTTTTGCACCCCACTCCTGTTGAAGCCCCCAAGGCAGCCACTTCATCTGCCTATCCTCAGCCCAATGCCCTGCATTGGTTGCAGGTTCTGCCTTTTTTTCACCCCTCTCCTGCTGAAGCCCCCAAGGCAGCCACTTCATCTGCCTATCCTCAGCCCAATGCCCTGCATTGGTTGCAGGTTCTGCCTTTTTTTCACCCCTCTCCTGCTGAACCCCCCAGACGGCCACCTCATCTGCCAATCCCTCAGCCAGCCCCTGCCCTGCATAGGTTGCAGGTATTGCCCTGTTTTGCACCCTTCTCCTGCTGAAGCCCCCAAGGCGGCCACCTCATCTGCCTATCCCTCAGCCCAATGCCCTGCATTGGTTGCAGGTTCTGCCTTTTTGCACCCCTCTCCTGCTGAAGCCCCCAAGGCGGCCACCTCATCTGCCTATCCCTCAGCCCAATGCCCTGCATTGGTTGCAGGTTCTGCCTTTTTGCACCCCTCTCCTGCTGAAGCCCCCAGGTGGCCATCTTTACTGTTTATCACTTAGCCTGGCCCAGCCCTTCATAGGGCTTCGCGTTCTGCCCTTTTTGCACCCCACTCCTGCTGAAGCCCCCAAGGTGGCCAGCGTGATTGCCTATCCCTCAGCCTGCCCCTGCCCTGCATAGGTTGCACGTTCTGCCCTTTTTGCACCCCCTCTCCTGCTGAAGCCCCCAAGGTGGCCATCGTGATTGCCTATTACTCTGCCCCGCATAGTCCTTCACGTTGTGCCCTTTTTGCCCCCCATTCTTGCTAAAACCCCCAAGTTGGCCTCCTCTTCTGCCTATCCCTCAGCCAGCCCCTGCCCTTGTCTGTCTCTGATATGTACAAACAACGAAAAAGCCACTCACACTCCAATTCAATGTCCATTCAACTCGTTTATTCGCTGAAGTGGTATAACATCTTAATACAATGTTTTGGAAACCCAGCGGTTCCTTCATCAGGCTACATGTTTCATTTGCATGGACAATATTGAACATGTATTCATTTGTAAACATGTTCATTCATTTCACTAAACATGTTAATTCATGTAAACATGTTCATTCATTTCAAATGAACATGTTTCATTGGTTGAATGGACATCGAATTGGAGTGTGAGGGGCCTTTTCGTTGTTTGTACATTGTCTGCAGAGGCATCTGCTGCTACTCTGGCACCCGCCCTGTATATTGGGCTATTTACCGGTAAGGAGTGCGATGGGATCAATTGGATTTTCAATTGTCTCTGATATGTGGCCCTTTCTGTCATAAATTGCCCTAAAAGTTTTAAAAAGAGACTAGAATATATGTTCTTTTAATGACTTACATCTTGGGTGGGAACATATTGAAATGGCCATAACTTGGAGGTCTATTTATAAGCAATTTGCACAGCCATTCTCTCGGTGAATCTAAGTAAACATTTATTCTGTGTGAATAGAGGCAAAAATGAACATTCTTAGTATATTTTCTATTCAGGTCAAATGTATTGTAATGCTAAATAATGGAATAGAACGGAATGGAAATAATACTTCTTTCCTATGCTCCTCAGTTCCATCTACTGGCCATAATGGTGTATTACATTACTGAGGAACTGCTTCCTCTTGCCTGCAGCAGACTGATCACTGGGGGAGGGGAGACTGAAGAAATGCTTCCTCCTGCCTGCAGCAGTCTGATCACTGGGGGAGGGGAGACTGAAGAAATGCTTCCTCCTGCCTGCAGCAGACTGATCACTGGGGGAGGGGAGACTGAAGAAATGCTTCCTCCTGCCTGCAGCAGACTGATCACTGGGTGATGGGATACTGAAGAAATGCTTCCTCCTACCTGCAGCAGACTGATGACATCATCTCTCCTTAGGCAAAGTCCCTGAATGTATACCAGGGACGGCTTTTTAATGATGAAAGGTGGAGCTTTCTGGAAAAATGATACTGTTGCTGTATATTGAGTCATGTCAGGGATTTATTCTTCTACAGTTGTACTGACAGATCCAATTAAGTGTTTCTTAATGGATATAAAACTTTATTGACAGATTCACAGATGCTGACTTTGACATTGCTCGAAGAAACACAGCCAAGGGAACCCATTTAGCAAACACATAACACGTATGATATCACAGCAGAATATGTCCTGCGGGCAGATTTATGTGTAACAAGCTAATACATGTGTCTCTGGGAGTTATTTTAAGACATTGGCAAGCTTGGCATGAGTAAGGCGGCATCGGTGGCACATGCCAGGGTGGTGGCGGTCTTTACCCTTGTGGCCCCGACCGATCATTTCGGAGCTTTCTCGATACATAGTTGCAATTCCAATTCCTTTAAAGGAAGAACTTTAAATGATTCAGGAAGCCGGGCAGCCCAAGTCCGGCAGTGTGAATCAAACATTCCTGGACTCCTGGCTGATCTCATTCACCCAGCCTGGGTGTTCCCTGCTGAGCATAGCATGAAGAAGAAGAAAAGAGACCACCTGATTGGCTGCAAAGTTTTCCTGGGGCCAGGGATTGGCTGGCAGAGTTTTCCAGGGAGTTATCAGGTCTTTGTTATAGTGAGAAGCAGAGTGTTGAGCTGCAGTAGTGGAGCTGAGCAGGAGGAGGACAAGGTACACGAGCAAAACACTTCCCCCTCAGTGCCAGAGATGGAGCTGAGCACAGGCGTCCATAAGGTGAGCTCTGCCCTTCGCTTCCTATCCTTCAGGGTTAAAGGAGAACTCTAGTCTGAATGAGAAGCTGTATATTATGATCATTGTGTGTCCTTCCTTTTTCTGGTGATAATATTTCTGGTGATAATATGCAAATTATTTTATCTGACCTCCGACACCCTGACAAACCTCTAGCCAAAGGTAGTTCAGATTCAAGTTTGCCAGCGTCAGGTTTCCTTAATGGTTGTTTAAATTCTTACTGAGTTTCAAGTTCACTTGGCAAACCTGCGGAGAGACGTATTCACTAAAAGCCGCAATGGCTCTAGTTGTCTATGCGAAAACCTGCCGTGCACCTGTATACTAATATCCACCAACGTAAGGACTAATGCTGGCCAATCGCTGGTCAAATTTCAGCCAAGCAGTGAGTGGCCCCGATTTTTTTTCAATTGACTTTTGTCAAAGGAGACGGGTCAAAAATTCTCAATTGAATAGTGATCGCAGCCAATCGGCAGCATTGTTTGGGTAGTCTGACAGCGGCGGGCATCGGCTGTCAGAATACAATAGTCAGAGAGGGGTAGATTCTCCCATCTACACTTGGATATCAAGCGTTAAGTGTGTGGTCAGCTCCAGCGATGTGATTGTAAGCTCTTGCTACTGAGAGATTTGAGCACTTGCTGGCAGTTCATTAAAGTGACATAAAACTCAGGAGATAAATCTTAAAAATCCATTCCAGTCCCTTAATTCTGATCTGACTCCTCACCATCAGTCTAGGATCCTTTGCTGAGACGGAGTGAGGGCTGCCAGGTGAAAGGGACCTATCTATGTATAATGACTGCGCTCCCTGGAATGTATCCTTTATATACCTTCTTATTCTCGAAACATTGTCTGGAAATTTACATCAAATTTCCTTGATTCTATGTTGTCGATACCTCAAAAGTCCTATATATATATATATATGTATAGGACTTATAAGCCTATATATATGTATAGTCCTCATTTTATAAACTGTTATACTAAATGTAACAACCCTCCATACTACTTAAAGTGACACTAAACTCGAAATAAATCTTCAAAATACATACAAGTCCTTGAATTCTGAACAACAATGTATCTTATTTGTGTATCACTCGGCTGTAGATCCTCCAATCATCTCTGACACTGTCCTTCCTCCTGGAGGGGGGCTACGTCTGTTCCTCATGGTCCCTGTGTGGGTTGTAAAGTAGTCACCGCTCCAAGCTCGCTCCCGGGATGGACTACAGTCTCATGTTTAGTGTAATTATTTCTATTGAGATTGTAGTCTATCCTGGGAGTGAGCTTGAAGCGGTGACTACTTTACAACACACACAGGGACCATGGGGAACAGACGTAGCCCCCCTCCAGAAGGAAGGACAGTGTCAGCACCAATTCAGAGATGATTGGAGGATCTACAGCCGAGGGATACACAAATAAGAGACATTGTTGTTCATAGTTCAGGGACTCGAATTAATTTTTAAGATTTAACTTATGTGTTTTGTGTCACTTTAAGTAGTATGGAGGGTTGTTACATTTAGTAGGACACTACATCCCCAAGAGCTTTATAAAATGAGGACTATACATATAAAAATGGGACTTTTGAGGCATCGACAACATAGAATGAAGGAATTCTTTGATGTAACTTTCCAGACAATGTTTAGAGAATAGATACATAACAAGGTATAAAAAGGATACATTCCAGTGAGTGCTGTCATTATACATACCGTGTTTCCCCGAAAATAAGGCACTGTCTTATATTTTTTTTTGGCTCACAAAAACACACTGGGTCTTATTTTCGGAGTAGGTCTTATTTTTAGGGTAGGTCTTATTTTTAGGGTAGGTCTTATTTTTAGGGTAGGTCTTATTTTTAGGGTAGGTCTTATTTTTGGGGTAGGTCTTATTTTCGGGGTAGGTCTCAGTTATTCTTCTTTTTTATAATGTGACGCAATCCACACTTATTCATGTACAAAAATACGGCGATCAGGGCAATCAGGGGTGCCGTACCTTTCCAAGAGCAATTTGCTAACCAATCGCTGGCCAGAATGAGCGAAGCGCACTTTCACTATTGATCCCTCACAGGCGGAGTGCATTTGGTATCACTCCGCCTGTGACAGGAGCCGGCGCTATAGAGGAGGGTTCGGCTTATGCGGCTCTGCTCCTTATGGTGACGCCTCGCTTCCTCTAGCGCTGGCTTCGTTGGCACCGCTGATTCTCTCCCGCCTCTCCCGCGGCTCTTCAAGTTCCCCCCTTATGCCACCACCGGCCCTGGCAATGGTCACAACTAGGTCTTATTTTCGGGGTAGGTCTTATTTTCGGGGTAGATCTGGCCCTTTCACCTGGCACCCACCCCACTCCGCCTCAGCAAAGGAACCTAGAGTGACGGTGCTGAGTCAGATCAGAATGGAAATGGATGTCGCATACGGGGGTATACACGTCCATGTGAATGAGCCCCAAAGCTGAGGAAACTCCGTGACACAAACCTGTCCGTGTTTTCATTTTTGTTTTCTTTTCTAGAGTCATAGAAACAAGAGTCTAGAATGCCAAAAACAACATTTGCACCGTGTAAAGTGGCCTTTGCATAGACTAAAATGCTTCGCCGAGGCCTCCTTTAAGCCAGTACTAGTCTTTTTTTTTTTTTCATCAATAAATGTCGCCATTGTTTTCATACTCCGCATACCATGTTACTGCCGCAGCGTGCATGCTATTTACCCCAATGCAAACATTGCCGTACAGGAGCTCCCAGCATGCCTTGGCAGTAGAAGGTTCCTTCGTGCCTTTTGGCAACATCTACACATCCTGTCGATGAATTTATACTTTATAACCGGAGCATAACATCTCATTCACACCAGCGGTCCCAGATTCCCGTGGCTTCACCACGCCACAGCAGGAAGGTGGCCCTTGAAATGTCTTCAGCTCTGCAATCTGTGGCTCAGTCATGCAACTACAAGTCCCAGCATGCCTCTGAGGAAAGCATGACTGAGCAAAACGTTCTAGTTTAGCATGTTGTTCTGTGGCTCTGTTAGGACTGCAAGTACCAGCATGCCGCCCGGTAAACTGTCTCTTGCAGCAAGCTTATGCAATGTCTGGCAGCGGCCTGATTGTGATTGTCATCGATTGTTTCCTGAACGCGAGGAAATGATGATTTGCCGCATTCTGGAATCTAGAAGGAGGTTTCTGGCGCTTATGATAATTGTAAATAACACAGAAATTGGAAGAGAGAGAGAGCTAATGAGAGAGAGAGAGCGCTTATTAGAGAGAGAGAGAGAGAGCGCTAGAGAGAGAGCGCTAGAGCCAGCGCTAATGAGAGAGAGAGCGCTAATGTGAGAGAGAGAGGGAGAGAGAGAGCTAATGAGAGAGAGAGCGTTAATGAGAGAGAGCGCTAATGAGAGAAAGAGCTAATGAGAGAGCGTTAATGAGAGAGAGAGCTAATGAGAGAGAGAGCGTTAATGAGAGAGAGAGCTAATGAGAGAGAGCGTTAATGAGAGAGAGAGCTAATGAGAGAGAGCGTTAATGAGAGAGAGAGCTAATGAGAGAGAGAGTGTTAATGAGAGAGAGAGCGCTAATGAGAGAAAGAGCTAATGAGAGAGAGAGAGCTTATTAGAGAGAGAGAGCGCTAGATCGAGCGCTAATGAGAGAGAGAGAGCGTTAATGTGAGAGAGAGTTAATGAGAGAGAAAGAGAGAGCTAATGAGAGAGAGAGCTAATGACAGAGAGCGTTAATGAGAGAGAGAGGGAGAGAGAGAGCTAATGAGAGAAAAAGCTAATGAGAGAGAGCTAATGAGAGAGGGAGAGAGCTAATGAGAGAAAAAGCTAATGAGAGAGAGAGAGCTAATGAGAGAGGAAGAGCGCTTATTAGAGAGAGAGAGCACTGACGAGAGAGAGAGAGCGCTACCTGGAAAGACCTGGAAAGAAAATATTTTAGGAACATTTGTTTTTGCCTCTATTGATGCAGAATGAACGTTCACCGAGATTCACAAGGCAAATGGCTCCCAATAGACCCC
>NW_017306456.1:151699-152032 GCF_000935625.1 Nanorana parkeri
GTGGCAATATGTCCTGTTGTTATTTTACCAAAATTTTGGCACGGTAAAAACTTAAAATTTCACAGATCTGAGACCCCCTTCCTTCCACCGAAGAACCTGCCCCCGTCCCTGATCAGCCTACTTATAGGGCACTCCCACTGCAAGCCTCATTTCTGCTCTCATCTGCCAACCCTGTTTTGGGCAATTACAACGCCAAACAGAAAAAAATATGTTTTTGCAAAGCGAGAGGGAAGCGAAGAACGCATTTTTTTTTAATAAATAAATTTATTGGCGTTAAACCTGAAAGTAGAGCGCGGGGAAGCGGCATTGATACCGGAGGATGGATGGATTTCA
>NW_017306456.1:152049-162343 GCF_000935625.1 Nanorana parkeri
GATCAGACACAGAGGGGGGGGGATCTGCTGCCGGCAAATGAAGCCCTATAGAATGGATTACATGGAAGGATCAGACTACAAGCACCACCGGGCTCCGCATGCAACTGTCAGGACTAAGTTACGGCACGCAGGATGATTAAAGCGCTAACGAAGGCGAAACATAAACACGCCGAACGGCGCGGCTGAGTATAAGGGCCGTGACACACTGCACGCGAAGCCGTGCAGAGCGAAGCAAAGCTCTCCGGCACGGAGCTTCGCGTGCAGTGTGTGAGCTGAGTGCAGTCAGATGATTGACTGCACCTTCAGCCAATCGGCTCGTCTGTAACAACCGGCCAGACGTCGCATCCCGTCACGCTGGTTTATTCGCGCGAGCCGATTGGCTGAAGTTGAAATTGTTCATCTCGGCACGCTCAGCTCCGCGAGCTCTCGCCAGCTGAGGTGCCGAGAAGAAAGTGACATGACACACTGCTCGCAAAGGCAGCGCGCCACCGCTCCGCGCTGCTTGGCGTGCAGTGTGTCACGGCCTTAACGGTGCAGCCGGAGATGTTTGTTTCACTCATTAGGATCCTTTCCCCTCTTCTCCGCCTGCCAATTACTGAGCCACGAATACATTGTAACACAATCCACGGGGAAGAGAAGGGAGAGGCACTACAGCAGGGGGTAGGCAACCCTCGGCACTGCGGCTGTGGTGGAACTACAAGTCCCATGAGGCTTTGCAAGACTCTGACAGACACAGGCATGAGTCCCGGAGGCAGAGGTATGATGGGAGTTGTGGTTTCCGCGTGCTTCTGCGTTGTAGCGCACATAGTGGGACGGGGCCCCCTAGTGGACCCCTTATCATGGGCTCCGGGGACGCAGGAAGCCGAAGGTTCTCCTGCGAGGGCAGAGAAATCCTCCCGGCAGCGCGGAGACGACAAATATGTGGACGGACTGGATCTGGTGCCGCGGTCTGCTTGCGAAGGGCGGTAGCCGCACCTCACACGGCGCCCATTGTGGCACTTGCAGCAGAAGGCGCATACTTCTATAATTGGAACCTCGGGCCAGACAGGCAGGACAGACAAGTCACAACGCTCCGCAGCAAAGCGCTTCACATAGTTCAAGGGGCTCTGCCTGTTATGTGGCGGCTTGTCTGCTGGGAGTTGTAGTTCAACCCCTGGGAGGAGAAAGTCTCCATGAATAAATCCCTGACTTGTCACAGTACACAGCAACCTCATCAGTCTGCTGCAGGCAGGAGGAAGCATTTCCTAAGTCTCCCCTCCCCCAGTGATCAGTCTGCTGCAGGCAGGAGGGAGCATTTCCTCACTCTCCCCTCCCCCAGTGATCAGTCTGCTGCAGGCAGGAGGGAGGATTTCCTCAGTCTCCCCTCCCCAGTGATCAGTCGGCTGCAGGCAGGAGGGAGGATTTCCTCAGTCTCCCCTCCCCAGTGATCAGTCGGCTGCAGGCAGGAGGGAGCATTTCCTCACTCTCCCCTCCCCCAGTGATTAGTCTGCTGCAGGCAGGAGGAAGCATTTCCTCAGTCTCAGCTCTCCAAGTGATCATTGTAACGTTGTATCCAATCACAAGGTGAGGGGCTGCAGCAGAGGCTGATCTGTGTCAGACATTTGTCTGCCTCATTGGGCCGTAGTTCATGCCTGTTTTAGTACTCTAGGCCCCGATGCAAGCTTGACCGTAGTGCGCCTTTAAATATCAGGCTGGGAAGTCGTTGGAGCGGTGGTGGAGTTTGCAGCACTCGGGGAAATGAATGAATTGCTCCAATGCAGCAAGATCCAGGTACAGCTGTGATATGGCAGCCACGAGGAGGAGGAGGCCGACCTGCAGGATGCTCCCCCCCGCCTTGTAGTGTTATTATCCAGGAATTGGTTCCAGATGCAGAATTTGGAGACTCGGATCGGTGTATCTGCCCGGAATCCGCTACACACGGAGCTCATTGTGTGTTTACAGCTCGCAATCAATTCCTAAAACCACCTCATCACAATCACCGGGACCCAGCAGCAGAGCAGGGGTAGGCAACCTCGGCACTCCAGATGGGACACAACTACAGATACTATCATGCCCCTGCCTGCGGGAGTCATGCCTGTGGCTGTCAGAGTCTTGCAATGCTTCATGGGACTTGTAGTTCTACAACAGTGCTGAGGTTGCCTGCCACTGCTATAGAGTGAGCAAGTATTAAAAGCTGAAGTTCAATCTGCTCCTATTCTGCTCCTCCCCTCCCTCACTCATCGACATACTAATGACATCTAACCATACCTTGTGATGTCATCACTGGGTCTCTGTGCAATGCAGACAGATCATGGCTGGTGGGAGGGGCCGACAGGATGCTATATTTCCTGAAAACATCACAGGACCCGGCCCCCCGTACTCCTCTCAAGAGCCCTCGGCCCTTCTTTCTTGTGCCCTTTAATCCAGGCGCTGTCCCTGGCATTGTGATGACTGTCAAATATGGCGCCAGACTCCTCCCCCCCCCTGTATATGGGGCTCAGGCATGGGTCACCCCCCCTGTATATGGGGCATTCTGTGTGACATTCTGTGTTATGGATGTTTGATGAGGAAATTCCGGGCACTTTGGGAGATTCCTGGAGATGATGGCTGCTGGAGGCTGAAAGAGTGTCTGGCCTGAAGGAAACGAGCTGCTACTGTCCCCCACAAGACATGGGGTGAGCAGGCTTTCCCTATAATAAGGCAGCCTCAGGCTGTATCTCATTGGGTCACGTTAAAGGGGGGGGGGGGGCAGGTGTGCCACTTTCCTGCCAGAGCGTCTAAGATCGTCTAAAAGCTCAGTGTCCTCCCCAGCTCCTGGCAACCAGTGAGGTCAGTGAGCTGGGTGAGATACCAGAGGTACCACCCCCACCCCCCGTGCACCACCAGCACCCCCCACCAAGGTCTCATCGTGCACCACCAGCACCCTGCACCAAGCTCTCAGTGTGCACAGCCAGCACCCTGCACCAAGCTCTCTTCGTTCACAGCCAGCACAATGGACCACCCCATCATCTCGTCATGCTACAACAATCCACCTCCCGCGCCTTAGGCGGTCTTGGGACACCCTTGGTGGTGGTTGACTGGTAGAGTGAGGAGTTTACACAGGAACCTTTCCATGTTCTTCTGCCTTTAAACACAAAGATTTAGAAACCACATGAACCTCAATTACCAAGGAGCCAAAGCCCCCGAGGGTACCCAACCCACAGAGTCTGTGTTCAGAAGGTACAGAGAGATGTTCTCAGAGATGAAGAATAAATTGTATTCTAGTCCTGGAGACCATCCATGTCCTGGAGATATCCTGATCCATCCCATATCACCATGTGCAATAGACCCGTTCTTGCCTTGAGCTCATCCTCCTTATACCTGGGGACCAGACCCACGCCTGAGACTGAATGTGCCTGGCATCCTATAACCATGTGAGAGTGCTCAGGACATTGATAACATAGCTGTTGGCCATCTGCAAGTCAATGTTTACTGAAGATCGGAGCCATAGATCTACACTAGCAAAGCTCGGCATGAAGGTCACTGGCAAGTTTCCATGTGTTCAAAGGTTTCCAGTGTGTACAAAGTAGTAAACAGACTGGAGAATGGTTCACCTTTAAACACCCGGCTGCTGCAAGAATGGGTGATAGTTTTTTTTTCTAAAATGGGATTGTGCAGTCAAGATGTGTGGCCAACTTTGGGCTGATGAGCGGCGAACATAGGTAGGGGGTCTATTTCTAGAAATGTGCATCGCTTCTTCATCCTGAGAAAGTGGTGAGAATGGGGCAACACCAAGCGTTCTCAGTGGACTTTCTCTTCAGGTCAAATGTGGGTTTTTTTTTCAATAGCTCCCTTCCTAAAGAACAAAGTCCATGGGGGAAATACTGCATTATGGCCACTAGGTGGAGCTGAGGATCATAGGAAATAAATACAGGTTCATAGAGAGATACAATGTTACACTTCAAGAGAACATTGGAGAGAATGACCATAAAATGTAACCATTGCTATCCCGGTAATAGCAAAGGTTACATTCTAGGGATGCACTGATACTAGTATCGGTGCCGATACCGAGTATTTGGGCGAGTACTCATACTCGCCCAAATTCTCCGATGCCTAGCCCTATACCCGAACGTCCGGTATCAGGAAACTGGGCAGAGAGTCATTACATGCTGCCTGGCTTCCTGACTGGCCAGTCACTTAATGACGAGGGAGGATGGAGATGGCTTCCCGGCCAATCAGGAAGCCAGGTGGCAAGTCATTACCCCCCCAGCTTCCTGATTGGCCAGAAAGCCGACTCCATGCCTCCCCGTCACCTGATGAGGAGGGAGCATGGAGATGGCTTTCGTGCGATTCGGGAAACCATGGGGAGGGGAGTCTTTACAAGCTGCCCGGCTTCCTGGCTAATCAGGAAGCCAGGGGGCGAGTCATCACATGCCCCCAGGCTTCCTTAATGAGACTTCCGGCATTGGTATTTGGTATCGGCGAGTACCAAAAAAATAAATATTGGTACTCGATACATTAAAACCGGTATGAGTGCATCCCTATTACATTCATGGGCTCATTCCCTCCAGCAGTCTCTAGAATTGTAACATTGTATCTCCTCACTAACATATATTCATTTCCTATGATCCTCAGCTCCACCTAGTGGCCATAATGTGGTATTTTCCCTATTTCTACTTTGTAAACACTGAAGAAACTTTGAACACTTGAAAGCTTACCAGTGATCTTTGTCACAAGCTTCATTACTATAGCTCTCTTCGTAAAGATCTTCAATAAATATTGACCAACAGCTACATTATGAATGCCCATTGCAATCTTCCATGGTAATAAGACCCCGGACACAATCAATCCCAGATGTAGTTCTTTCCTCGGGGCAAAATCAACTGTTCCTAGGTTAGTTTAGTTCATAAAGAACATTGAGTTGGGAAGATACCACATTATGGCCACTAGGTGGAGCTGAGGATCATCGGAAATATATACATGTTAGTAAGGAGATACAATGTTACAATTCTAGAGGTTGTCACCTCTGGAGGGAATGAGCACATGACTGTAACCTTTGCTTTTACAGGGGTAGCAATGGTTACATTTTCATGCTGGTTCTCTCCAGCATTCTTTTGAAGTGAAACATTGTATCTCACTTTCTGTCTTTTCTGTCCTCTATCACTTACGAATGTCCCAATATGGTCCTTTTTAAAATGGTGACACCCTACCAGGAATTGAGCTCCGCAAGGCTCCCTAGGTATGCATGCAGTGATGGCCACCATGGTAACTGGTCAGTCTAGGATACAAAGTGAGACCCTGAACTGAGTCACTTCCTATTGGGATGACAGAGTCAGATACTAAAGATGGAGCAGTTTCTGCCTTCAGTTTATCCAAACACCCGTGAGTCACGACGGGCGCTCAATGTATACGCACGGAGACGCAGACTGTTACATAATGCGATGAATCAACAAACATCAATGAGAGCAAAAAATAAACGATGACGATCATTAGGGATGATTTAAACTTTATCTTCCTCCCATTGCAGAGAGGGAAAGTAAAAATCGGGGTGACGGAGACACATTAGTCACTGGTCTTCTATGGACAATCTTTTAACAAATTTGGAGAAATAGGAAGAGAAGGCGGTTCACTCAATGACCAAAAATAACACGTTGTCACCGAGAAAACAGGAAGTTCATAGCGCTCACTGACGTGTGTGCAAACGGCAACACTCAGGCATTACAAAGACACTTGTTTTTGCACTGCGTCTCTGTATGGAGGCGGCCATCTTGGTAGAGGCAGGGCTTTGCTTCCTTGTGGCAGAGCCTCCAGCAAGGAGAACAGTGAGCAGCACAGCAGTGACATCACCAATCTCCGAAGACCGGCAGTCAGTGGCAGCGGTGCCTGAGGTCTCAAATGTTTCTTGCCATCAATTTATACTAAATCCTTTATTCTGCTGTAGCTCACATACCCAGGGCTGGTGCTAGACTATATTGCGCCCTAGGCTAGACCAGCTTCTTGCACCCCCCCCAGCCCCCCTCCCACAGTGCAACCCCCAATCACCCCCCGTGTGGCCCCATTCTCCTGCCAGTTAGCTTCCATAGGCGACAGGTGGATGTAATTTTAATATGAAATAGCCAATAGCACACTGGCTATTGAAACCCAAACCAATTAGCAGAGGAACGAACCTGAGAGAGAAAGTTGTCTCTCAGTTCCACTCATTCCGCTCAGTGGGCGGGTGCAATAGCCAGCCTGCTATTGGCTTTTGCAATAGGCATGGGGGGGTGAGTGGTCGAGGCTGCGCACTAGACAGCGTGCGCCCTAGGCGGCTGCCTAGTTTGCCTGGTGACAGCACCGGCCCTGCACGTACCTCCAATACATCATCCCTACATGTTTCACAGTAGGGATGATGTGCTGCTCCATACACAATTATTGTTGCAACCGTAAAGTTAAATTTTGGTCTCCTTGTTCCAAATTATTTTGTTCCAGGTGTTTTTGAGGCTACTTAAGGCTCTTTATCTATCTATCTATCTATCTATCTATCTATCTATCTATCTATCTATCTATCTATCTATCTATCTATCTATCTATCTATCTATCTATCTATCTATCCATCTATCTATCTATCTATCTATCTATCTATCCATCCAAGCCATAGTCTGACATTTGTAGTCAGGCGTGCACAGTGGAGCCGACCTTGTTACCGGGAGATGTTGGGAATTTGATTTTAATAATGGAATGATTACATTCTCTTCCGCGATGCCCCCTTAGGGCCGGCGAGCCCACGTGTAGCGGAATGAGTTCCTCTCTGAGGCTCCGGGGGCCCGGGCCGGCTAAAAGCCGCTATTCAAAGTTTATCAGACGGAAAATAAGAAATTAAATCTGGGGATAATCCCATTAGAACACCGGCGCCGAAGCCGCGTTTGCAAATCATTGTTATTAAGTATTTAATTTCGGCTCCTCCACAATTTCAGAGGGATTGGGATCCTGCGAGGCTTCCCAGCAATTACTACTTACGGCGGAAGCTGTGCAGAGATAAAGGATTCGGAAACAATGGTTTTAATGGTTTTAATGGTTTTAATGCTTTACATATTAGAGAGAAGAAAAAAAAAATCTCCGTCACAAAAGCCACTGAGCCCCGAGGCAACGGAGAAAATCCTGCCTGATTATTCTTTAATTAGCTGCGTAATTATGTCCGACTCGTCCCATAAAAGGCAAGCTGTACGGAGTTCTCACCGAACGCATGTTTTTAATGATTATGTTTATTTTAGAGTAATTTTTATATGTATTTTTGACATCTTTGCTGCCTTTATATTTCCATTATAGATTTGTAGGAGCGCCCTCTAGTGGTTGTCTGTATTACACTGCAATCAATTAGCTCTTCTGATCAATAACTGCTGAAATAAATCCCAACCAGCATCATCAGCCCTGCCGGACTATAGAACATCTCTCCCTCCTCATCTTCATAACAGAGAAGGAAGATGTTTTGTAGCCCAGCAGGGGAGAGCTTGGGAAGAGCTGACAAATCTGCTTGGGATTTCAGTGCAAAAGTGGCAGCGTTGTCGGTAGTTAGAAGTTCACTTGCAGTATTTTAAAACATGGGGGGAAATGTGCGCAGTGGTGTAGCGTGGGTTGTCAGCGCCCGGGGCAAGGCAAGAATTGCGCCCCCCCAAACCAAAAGACCTTTAGCACTCCCTGAGTCTCCCCTGAGTAACAGTGCATCTCTACCTGTACCTCAGTAGAGGATTACAAATCCCAGCAATACATTATACAGCAATGCAGAATAGTATATGAATTTGCTACATGCTCTGTGCTGCCGCTCTGCTCCAGCATGATACCTCAAGCAGAGGGTCTCAGGAGGGGCAGGTGCAGAGGGTCTCAGCAGGGGAGATGTGAGGGGAGATGTGAAGGCTCTCAACAGTGGCAGATGCAGGGGGTCTCAGCAGGGGCAGATGCATGTGCGGGCGGTGGAGATCAGTGCACGCAGTGGAGAGCTATCCGGTGCTGTATACAGGCAGACTCTGCTGCTGTGAGCTCCCTAGGAAAACTTGCAACGTTTTTGAACTTTTTCAAAAGAACAACATAGGAAATGTGCATGTATTGCAGAGATGTATTGAATATACATTTTAGAGGAGAGCGCCCCCTTCAGTTATGTGCATAGTACAGCAGTGTAGGGTCACGGTACCTACCAAACTTCGACACCGGGACCGGCAACAGCACGCCGCCTTTCGGGACCTCGTCCAGTCCTGTGAGTATTCCTCCCCCGGCCCGGTAAGACATCCCCCGAAAATAAGACCTAGTGTGTTTTTTCGTGCAAAAAAAATAAATAAATAAGACACTGTCTTATTTTCGGGGAAACACGGTAGTTCCTTTATGTCCCGGGTCCATATGAGTGCCCTAGGAAAGAGAATGATCACAGCCATGACCATCCTGCAGCAAAAATAAAGCCGCTGGACCAGCACGTTTGCTGAACATTTTCCCAGAATCCCCTTGTGATTGGGAGGACAGATTTGTGTTCCCTCCTAGCTATCCCGCAGGAAGATAAAGCTGCAGAACTGTCATGGCCGCCACCCCCCCTCCCCCCACCAACCTTTCCCACAATCTCTTTCTGCTGGGTGTATGGAGCTGGGTGCCTGTACCCCTGAGCTGGGTACCCGGTTGTCTCTGCTGTAATGTGTTCACAGCCCGTCACTCACCCCCTCTCCTATTTTCCCTTGACCAGAACAAGTTACAGTTCAGTGATAAGCCAGGAATGCGTCGTGTATAATAAACACATTCAGGGCCTGTTCACATGAGATCAGGTCCTGATCAGCAGACGTGGAGCTGCTGATGCAGTGTGTTTTTGGCCGCGTTTTGGATGCGTTTTTTTTTGTGCTGGAGTGGGGCTGTTAGTATGTTAGCTGCAGTGCAGTGCGTTTTTGACGCGTTTGCGCATCCTGACCGTTTTCGGACCGTTTCCGGACCTGACAAAATGTGACATGCAGTATTTTTTCTGTCGTAAGCTGAACGGACTGCGCACGTGAGAACTGTAGCCCATAAAACACACAGGGATACATTGGGATGCATTTTGAGTGCCGCAGCGTACGGAGCCGGTCAGCACACAAAACGGACGTCGTGTGAGGGGGGGGGGGTGGAGCACAGAGCACCGCAGCCTGGACACACATGAACTCCTGCAGGGCCCAAATATCTTCCACCGAACACAATCCGCTGTGACAATGGTGTGACGGCCCCTGTGAGAGACAGGTGAGCGGGATTAACGCATGCCTGAGCACTCCGCTCTGATTTCATCCTCACATGGGGCGAGATTAAAATAGATGAAGGGTGACATTGGCTGCAGCGCATATGTCACCGCGGAACATTCCCTTTTTATGGAGTCAGTGTTATCATATTAGAGATGGGGCAATACTAGAGGTCACCTCTTATACATGGCAATAGGGGGTCACCACTCCTTATTGGAGGCAATAGGGACCATTCTCATATAGAATGATCAGAATCGCTCCTTTCATGGGGCAATAGGGGTCACTCCTTATATAGTACCATAGGGATCACCCATTATATGGGGCAGTGGGTCACTTCTTATATATCACAATAGGGGGCCTCTCCTTATGTAGGACCATAGGTATCACCACTGATATAGGGCAATAAGGGTCACTCCTTATATAGGACCATAGGAATCACCACTTTTATGGGGCAATGGCGGTCACTGCTTATATAGGACCATAGGGATCACCCATTATATGGGGCATTGATCACTTCTTATATATCACAATAGGGGGCCTCTCCTTATGTAGGACCATAGGTATCACCACTGATATAGGGCATAAAGGGTCACTCCTTATATAGGACCATAGGAATCACCCCTTTTATGGGGCAATAGCGGTCACTCCTTATATAGGACCATAGGGATCACCCCTTATATGGGGCAATAAGTGTCACTCCTTATATAGGACCATAGGGATCACTTCTTACATGGGGAAATAGGGGTCACTCCTTTATATAGGGATCACCCCTTATATGGGGCAATAAGTGTCACTCTTTATATAGGACCATAGGGCTCACCCCTTATATGGGGCATTATGTCACTTCTTATATATCACAATAGGGGGCCACTCCTTATGTAGGACCATAGGTATTACCACTTTTATATAGGGCAATAAGGGTAGCTCCTTATATAGGACCATAGGGATCGCGCCTTATTTGGGACAACAAGGGTCACATTTTATACAGCACAATAGGGGGTCACTCATTATAAGAGGCAATAGGGTCACTCTTTAAATAGGTAAAAAATGGGCCCCATATATGAGGCTATTGGGTTACTCCATATAGAAGGCAATATGGGGGGGGGGGGGGGGTGCCT
>NW_017306456.1:164599-170011 GCF_000935625.1 Nanorana parkeri
GCACCGCAGCCTGGACACACATGAACTCCTGCAGGGCCCAAATATCTTCCACCGAACACAATCCGCTGTGACAATGGTGTGACGGCCCCTGTGAGAGACAGGTGAGCGGGATTAACGCATGCCTGAGCACTCCGCTCTGATTTCATCCTCACATGGGGCGAGATTAAAATAGATGAAGGGTGACATTGGCTGCAGCGCATATGTCACCGCGGAACATTCCCTTTTTATGGAGTCAGTGTTATCATATTAGAGATGGGGCAATACTAGAGGTCACCTCTTATACATGGCAATAGGGGGTCACCACTCCTTATTGGAGGCAATAGGGACCATTCTCATATAGAATGATCAGAATCGCTCCTTTCATGGGGCAATAGGGGTCACTCCTTATATAGTACCATAGGGATCACCCATTATATGGGGCAGTGGGTCACTTCTTATATATCACAATAGGGGGCCTCTCCTTATGTAGGACCATAGGTATCACCACTGATATAGGGCAATAAGGGTCACTCCTTATATAGGACCATAGGAATCACCACTTTTATGGGGCAATGGCGGTCACTGCTTATATAGGACCATAGGGATCACCCATTATATGGGGCATTGATCACTTCTTATATATCACAATAGGGGGCCTCTCCTTATGTAGGACCATAGGTATCACCACTGATATAGGGAATAAAGGGTCACTCCTTATATAGGACCATAGGAATCACCCCTTTTATGGGGCAATAGCGGTCACTCCTTATATAGGACCATGGGAATCACCCCTTATATGGGGCAATAAGTGTCACTCCTTATATAGGACCATAGGGATCACTTCTTACATGGGGAAATAGGGGTCACTCCTTTATATAGGGATCACCCCTTATATGGGGCAATAAGTGTCACTCTTTATATAGGACCATAGGGCTCACCCCTTATATGGGGCATTATGTCACTTCTTATATATCACAATAGGGGGCCACTCCTTATGTAGGACCATAGGTATTACCACTTTTATATAGGGCAATAAGGGTAGCTCCTTATATAGGACCATAGGGATCGCGCCTTATTTGGGACAACAAGGGTCACATTTTATACAGCACAATAGGGGGTCACTCATTATAAGAGGCAATAGGGTCACTCTTTAAATAGGTAAAAAATGGGCCCCATATATGAGGCTATTGGGTAGGGGTCACTCCTTATTGGAGGCAATAGGGACCATTCTCATATAGACTCATCAAACTCCTTTTTATGGGGCAATTGGGGGTCACACCTTATATAGTACCATAGGTATCACCCCTTATATGGGTCACTTATATAGCGCAATAGGGGTCACTCTTCTGTAGAAAAATAGAAATCACCCCTTATATGGCGCAATAGGGGTCATACCTTACACATAGCAATAGAGGTCACCTCTTATATACGGCCGCCTCTTATATGAGGCGAAAGGGGTCACTCCTAACGTGACAATGGCAGTCACCCTTTTACAGAGAGCCATAGGGATCACCCTTTCTATGGGGCGATAGGAGTCAGCACTTATACGAGGCAATAGGGGTCACCTGTTCTATAGGACCAGAAGGGGGATTACCCCCTTTTATTTATATTGGACAATAGTGATCTCTTCTTAAATACGGCAATAGGTGCGACCTCTTATATGGGGCAAAAGGGTCACTCCCTAAATGGGTAAAAAAAGGGGCCACTACTTATATTGGACAATAGTGTACCTTCTTCAATAGGGCAATAGGGGTGACCTGACCTCTAAAATGGGGAAATAGGGGTTCACTCATTTGATGAGGCCTTTGAGTCACTCCTTATACGGGGCAACAGGGTCACTGCTTAAACAGGTAAAAAAGGGTCACCCCATATATGAGGCTATTGGGTTACTCCTTATAGAAGGGGGTCACTTCTTATATGGGGGAATCGGGATAACACTGTATATGGGACCATGGGGTCAACCCTTATATAACTTAATAAGGGTCATACCTTTTATAGGGGTCACCTCTAACATGGCACAGTATAGGTAACTCCTTTAATGGCACCATAGGAGTCATTTCTGATGTGTGGGTCACCATCTTGCATATGGCAAGAGGGGTCACTCCACTTCATATATAGGACAACATAGAGCAAGAGTGGTAACTTACTCAAAGAACAGGCTCACTGGTGACCCGGGATGATGACTGAACATAGATGGTGCCGTCCATTTAGGAGAGAAAAGCAGACGAGGTCATTGTCAGGGGAGTCATGTGATCTCTGTGAGAGGTAATAAACACCTTTAAATTATATTTCCTAACTGAGGCCTCCTTTTTGTTTTTCCAGATGTCCCTCGGGCAGCCTCCAGTCGGAAGAGGACCTCCCTGTATGAAATGCAAAGGAGCATGCGCAGGATTCCAGCCGCACCCCTGGAGGTAAATTGGTGTCACTGCCAGACATTGCTCCCTGATGAAGAGGGGTAATTGTTCTAGAACTGATCAGAGGTGGACGGCTCATCTAAGTATTATAATCTAAATGTCCCATCTTAATAAAGGCATTACATTTGACCTCCATCCTTCACTTCAGTCTTGTATCTGACCTCCGGCCTTCCCTTTACCCTTATATATCTGACCTCTGCCCTTCCCTTCAGTCTATCTGACCTCCATCCTACCCTTCAGTCTATCTGACCTCCATCCTTCCCTTCAGTCTTCTATCTGACCTCCATCCTTCCCTTCAGTCTTCTATCTGACCTCCGTCCTTCCCTTCACTCTTCTATCTGACCTCCGTCCTTCCCTTAAGTCTTCTATCTGACCTCCGTCCTTCCCTTCACTCTTCTATCTGACCTCCGGCCTTCCCTTCAGTCTTCTATCTGACCTTCGTCATCCCCTTCTGTCTTCTATCTGACCTCCGTCCTTCCCTTCATTCTTCTATCTGCCCTCCGTCCTTCACCTTCAGTCTTCTATCTGACCTCCGGCCTTCCCTTCAGTCTTCTATCTGACCTCCGGCCTTCCCTTCAGTCTTCTATCTGACCTTCGTCATCCCCTTCTGTCTTCTATCTGACCTCCGTCCTTCCCCTTCAGTCTTCTATCTGACCTCTGTCCTTCCCCTTCAGTCTTCTATCTGAATTCCGGCCTCCCCTTCAGTCTTGCTCAGTGGTCCCGGCTCCTCTCCTCTTCCTCTGATGTCACTGCACACTGGGAGCTTTTCACAATGTGCATTAGAAGATAACGCAAGTCAGCTAGAGCCCGCCTCATTTCCTGGCTGGAAGACATACAGCATCATGTATTTTTTTCCTCCACAGCCTGACTGTTCCTTGCCCCGCCCCTTTCATTTATTGCATTTCAGCTCTTTTCTTTTTGGAGGCTCAGCATCACCTGTTACCTTTGGTGGTCTCCATGCAAATACAACCTGCCTAGGAATGCCCACTCCTCCAGATTAACACCTACCCATCAAGGCATTCTGATATTTGCATAACTCCTCCCACGCAAAAATGCACATTGCCTGTGTAGGCAAGAATCCTAGCACCGGCACTGACAGCACCCTGCCGACTCCTTCCACCATGTGCCATGATCTGCCTGCATGGCACAGAGAAGCACTGAGCCCGAAATAAGACCCCGGCTCTTTCTAAATGTGATCACGAGACTCTTCATATAAGTTTTCCGAATCGCCCGAGGTCGGCAGGTCGTGCTGATCGCCATATTTCCATTGCAATAAAAACAAAAAAAGGCCTCGTGTTCTGCCGGTATTTGTCACCCACTTAACTTCTCTGCCTTTTGGCTAAGATCAGGCGTAGTCTCTGTTCTTATCAGTGATCAGGAGGGGAAAGGAGCCGCTGTACTGGCCCTATGGCTGGAATCTGAGTTCCCTGCCTGAGTGACGGGGGTTCCTAAAAGATCCTGGCTATGGGGAGGGAACCGAATGAGCGTCCACTCTAGGGCTGCCACCTTTTCTTCAAGTGAAACCCGAACACTCTAGCGACGCACGGCCATTTTTGGGGGAGAATGAGTGGTGGCTTATTCATATGTAAATAGCGCCGCCCATTCATATGTAAATATCGCAGTTGAGACTATTTTTAGTGGGGGGCCAGTAGCCCCTATCTTAACTTTGGTTTCCCCTGTCTGCCTGACATCATGTGTCCGGGTTTCTGCTGCCATGAAACCTGGACACAGCATTCCAAACTCGGACTGTCCGGGTGAATCCTGTACAGGTGGCAACCCTAGTCCACTCATGTATAGAGTGGGGGTCAAGAGTACTCCTCGGCACTGGGATCTGGCAGGACCCAAATCCTCCTGATTTGGATGGGACTACCTGGTCTGGCCATGGGCCGGGGAGGCACGAAGCCTGTGGTGCTAACGCCCCCTGGAGTGGTGACCCAGGGGTGCTCGAGTAGCACTTAGGGTGTGGGACCCCACTGATGCGAAAGGCACTTGGGCACGACACCTCTGCTTTTGTTGCACATCGCCTCTTGGGCTAGGCCTTGTGGCTGAGACCAGGGGTAGTTTTTATTACCGGGCCGCAAGGCCTAGCCATTGTATATACACTGGCACTCTACATTATTTTTCTTCACTTGTATGTGCGCCTTTCACTATTTTTTTAATGTGTTTTTAACTCCACATGACGGAGTCATGAAGTCTAGGGGGAAGATGTGTGGCCCTCAGGTTCCTTCCTCCCCTGAATCGGGGGGTCTCCCTTCGGGGGAGCACCCAACCTTGTAGTCAGTGGTCGGCTTCGGCTGACCACGAGGAATGGGCCCGCCTGGTTTTGGCCAGGTGGACACGCTCTGGGGGAAGGAAGGGGGTGGGGGGAGTCAGATATGGGCCCTGTCTCTTCGTGAGACGGACCCTTTAGATAGCACCCCTTCTGTGCACGTTTTTTTGTGTGTGTTCACATGCACCTTTTTGTTCACTTTTTTCTCCACGCTCCACGGACTTCAAAAAATAAATTTGTCACCCACTTAAAAACGCCGACGCGGCAGACTAATAGCTGAGCGAGACAGAGATAAACGCGGCAGAAGACGACTTTAACACAAAGAACAAGCACAAAATTAAACCGAAATAAACAAACGATATAACAAATGTATTGCGAGATGACAAATTAAAAGCGCGGCCGTCTTTTTGGGGGTTTTTTTTTTTCAAGCCGCTCGCCTCCTTGTGTGAATTATTAATGATGATTTGTTGTGGCAATAGCTGAAGAGGCCTCCATTCAGGCTGATGATAAATACTCCGAAAATGAATGAGTACAACCGATGAATATTCTGTATCAATCAAGCGGCTCGATAGTGAAGGCGATTTATGGAGCGTATCCGGCGCTAGAAGTCGTTTGAGGAACGAGTAAAACATATTGGCTCGCTCTTTCCCGTTCTGGTCTTTTAATCTGTATGTTTGAGCACTCATACAGCTGTTGGGGGGGGGGGGCGTCGGACACGGTCGGCTGAGCGCTGGCGCAAAGCAAACGAAG
>NW_017306456.1:170187-172178 GCF_000935625.1 Nanorana parkeri
GCAGACAGAAAGAGAAAAGCGTGGCTGCTGGGTGCGCTGATTGCAGCGGGTGAAAGCCTCAATTAATTCACAGGCGTTCAGGCCTTTAAAACAAGTAGTGGGCCGGGAAGAGGGGGGGGCGGAGGTGACGGTGGCTGCTGCATGCTTCCTTGGCGGCGGATTATGATGCCTGGGGACCAAGATGCGGGTGGCCTAATATTGCTCAACCAAAGAGGCCCCATCAAGAACATATGATAGAGATGTGCGAATCTACAAAAACACAAATTCTGGTCCCCCCTGCAGGCTCTGGACAATGTGTTTCATTGGCTTATTCTTCTCTCATGAGCAATGGCATCACAAGGGGGGGGGTCACCCGGGTGCCACCATTGGAGGGGTGACACCAGAATGACTGACAGTCATTTTGGTGTCACCCCCCTATGAAAAGTCGGACACTCGGTCACGGACCGAGACCCCGACAGTGTCAGGAGAGAGGAGGGGACACGGCGACATACCTCATCACGCCGGGTGAACGTCCCCTCCTCTCTCTGCTGGCGCCCATCACCAGGATGGCCGCCGGTAGGCGTCAATAAGACGGCTGCGCGAATGCACTATGACGCCATTGCGCACGGCAACATCACGCGCATGCACGATGACATCACAGAGGGGTGTCAACTGGTCTCCGCTCCGGGTGACACCCAGCCTCGGGACGCCCCTGCTCATGAGTAGGAATGTGCGTGAGCTTGGTGTGAACTGAATTCACCCAAGCCCTCGAAAAACTGTCAGGGACATATCTCCTTCCCAACCAAATCCGCTGCGGTGGGGCATTGAAGTATATTGCCCTTGCTGCAGCTGTGTAGTCGGGGCCAGATCAAGAGCATCATGGGCCTGGCGCTCTCAGTCGGTCGGATGGGATGCAACAACGGTGATTCTCTAATTAGGCGGCTGATTGCTCCTCGCTGGGTCCCCAGGAGACCCCAGTTAGCAGTCGCATAATATGCCCAATTAGAGGGCCACCGGCGCCTCTGCCTGATTGTGTTCAGCCCTGCTGGCCTGGATTGCCATCGGGCGTACCAAGGCAGTCCATGCAGACTGGGCCTATTTTCAGTGGTGGGCCTGGAGCTGGTGCTCCAGTGAGCCCCCTATGGTAATTCAGCCCTGTATGTACTCTGTCCTTATCTGTATTCAGGAGGAGAAATATGATGCTATGGCTGTAGAGTACTCTGCCTGAGATGATGGGGGTCCCATAGGGTTCTGGTCAGGGTTAATAGCAATGAGTTAGTGTCCACTCCCGTAAGAGTTGGGGTCAGGATTAGTTCCCAAGGTCCAGGATCTGGAGGGTCCCAGTTCTTCCTGATGGGAGTGATCTACCTGGTCTGGCCATGGGCTGGGAGCTTGGAGGCTCCCAGAGGTACCAGAAAATCACTATGGGTTTAGGTATGGGGCTGGCACCAAAAGCATTTTCTGCACTACCCTTCTTGGGCAGGCCTTGTGTCTAGCCTGGAGCAATGTTTTATCTTGACCGGAAGGCCGGCCATGTCTACCACTGGCACTTATTTATACTTTATGCACAAATGGACATTTTTGTTTCCATAGATTGACGTAGGATGTGGGTGCCTTCGGGGTCCACCTTCATGTTGGGTGAGAGATTATGTGACCTCTATGGGTTTTATTTGACTCTCCCTACTCTGGGATCTCTATTCCAGAGAGCCCATACCAAGTACTTGGTGGGCCAGCATCAGGCGGTCCCTAAGGATTATGGTCTGTCTGGCTCTGGTGTAGATGGACCAGGGTTACCTTGCTCCTGTCATAAGCCTTGCTCCTCAGGGTGGGGTAGGGTGGGATGGGGGTGGCGGCATAATCATGGCCCTTTGTCTTCAGAGGAGGACCAAAAGCTCCCTTATGCCCTTTTTTTGTGTTGTGATTTCATAGGGAAGACTGACTATGATGCAGGCAGGCACTGCGGACTTCTAAAAAGAAAAGGGGGGGGGGGGGGGAGTTCCCGGCCGTTATGT
>NW_017306456.1:172659-183363 GCF_000935625.1 Nanorana parkeri
ACTCCCTTTTGTTTTATGTAGCTGCAGGGTGGTGGAATGACCTGGCTGCAGCTGATTGGGCAAGGAGAGAGTGCTAGTGTATATGAGGGTGCTTGTGATGAGGGGTGTGGCCATTACTCAGCTATGCCAGTATAGAGCTCTGCTCTGGGAATTCAGGAAGTAGCATTTTCACCAAGAGAAATGCATATTTGAAGGCACGTCTGACAAAGGGGAGTTAAGAACAACATAACACAGGACAATATGAGACTTTAATTGGGATTTTAAAGGTAGCTGTGAACATAAAGCAGATTCCATCTTTCCTACATTATTAGTGTTTACTAAAATGATTGTATGACACAAGGGGCATTGCTGGTCCAAAAGGGGTGACTTAGATCAGGCATACCTAGGGCAGTGTGATGTCTAAACACAGCCAAGCTTTTATACCCGCAAACAGCCCATAGATAGTCATTGACATCTGTACACCTCTGGGGACACGCCCCCAGGACAAGAGGGCTCACCCCCAAGACAAGAAGCAACATTTAACCCGTGGGCACAATGCCTTCTTTTAATGTTTGTACAAAGACGTAACGGAACCAAATTGGTAACAAAAACTATTTACAGACGTGATGTCTTACCGGCCAAGCCTCACGATATCAGATTTGCCGGACAGGCGGAGGTGCACTTTAAAGCTGAGCTCTAAGTCCGGTCTTAGGCCTTCAAAAGGTCTAAAGTAATCCTGACATTCAGCGAATGCCCCGTCATCTATTTGGGATGGGGGGAAATGCAGGGGAGCTTCTGGGGTCTGGGATTTTTGGATAAGAATAAAGGTCAGGGTTGGTATCTCATCCCCTAGGTGGAAGGAATTCGGAGCACAAAACTTCTGCGTGAGCCATCAGATATTTGTGCCAGCGTGCTCATTAACAGAGAGCTTGGCATAAAGAGACGTTTTATAATCTGTATGCTGCCCTGCGGAATCCCGGCAACGACACCCCACCATTGCTCCATGTTCTGTCCACAAATTTGAAAACAGAATCAATATGTCCTCTAAAAGTCTAAAATATCAACAATGACTTACAAAGCCATCCACAACTCTTGCCCTCGGGTATATCTCCAACCTTGTCTCAAAGTATCACCCTAACCGCCCCCTCCGCTCTTCAAATGACCTCCTGCTTTCCAGCTCCCTTGTCAACTCCTCCCATACTCGCCTCCAGGACTTCACTAGAGTCTCTCCCATCCTCTGGAACTCTTTACTCCAAGCTGTACGCCTATCTCCCACTCTGACTGCCTTTAGGCGATCCCTTAAGACTCATCTCTTCAGGGAAGCCTATCCCACCTCAACCTAACCACTGAACCATCACATTCTCAAATAATTCATCCCCATACAGCTACCTCCTCATGTATCACTGGCCCCTCCCTTTTAGAAAGTAAGCCCTCAAGGGCAGGGCACTCCTTACCATCTTGTCTTGAATTGTATTGTGATTGTAATGTGTTCCTTATATTGTAAAGCGCTGCGCAAACTGTTGGCACTATATAAATCCTGTATAATAATAAAAGTCATACTTGGCACAGCTTGCTGTTCCATATTTTGGTTATTATATTTGATAGATTTGTAAAGGCTCCCTCTAGTGGCCATCTGTATATCAGGTGATGGGATTAGCATTCCTGACTCTTGAAAGAAACTCAGCCTTAGGCTGGGCACACACCTTACAACCATCGCAAGACTTTTGTCTTGCGATGGTTGTAAGGTACTTAAAAAAACGTACGATCTGCCCATCTTGCATAGGCAGATCGTACTTGCGATGATCGCAAGCCACGCCCCCTGAGGGGCGGGCTTCTGATGACCGCAATGCTGACTGGGCAGTGTGCGCTTGCGCACACCGGCCAGTACGGCTTTTATCGTACGAACATGCTACACACCCGCCGAACATCGTACGATGCTCGGCGGGTTTTCGAACATGTCCGTAAGTTAAAAGTCGTGCGACCTTACAGTAGTAGAGGCTTCCACACACCTTACGATAATCGTACGATCGCGGGACTTCCCGCGATTATCGTACGATTATCGTAAGGTGTATGGGGACCTTTATCGAGAGTCTTTCATTTTCAATGGGACCAGACCAATTGAGATTCATTTAGGAGAAACATGTGTGTATCCGCATATGTCAATTCGGGAAACTGTACGCAGCCAGTTTTCTGCGTCGTTTATCAGGGATTTAATAATGGCACATTATTTTATTATATACCGTTTTTGTTTTTTTTCTGAAAATAACTTTTTAAAAGAAATTCTAATAAGAATTTTTAATAAAAGAAAATGTAACTCGCCTTCCAGATCTAGAAGAGAAACAACTGTTTAGGGTGCAGCGATCCTCGGGCTTAGCCGATGTGTATTGAATATTCAATGAACAGGAATGCTTGGTATAAGAATTACCCATTGGGGAGAGCCGATGTTCTGTCGAAGTGGCCAACTCGTCAAGATCTGCAACTCGTCAAGTCAGATTTCAACGAGATGGCGCTCGTGCACTTGCGCCAGCCGTCACAGTTGTTGCAATCCTCGTTGACTTCTCCGTTGCTGTAGGTGCGCCTGTGCGGCTTCTAAATTGTCATCGAGTTCTCCAACTCCCTTCGGTGCTTGTGGCATCGGGTGCTCACGCAGGCGCACTGCCGCAGATTTTAGAACTTGATACTTTTCTTGGATGGCTGTGCAGGCGCACTGACGGGAGTTGGAGGTCTCGACGAGTTGGGGAATTCGATAGAACACCGGTAAATCAGCTGTATTTATACAGGACGTACCGGATTAACAAAGTTTACAAACTTGCTAATAAATAGCGAACTGCATTTGATGTTTTTAAAAGCTAAATCCAACTTTTGCAGAAAAAAAAAGAGTAAATGCAGCAACAATGATCTCATGGTCAAAAGAATTGACATTCCACCCACTGGAAAGGGAAGTCTTAAAGTGACAGTGCACCTTTTCAAAAAAAGTAGTGCAGCAACAACGATCAACAAAAAAAGTAGTGCAGCAACAACGATTTACTACTTTGTTGCAATGAAGTCTGCAGAGCATTGCACCCATGATCAGCACATTGCAGGTACAGCCAGGTCTGTACCCCAGCTTTGGGTACAGACCTGGCTGAAGGAAATGCCCCTGGACGAAGGAGCGTTGCCAACACACTCTGCATATGTCCCATCTGCCGCGGTGGCAGATGGAATATGTCGTTTTTGCGGACATGGATGACACGGATGTGTGGGGGCGGAGCCATGCACAGCCTTTCTAAATACAAAACTAGACATATCAGAATGGCAAGGCACCTAGGGTGGCCACCTTTCCCAGATTCACCTGGACAGTCCAGGTTTTGAGTAGACATGTGCGATTCGTTTCGTTACGAATCGAAATTCGTACGAATTTTCCTGACATTCGTAAATTTGGAAGCATCCGAAATCCGAATTGCAGTTTCCGAATTATATCCGAAATACGAAATTCCGTTAACGAATTTCGGATCCGAATTTCTTTGAAACGGGAACTAATATTACCCCTGTAAATGAGGTTGAACAACATGACAAGATTTTTTTTTTAATCCGAAATACGGATCCGCTGCTGCTGATGCATTACAATACACAGGCAGGAAATACGAAATTCTGTTGACGTATTTTCGTTCCGTTACGAACATTCGTTATATATTGAAGTTAAAAAGCAAAGTACATTTATATTGGAGTTGATGGTAGGTTTTTTTAATCCGAAATACGAAATTCGGATCCGGAATCCGTTAACGGAATTCGTATTTCGGATAAAAAAACAACTACCACATCTTTGCTTTTTAACTTCATCAATTAGAACTTGATACTTTTCTTGGATGGCTGTGCAGGCGCACTGACGGGAGTTGGAGGTCTCGACGAGTTGGGGAATTCGATAGAACACCGGTAAATCAGCTGTATTTATACAGGACGTACCGGATTAACAAAGTTTACAAACTTGCTAATAAATAGCGAACTGCATTTGATGTTTTTAAAAGCTAAATCCAACTTTTGCAGAAAAAAAAAGAGTAAATGCAGCAACAATGATCTCATGGTCAAAAGAATTGACATTCCACCCACTGGAAAGGGAAGTCTTAAAGTGACAGTGCACCTTTTCAAAAAAAGTAGTGCAGCAACAACGATCAACAAAAAAAGTAGTGCAGCAACAACGATTTACTACTTTGTTGCAATGAAGTCTGCAGAGCATTGCACCCATGATCAGCACATTGCAGGTACAGCCAGGTCTGTACCCCAGCTTTGGGTACAGACCTGGCTGAAGGAAATGCCCCTGGACGAAGGAGCGTTGCCAACACACTCTGCATATGTCCCATCTGCCGCGGTGGCAGATGGAATATGTCGTTTTTGCGGACATGGATGACACGGATGTGTGGGGGCGGAGCCATGCACAGCCTTTCTAAATACAAAACTAGACATATCAGAATGGCAAGGCACCTAGGGTGGCCACCTTTCCCAGATTCACCTGGACAGTCCAGGTTTTGAGTAGACATGTGCGATTCGTTTCGTTACGAATCGAAATTCGTACGAATTTTCCTGACATTCGTAAATTTGGAAGCATCCGAAATCCGAATTGCAGTTTCCGAATTATATCCGAAATACGAAATTCCGTTAACGAATTTCGGATCCGAATTTCTTTGAAACGGGAACTAATATTACCCCTGTAAATGAGGTTGAACAACATGACAAGATTTTTTTTTTAATCCGAAATACGGATCCGCTGCTGCTGATGCATTACAATACACAGGCAGGAAATACGAAATTCTGTTGACGTATTTTCGTTCCGTTACGAACATTCGTTATATATTGAAGTTAAAAAGCAAAGTACATTTATATTGGAGTTGATGGTAGGTTTTTTTAATCCGAAATACGAAATTCGGATCCGGAATCCGTTAACGGAATTCGTATTTCGGATAAAAAAACAACTACCACATCTTTGCTTTTTAACTTCATCATAACGAATGTTCGTACAGTTACGAAAATGTGCCGAAACTAACGCAAATTTGTATTTTGTACGAATCCGAATTGAGTTTCGGACACGAATTACGAAATAACGGATATTCCGAAACGGAACTAATTTTTTGACGGCGCACAAGTCTAGTTTTGAGTCCTGTATGTGATGTGTCTGGGTTTCAGTTGGCCTGAAACCTGGAAACAGCACATACAGGACTCAAAACCCGGACAGGGGTCAACCCTAAAAGCACCCCCCCATTCAGGTGGGGGGGTCGCAATTTAGGCTTGGGCATGGGGTTTCATCCTTCATGTGAAAAAAATTCAAAGTCCCATTGCACTCCTGACTGGTAAGTCCTTTTAGAACAGGTGGATGCTGCAGTGACACAGAGATGGCGCCCCTCAATATCCGACAAGAACAGGTCACTGGCACTCCAGTATAACGATCAATACGCCTTAACACAATGTTTCGGGGGCCATGCAGGGTCCCCTTCATCAGGCAAAACAGTGATGAGAGATGCAGAGACAGACTTCAACAGACATTAGAGATTTCAGAATGGCAAAGCACCCCACAATTCAGGTTTGGGGGGACGGTTTGGGCTTGGGGATAGTGTATGTGAATATTGTTCATATAAATATGGCTGTAACAGGAAACATTTTCAATGACATGGACTGTGCCTTTAAAGGATGATTTTGCCACAGCTGCAATGCCAAGGTTGCCTACCGTTGTCTTAGGGACTCAAAGCTGTATTTGCCATATATGTCCTTTTTATAGCCACATCGTAAACGCAGGAGTCGCTATTGTCCCTAAAAAGTCTTGTGCTCCAACCCAGTACATTGGATGACTTTTATACTTTGTATCACATAGGAAATCCTGCGAGCTGTGCCGCTGCCCACGTGAGGCGCACACTCTGCCCAACGAAGTGGACGGGGATCACCGGATTGGTCAACTTCTCTCCGACACCCGCTACTCAGGACTGACAGCCCGCGTGAAGGGCGGCGATGGGCTCCGTGTCTACAAGAGGAACCGTATGATCATCACTAACCCCATCACATCTCGCAAAGACCCGACCTTCCTCACTGTCACCTATGAATGGGCCCCTCCGGGCCTCAACCAGAAACTGGTAATTGCATATTATATATAGGGTTGCCACCTGTCCAGAATTCACACGGACAGTCCAGGTTTTGAATGCTGTGGCCAGGTTTCATGGCAGCGGAAACCCGGGCACAAGATGTCAGGCAGACAGGGGCAACCAAAATTAAGACTGGGCTACTGCCCTCCGCCCTCCCCCCGCTGAAAATAGTCTAACCTGTGATATTTACATATGAAAAAGCAACGACTCATTCTCCCCCAAAAAACTTGAAGAAAAGGTGGCAACCCTAAATATATAGGATGTGGAAAATGTTACTTTATCTTGTGGTTGGTTATGGGGATGTATCTGGGCACTTGCAAGAACCCAGCTGAGTCCTGTGCGTCATACTTCATTTATTTGCACTCGCAGTTACATTTTCAGGAAAAGCTTTCAGAGGTCTTCCACCCCTTCTTATCAGTCCATGCAATACTAATACACAAACATTTAACAGAGAGCCAAGAAAACCATCTCTAAAAACACACACGGTAATACATGTGAGGAAGATGGTCAGATAGGAAGTAGAGAAGTGGTATAAGGAATGGGGGAGGGGCAGTCATAAAAGATAAAGAGAATATAAGAGAGAAGGGTAGGGAGAGAGACAGAGAAAGACGGGGAGTGTTATATTGGAGAATATTTTCTAGTTTCAAAAGCAGATTTCAGAGAGAGGGGGGGGCGAGAGAGTGAGTGAGTGAGAGAGAGAGAGAGAGGGAGAGAGAAGGGAAAGAGAGAGAGAGAGGTAGAGAGAAGGGAAAGAGAGAGAGAGAAATGAAGGAGATATATGCAGGAAGGAGGGTAGAAGGTAGGGAGGGAAGGAGAGAGACATAGGGAGTGGTGAGACTGAGAATGAGAGAGACGACAGGAAAAAGAGAGAGATGAAGGAGAGAGAGGGATAGGAAGTGAAACAGAGAGATGGGATGGAAGAAAGAGTGATAGGGGAGGGAGAAAGACAGGCAGGGAAGAAGGAAGGGAAGAGAAAAAAAACAGAGATATGGATGGGAAAGAGACAGAGAGAGAAAGTTGAGAGAGGTATATGCAGGCAGGAAGGTAGTTAAGAGAGAGAGATAGGCAAGGAAAGAAAAAGGATGAGAGGGAGATGGGAGAGATAGGAAGACGAGAGAGAGAGAGAGAGAGAGACAGAGCGCAAACAATTGGAGAGAGAGGAAAAGGAGAGCAAATTAAATAGAGAGAAATAAAGTTGAGAGAGGCTAATTCAGAAATCCTGGAGTAAAATTTGAGTGATCGCTCATAGTGAGCAGGCTGATTTATCCTGGAAATGATTTGATCTCTGAGGGGCTTTGCTGAACATTAGCTGTGATGATGATGATGTTGATGATGATGATGATGATGATGATGATCTTCCTTCCTCAGGCCATGCGTTACATGGAGCTGATCCCCAAAAAGTTGCAGCCTCTGGCCGGCACGGAAGGGGCTCATTATCGCCGCGTGCAGCTGCTGAGACAGCTACCTCCTTACGACTACGACCCCGCACATTGTCGAGGACTGGCCGAGGGCGAGAGACCAGCTATGGCGGCATTTGTGAAACAACACAAAGAAAGTGCCATGGGGGTGGCGGAGGTGGCATTGCCCGGCACCTTCAAGGTGGAAGAAAAAAAACCCAGCGCAGAGACGACAGCAAACGGAACTGAGGAGTGTAATGGGAAGACGGACTATGTAAGCGTGCGAAGCATAACTATCCACTGTATGGGTCTATCTGCCTCACTGCAGTCTGATGGCAGCATTGGGTGTAGGGAGGGGCACAGCCAAGGAGGGAGGTTGCACAGAATGAGAACCCAAAGTCTTTTGGCTTACCCAGAGGCACTCAAACTCCTGCTCAGTATGCCTGCAATTTAAAGGGCAACTGCCCCCATTTTTCTCTGCAAAGCAGACTCAAATTTTGCATCTCATAGCCCTCTGTGAGATTTTACCACTAGACTTTCCAATGCAGCCAAATGCCACGCCCATTACAAAGTAAAATGATGGCGTTACCCTCCCCTAATGCAAAAATTTTCAAATGACCGGGGAGAGTGACATCATCATTATTATGTCCTATGGGAGGGGTGGAGGAATCTTAGCAGTGGAGACACCTAGAGCCAGCTGGTGATTTAGCTTAAGGGACCACTCCACCCAAAGCTATCAATTAACCCTTAAGGTAGATCCAACATCAGATAGATTTTTTACATATTATAGGAATGCATGCTAGTACAATGTCAGTGTAGCACTTCCAGGTATGTATTACCTCTCACAGAGATCACAGTACCCTCCCCGACAATGCCTTCATCTGCTTTTCTCTCCAGAATGACAGTGCCATCTTTGTTCTGACATCATCCAGGTTCACCATCTACTTTCTGGACTGAGATGTCAGATCAGAGATGACACAATCATGTAAATTGACACAGATCAGCCCCTGCTGCAGCCTCTCAGCTGGTGAAGATGAAACTGTTGTGTAGGGTGACATGACCTTAAAGGTCAAATCCACCTAAAGCTTCCAGTTGGCCTTGCGTTTTCACTTCCTGTTTTGTGATGCTCAGATATGCATTGCTGAGTTTATAATGGGAAGGTGAAGGGTGCTCGAAGTCCCCTGCTATTGTCCTACTAAGCATACTTGTCTCTTATCTCCCCCCAGCTGTGTGAGTTGTGCCAGCAGTTGATGCCCGGAGATGCTCCCGCTGTCTATTCTGACCGTGCCGGCACCAAGAAGCAGTGGCACCCGGCCTGCTTTGTCTGCTACCAGTGCAGAGAGCCCCTGGTGAACCTCATCCATTTCTGGAAGAACAGCCGCCTCTGGTGTGGGCGACACTACTGTGAAGGCGAGAGGCCGCGCTGTGCTGGCTGCGATGAGGTAGGTGGAGCTGAGACCTGAATGCCATTTACCTAACCATCCCCTAAGAGTATGAACTTTTTTATTGCAAGGATCAGCATCACATGTGGGCATTACCTAGGGCTGCTCTGCATGCAAATACACCCTGTCTAGGACCGCCCCCTCCTCCAGACTGCCATCCACCCATTAAAGCACTTTGATATTTGCATAACTCCTCCTATGAGCCAGCCCACTGCTCTTTGGAGGAGTACCGAGGCAGGGTGCTGTGATGTTTTCTGGAAGCTATGTACAGCACCCTCCCAGCCCCTCCCACCAGTCTGCATTGCATAGAGAAGCCCAGAGCTTCAGTAATGACATCACCGTGTCTTAAATAAGGTATTAGGTTTTATTTAAAATCAATAGAATGTTAATGAGGGGGGAGGAGCCAGGGAAGGTAAAATATACATAGAATAAACTGCAGCTTGCATTGGCTGGTAACTGACACGTGTTCTGGTCTCTTTTGCCCTTCAGATCATATTCTCAGAAGACTATCGGCAGCTCGACGGCAAGTCTTGGCACAAAGAACATTTTTCCTGCCTAGTCTGCGAGCAGCCACTGACCGAGCACCCCAACGTACTGGAGAGCGGCCAACTCACGTGCGTCGCCTGCAGCAAGGACAAAGCCGCACATTAGACCAAGGAGCGACGAGCGTACTTGGGAGTGGGATGCAAAGAGCAGCAATGTGCAGTAACCCATAACGGCTAGACATTGTCCATAGACTGCCCCCAATCTAAGGGTCGTAATCTGTACTCCTCACCAATCTATGCTCCGCGGTGCTGGAGAAGGACCTCCAACTGTCTTATAAGGTTCACCCAATAACAGTTGGGCCTCTGGTGCAAGCCACGTAAGAGAAACAAGATCAATACTGGAACCTGGTCTATCAATAATATCTCACAAACAAGCAGATTCCAATCTGTGAATAACGCTATTTATAAATCTCTGGGGGCTGGAGTGGTGAGACCTCTGCGCTGAGTTCCACTTGCTGTACCCATCATGAGGGGATCCCACCACTCCTACCTGACTCCCAGCAGGGGTCCCAGGATGACAGGAACATGAGTTGTGATTACAGGTATGGCAGGGAGATGTGAGTGTTAGAGACCCCAAAACATTTAAGAAGCTATGGGGTTGCATCTGCTCACCAGGTAAAGTCCATATACCCCTTGCCCTCAGAACTGCTGTTCCATCATTGAAGAAATGGGTGCAGCGGATGGCTACCGCCAAATATTTCTGCGTCTGCTCACCAGGCTCCTCCTGTAGGTCATATATCACCTTTTGGGTGGACTGTCCCTCTAAACAGCTTCAAGGTGCACACCCTACCGGTAGATACTTGTGTGGAGAGCCTCCCCATCACCTAATTTCCTAGAGTTACCGATCCTGAAATGATAGCCCAATGCAGAGGTCCTGAAACACAGGGCGAGTTCACTGTCCTCCAGACCTTAGAGGGGCCAGACTGTGGTCAGTGGGGCAGAAAATGCCCCGAGGTTGGTGGTCAGTAGGAATGACCAAATCTGCCTGGATCCAGTTTTGCAAATCTTGCTCAAAGTTTTTGAACTTTGTGGTGAACCCCACCAAAGTCTGTGGGAGGGGGAGTCTTGTTTATCAATTCTGGCCTTTAGGGCTAAAAAGTAAGCTATCAAGCGAGAAGCCGGCCACTGCAATGGGGAACGTGTACCAATGCCATGGTGGGGCATGTTACCTCTGGCTCTATCTGGCATCCCACTCAGTTCACTGACATCACTGGTTGCCAGGAGCTGGGCATGACGC
>NW_017306456.1:183405-206450 GCF_000935625.1 Nanorana parkeri
CCACCTATGGCTGCTTCTTTATAGGGATGGCCCTGACTCTCCCTAACCAATGCACAGTAACAGTATGGTGGCTGTGAGACCTCTATATGTCCATTTATTTTCCCCTGGGGTCTTCTGGAAAGTCACATGATGTCCCCAGGTCTTCCCCAGGGGAGCCTGGGCTCATAGGAAATGGGTTGAACGGTGCTTACCATTATTATACTGGGAAGAGGTAGGGAGCAGTGAGTCTTTGAGGAGCAGAACTAGAGGAAAGATATATTTATATTTGTTTTTTTACATGAGAACTGGAGATCTGCAGCTGAGTGGACTTTCTGCATTCAGCACCCCGGTCTTGTTCCAGGCTTACACTAGCAGCTCGCCGACCTTTTATAGCAGCCGCTTGTTAGAGATATTTGTGTTTGGTGAATATGACAACACTACACAATTAAAAGACGATTTCTTGTTTCAGCCCCTGGGGGATTACTGCACATTGCTGATTTTTTTTGCACTACACAGAATAGACCCCGAGGGGTCTGTTAATAATAAAAAAAAAGAAAATTGCATAGCTATCCATCCGATGAAACTGAATGTACATTCGTTCTATGCTAGTTAACCAGCTATTGTATAAACGGGGGCAAAATGAAATGTTCGTGGTGTATTATTCTTCCCTCTGGTCGAATGTTCTGAAGGCGAAGCATATAAATAACATAAATCAGCGGGCGCTTGCTCTGACTTGCAGATGAAATGAACTCTCCTATGTTATGGATGGTCCTGTCAATTCTGATAACAGCGATATTACTGTGTTCGTGTTGCAAGTACAGGAGCCACAGCAGGGCTGTGATATAATTCCATAGGCCAGGGGTAGCCAAACTCCGGCCCTCCAGCTGTGGTGGAACTACAAATCCCATGAGGCATTGCAAAATTCTCACAGCCACAGACATGATTTCTGGAGAGAGATGCCTCATGGGATTTGTAGTTTCACCCACAGCTGGAGGGCCGGAGTTTGGCTACCCATGCCATATAGACTGATGATGATTGGCAGATAGAAACAAATGTTGCAAAACAGAAAAACTAAATAGACTTCCCGTTCTGACAATCTGCGCGAAGCACAAAGTTTATTTATTTGTTTGTTATGCTACATTGTTTCTTCCCTCACCCCGGTGACACAAATGTGATCAGAATTGACAGGACGACTCCTAATATAACACAGCAGCGGTCACCAACCTTTTCGGACCTCATGGACCACTAAATTCATAATTTTAAATCCCGCGGACCACTAATATGAATTTTTAAAAAATATTGATATATTCTCATATTTTTTGTTTCCTTTTATATAAATATATTCTCGTGTGTATGTATGTATGTATGTATGTATACACACACACGAGAATATATTTATATATGAGGAAACAAAAAATATGACACTATGGGGGGATTTATCAAACCTGGAGCAGACAGAAACTGGAGCAGTTCCCTATGGCAACCAATCAGCTTCTATCTTCAGTTTGTTCAGTTAAGATTTGAAAATGAAACAGAGAAGCTGATTGGTTGCCATGCACAGCTGCTCCAGATTGTGTCTGCTCCAGTTTTGATAAATTACCCTCTATATGTATATACAGATACATACATAGGTGCGGGTGTGTCTGCAGGAGTGGCAGTGCTGGTGGAGGGAGGGAGTGGTGCCGCCCGCCTCGGTCCAGTAATAATATTAATTGTTTCCCCCCCATCGAATCTGCCACGGGCCCTGCCTCCCCTAGCTTCAGCATTGCCCCCAACCATCCCCGTGCCTCCCCTTCCCCCACACTGAGCCACTATTACCTGGCTTCTCCCCACTTTTTCTGTCACGCAGCCTGCTCAGTCCGGGTACTGACGAGATGCCCCGCCTCCTGCAGAGCCCGCACTGTACTGAGAGCCGCGCATTCCTTGTGACAGCCGCTGCTCGAGTCAGTGAGAGGCAGCCCCGGAGCCTCCGCGCCGCTTCAATGACGGCCCAGCCTGCACGGCATCAGAGGGGCCCGTGGACCACCCAAATCTTCTCACGGACCACCAGTTGGCAACCGCTGTACTAGAGTTAATTTCATCTGCAAGTGAGAACAAGCGCCAACTGATTCGTGTTATGTATCTGCTTCAGAACATTGACCCAGAACAGAAGAATAGCCTAAGAACATTCGATGTTCCCATTCTCAGCTGCGGATAACTTGCCAGGAGTGAATGTACACGCAGTTGTACTGGGTGAATGTCTATCCAATCCAATAGACTCCAGGTATTTGCAGAGATCCCAGTGAGTCTGTTGTAGGGATTCCTGTGCAGCTTTTGACTTTTGCACTTCCTGTGCGACTTCTTTGCTTTGTGTCATTTTCTCAGTGGGGGAAAAAAAAATTAATCCGTCACCTTCTTACCATCCATGGACGAGCAATGTGGCCACAGTCATGAGTCAGTGTATGCCGTGGTGCTTCAGTGGAGGATCAGCCATGGACATGTGGGTGCTTCATGTAGATGTAACTGGATGACATTTAGTTGACTAAAGAATTGTAAAATAATCAATTGCCAGGCTTCTGTTGTCTATAACTCTTTTTTCTTATCCTTGTATCTCACCACTGACCTCCTGCAGCCTCTTTGCCTTGTGGAAAATCCGGCCCTGTGTGTACCGCTGTTACTTGCCGGCGGCCATCTTGGCGATGGAGGCTGACAGAGAGAGGAGGGGACGTCACCCAACGGGATAAGGTTTGCCGCCGGGTCCCCTCCTCTCTCTCTCGAGCAACTGTCGGGCTCTCGGTCCTTGACCGAGTGCCCGACTTTTCAGAGGGGGGGGTGACACCAAAATTACTCTCAGTCATTTGGGTGTCACCCCTCCAATGGTGTCGCCCGGGTCGCACTCCCCTGCAACATTCTGCAATCTGATTGTACAATCTATGCAGTATGCTAAACAATCTGTTTTATCTGCATCAATTCAGTCCACCTATTGAACTACACAGTTAATAGTAGAACTATGTTACATCTCTGTGTTGCTGATTTCCTGCTGCCACTTCCTGTCTATATACACTCCAGCGATGGCTGCACGGCATTGCTCAGGGCGGGTTTCCCTGATGGTGACAACAGTGGACCATGTCTGTGTAATGTGCACTGAAATGGTCAGCTGTAGTCTCCGTCGGAAGCCTGTGTGACAGGGTCAGAGCTGTCCCCAAGGCGATGACGTTCTGGGTGCTGGCAGGGAATGGTCACTGGGGGGTTTCGGGGGGATGTGACACCAGGTGACGCCAGACTGCGCTGTCAGCAACTCTGTCCAGCCACCCACCCAGCTCACAGACACCACTGGTGGCCAGGAGCTGGCTGGAACGCAAGCCAGAGTGTCCCCGCTCAGCTCCTGGCAACCAGTGACATCAGTGAACTTGGCAGGAAGCCGCACAGAGCGTCACAGGTTGCTAAAAGCTCTTAGCAACCTGGGACGCTGTGGCAGCCCCCACCATCCAGCTATCCCCCAATGAGATGCCAATGTAGCTAAGAGCTCTTAGCAACCTGGGACGCTGTGGCAGCCCCCACCATCCCCCATTGAGATGCCAATGTTGCTAAGAGCTCTTAGCAACCTGGGATGCTGTGGCAGCCCCCACCATCCGGCTATCCTCCAATGAGATGCCAATGCTGCTAAGAACTCTTAGCAACCAGGGACGCTGTGGCAGCCCCCACCATCCGGCTATCCTCCAATGAGGTGCCGTCTAAAGTGGCGGCCTCGTTAAAAGGAAAGCTCTGGACAGGGTGACCACTCAGGAGCGCAATTAGTAACCAACGACAGAGCGTTGTCACCCCATAACAGGAAGTGCCTGAACACAGACCTTCACGGCAGGATCACCTGGCACTATTTTAATAAAAACTGCAGACTTTTAAAATTGGTGTTAAAGACTCCATGAGCTTTTAGCGATTTTGGCTTTACATCTACTCTATTATAAAGGAGGATGACAGGTCATTATACAGAGCGCAGAACAAAAATAACTTTAGCAATGTTTCTGAGTATACAGGAGACATTAATGGGGCTTTTTTTTTCCGCTTGCCCAGAGCGCTTCGTTAAAATGTTGTTCTCGCCCGGCCGCGGCCCGCAGGGTTTAATTGCCGAGTTACTGGAATACTAACAAGTAGGATATTTATTTTTATTTTCTGCGCTGTTACTTTGTAGATTGTGGAATCCGTAATATATGTGTACAGAGCGTGGAGGTGCCATGACACCCGCCGCCGCCGCCGAGGAGAACATCCTCCACATTGACCATCTCCGTCTCTGATTGGTTTATGACTTCTGATGTTTGTAGGTGAGGAGAATTTGCTCTATAATTGCTGTTATTTTGTGTCATATTTTTGCCTTTTGTTGACTTCAATAAGAAATGGGAAATATAAACTTACATTTGTATCCGAACCCAAAACATGTTTTTCATTTTGGATACAGTAAGCAGAGGCGTAACTAGAACCTTCTGGGCCCCGGTGCAAGAAACTATGAAGGCCCCCCCCCACCCACCCAACCACTCACCGCCATGGCACCGTGTGGTTAACAGGAAGGCTGCCGAGGTCCCCAGCAAACGTGGGACCTCAGGCAGCCGCGTCAGTTTAAAAATTTAGTGCCGGTGCCGAGAACGCTGACCCAGCATCTGCTCTTGCGCACAGACGGGATTAAAGGAGAACTATGAGGGGGGGGAGGCGGGGTGCTTTTCACTCACCTCATAGTTCTAGCCGACCTGTGACAATGAGACTGTCGCAGGTCGGCTCAGTAGATCGGAGGTGAGCGAACACATACCGGCGTTCACTCATTTCTCGATCCTGTCACGGCTCTTTGCCGTGACAGGGGAGGGGCTGCATTCCCCGCTCCGATCCTCCAGCGCTGACTGGCGGAACGGACGGGGGAGGGGGCGGGTACAGCTGGCTCTGCCTCTAGATAGGCGGAGCCAGCTGTCAGTCACGCAGCTGGGTGGATCCCGGCACAATTGTCAGGATCCGCTTCAGCTGCGGCGTCTCAGTATACCACGAGCAGCAGCTTGCGGTATACTACGGTGTCTCAGCAGCTCGCGGTATACTACGGTGTCTCAGCAGCTCGCGGTATACTGAGCCTAGGGTGACGGGAGGACGCTAGTTTGTGTCCTCCCGTTACCCTAAGGAGAACTATGGGGAAAAGACTTAACACCATAGTTCTCCTTTAACAAGTGGTGCCCCTTCCCGGTCCAGACTTACCTGACGCTCATGCAGCACCTTCTTCCTCGTCTCTGTGGCCAGGGGGGCGGGTCTAAATGGAGAGGGTCCGCTCCCACACAGCAGAATGTGCTGCCTGGGGGTGCCTGCAGCACATTCTGCTGGACAAGTGACAGCCTCTCCAGCCCCGCACCGTCGTCCGTACATGCTGCGGGTGGCAGAGCGGTGGGGAAGGAGCGTCACTATCTCGGGGGGAGGATGGGGCCCACTCCTGACACACCGGCACACAGAGGATTTTCTGTGTGGCGGTGTTTGCTGCCATCTTGGGCTGACAGTGGCTTATGAGAGGCAGACAGACAGACAGTCGTTTCTCCTATGGGGTCACTAGACAGGAAGTCGGCTGTGTGCTGGAACGGATCTCTCCCCGCTACGCCATCTCTGAATTAGGATAGATGAGCTGCTGACAGATTCCATAAACCTGTATATAGTTATCTTAGATGAAACCCTTTTTTCTCATTATCCGCCATGTGCTTCGTTGGCCCTTTAAATGAAATTATTATTTTTGTATTGAAATGTTTTACAGACAAGGCCGTGATGAGACGCCGCTCCTTTAAATAAAGTTATTGTGGAAACCTGTTAATGGCTCCCGCGCTTCATTTGAGGGCAAGTGACGAGAATGTATCAGCCGGCAGGGATTACTGTAAAACAAGCATGACTGGGCTCCTGCCTAGGGAACCCCAGGAAAAAGGGGCACATAGTCCAGACGCATCCTAAATCTGACCTCCGTCCTTCCCTTCAGTCTTCTATCTGACCTCCGTCCTCCCCTTTCGTCTTCTATCTGACCTCCGTCCTCCCCTTTCGTCTTCTATCTGACCTCCGTCCTCCCCTTTCGTCTTCTATCTGACCTCCGTCCTCCCCTTTCGTCTTCTATCTGACCTCCGTCCTCCCCTTTCGTCTTCTATCTGACCTCCGTCCTCCCCTTTCGTCTTCTATCTGACCTCCGTCCTCCCCTTTCGTCTTCTATCTGACCTCCGTCCTCCCCTTTCGTCTTCTATCTGACCTCCGTCCTCCCCTTTCGTCTTCTATCTGACCTCCGTCCTCCCCTTTCGTCTTCTATCTGACCTCCGTCCTCCCCTTTCGTCTTCTATCTGACCTCCGTCCTCCCCTTTCGTCTTCTATCTGACCTCCGTCCTCCCCTTTCGTCTTCTATCTGACCTCCGTCCTCCCCTTTCGTCTTCTATCTGACCTCCGTCCTCCCCTTTCGTCTTCTATCTGACCTCCGTCCTCCCCTTTCGTCTTCTATCTGACCTCCGTCCTCCCCTTTCGTCTTCTATCTGACCTCCGTCCTCCCCTTTCGTCTTCTATCTGACCTCCGTCCTCCCCTTTCGTCTTCTATCTGACCTCCGTCCTCCCCTTTCGTCTTCTATCTGACCTCCGTCCTCCCCTTTCGTCTTCTATCTGACCTCCGTCCTCCCCTTTCGTCTTCTATCTGACCTCCGTCCTCCCCTTTCGTCTTCTATCTGACCTCCGTCCTCCCCTTTCGTCTTCTATCTGACCTCCGTCCTCCCCTTTCGTCTTCTATCTGACCTCCGTCCTCCCCTTTCGTCTTCTATCTGACCTCCGTCCTCCCCTTTCGTCTTCTATCTGACCTCCGTCCTCCCCTTTCGTCTTCTATCTGACCTCCGTCCTCCCCTTTCGTCTTCTATCTGACCTCCGTCCTCCCCTTTCGTCTTCTATCTGACCTCCGTCCTCCCCTTTCGTCTTCTATCTGACCTCCGTCCTCCCCTTTCGTCTTCTATCTGACCTCCGTCCTCCCCTTTCGTCTTCTATCTGACCTCCGTCCTCCCCTTTCGTCTTCTATCTGACCTCCGTCCTCCCCTTTCGTCTTCTATCTGACCTCCGTCCTCCCCTTTCGTCTTCTATCTGACCTCCGTCCTCCCCTTTCGTCTTCTATCTGACCTCCGTCCTCCCCTTTCGTCTTCTATCTGACCTCCGTCCTCCCCTTTCGTCTTCTATCTGACCTCCGTCCTCCCCTTTCGTCTTCTATCTGACCTCCGTCCTCCCCTTTCGTCTTCTATCTGACCTCCGTCCTCCCCTTTCGTCTTCTATCTGACCTCCGTCCTCCCCTTTCGTCTTCTATCTGACCTCCGTCCTCCCCTTTCGTCTTCTATCTGACCTCCGTCCTCCCCTTTCGTCTTCTATCTGACCTCCGTCCTCCCCTTTCGTCTTCTATCTGACCTCCGTCCTCCCCTTTCGTCTTCTATCTGACCTCCGTCCTCCCCTTTCGTCTTCTATCTGACCTCCGTCCTCCCCTTTCGTCTTCTATCTGACCTCCGTCCTCCCCTTTCGTCTTCTATCTGACCTCCGTCCTCCCCTTTCGTCTTCTATCTGACCTCCGTCCTCCCCTTTCGTCTTCTATCTGACCTCCGTCCTCCCCTTTCGTCTTCTATCTGACCTCCGTCCTCCCCTTTCGTCTTCTATCTGACCTCCGTCCTCCCCTTTCGTCTTCTATCTGACCTCCGTCCTCCCCTTTCGTCTTCTATCTGACCTCCGTCCTCCCCTTTCGTCTTCTATCTGACCTCCGTCCTCCCCTTTCGTCTTCTATCTGACCTCCGTCCTCCCCTTTCGTCTTCTATCTGACCTCTGTCCTTCCCTTCAGTCTAATATCAGACCTTCGTCTTCCCCTTCAGTCTTCTATCTGACCTCCGTCCTCCACTTCAGTCTTCTATCTGACCTCCCGCCTCCCCTTCAGTCTTCTATCTGACCTGCCGCCTCCCCTTCAGTCTTCTATCTGACCTCCGTCCTTCCCTTCAGTCTTCTATCTGACCTCTGTCCTCCCCTTCAGTCTTCTATCTGACCTCCGTCCTTCCCTTCAGTCTTCTATCTGACCTTCGTCCTCCCCTTCAGTCTTCTATCTGACCTCCATCCTTCCCTTCAGTCTTGCACAGTGGTCCCGGCTCCTCCCCTCTTCATCTGATGTCACTGCACACTGGGAGCTCCTCACAATGTACATTAGAAGCTGCAGCAAGTCTTCATGGAGGGATGATATGCAGCATCATCCAGCCTTTTCATTTCCAGCCTGACTGTCCCTGGCCCCGCCCCTTTCATTCATTGGATTTCAGTTCAGCTCATCATCAAATGTGGGCGTTACCAAGGGCAGTCCACATGCAAAGTAACCCTGCCTGGGAACACCCATCACCCCAGACAAACATCCACCCATTCAGGCATTTTGATATTTGCATAACTCCTCCCAAGAGCCCGCCCACTGCTTGCATCAGGGCTCTTGAGAGCAATAGTGAAGCAGGGTGCCGTGATGTTTCCAGGAAGCTATGTACTGCCCCAGCTAGCCCCTCCCACCAACCATGATCTGCCTGCAATGCATAGAGAAGCAGAGAGACCCAGTGATGACATCATTGGGGCTTAAAATATGCAATGAAAAGTAAAGTTTTACTTTTTTCAATAATGAATCCAAATATACATCACCCAGCAAAGTATTTCTTGACATTTCTCCCCATGCACTTCCAGGCATCATGTTTCTAAACGGCTCCAACTCTCTCAGCTCAGCTTCCCTGAACTTCCTGTCCAGTACAAGATCACAAGGGACAGAGCCGACTGCAGCAGCCGCCCATCTATCTACCTTGAAGGAAGGAGGGAGGAAAGAGTAGCAGGTAGTAGAGGAGTGTCCTGTCTTGCTGGGTCTGTGTGCTTGTGGAGACGCACACAGCTTACTATCACACACACAAGGGTGGCCCCATAGGACCCTGCAGGGTAAAGGAGCCACCCTACAACAGGATATCAGGTCCAGTGCTTTTACACATCGAGGAGCAGCGTCCATTGTGAGTCATTTAATCAGCATCTGAAATAACTTGAAAACATTCTGACTTTATTGTCACTTTAAGTCTCAATCAGGAAATAAAACTTTATTAATTGGTTACATTTAACGACTGGAACAATTCTTCGTCTTAAAACCAAACATCCTCGTTTTTTAATTAGTCCGGTGTCACAACGTATTAACTTTCCTGCCCGCCAGGCCGCGGCCCCGGCTCAGACGGGAGATTTGTCTCCGTCAAAACTTCCAGCCCCTTTGGCGAGCCCGGGAGGAAGCGCTGAGCTGCCGGGCTTTGCTGCAACTTATGTCTCTCTGCGGATTCGCTTCCCCCTCCGGAAACCGCCGACGTTCAGACGCCCGTCGCCCCTCCCACCCCCCGAGAATTTGTGTTTGGACACAGAGTAACCTTATCAATTAATTCTCCCCGCTAAGTAGGACAGAGCCTTCAGATAATTTAAGGTCACAAAACGCGTGGCGGGGCCGGGGGAAAGTTAAGGATGCAGAGCGCGCCTCTCCGCGCTTTGTGGTTCTGCAGCGGCCTCATTTACTGATTATTGAATAAAACTCCATAAATATCAGTTTATTATGTTTTTCTCTCTCTCAATATATATATATTTATACACACAATATATTGCCAAAAGTATCGGGACGCCTTTACAGGCACATGAACTTTAACGACATCCCAGTCTTAGTCCGTAGGGTTCAGTATTGGGTTGGCTCCGCCCTTTGCCGCTATAAAGGCCGTGACACACTGCACGCGAAGCCCAGGTGACCGCGGAATATTTAGTAGCCAGGAAATGTCACGGATGGACTTATTGCACAGGTGACAACCTATCACGGCACCACGCTTGTAGTCAGTCTCCACTCCCCCAGGGGGACCCCCAAAACACGTCGGCTGTTTTCGGCTTAAAACATGAAAGTGATTTGGATTTTTACTTCAGTTGTTGATAGAAATGTTTCACCGGCTGTGTCGTAACTTTGCTGCAAATGGATGAGATGGGGTTTCCCATTGTTGGGTGAATGAGCGGGAGCTAAGGACACCTAAGTGGGTGAATCTGGAAGTGAATCTAGGTGGTAAATGTGTTTTTATCATCGCACTCATAATTTTACACTCAGTATGAGCCAAAGTGTGAAAATCATAAAACGAATCTGCGCTGGAAATCATCGACCACGAAATCGGAGACGCATTCCGCTTCCTGTCCGTCTTCCAAGAAACATTTCCAGCCTCACAGAAGTCCAAATTTCTGAATATGCAGATCATCCGTCTTCTCCAATATCCCAAGGGGGGGGGGAATCATCCAAATCCCGATCCGTCTCCATTTATAGTGAAAGGAAACGTTGCCGATCGCGCGTAAATATTTTGCTACATATTACACTTGTCTGCGGCCTCTTAAAGGGACAGAGTCAGTTTTATTTTTTTGTGCTCAGGACCGTTTATGGGACTGGAATGGTGTAAAGATGAAAGACGGTCACAGGAAACCTAAATGGCGGCTTTACACCTTTGCTATGAGCCCATTCAATTGAAGGGAATGCCCTACAACGCACATTATGCAGGAAGTAACGCACATCACAGCGCTTTATGTTGATGCACCACAAAGGTGCATGAGATCTTAGAAGGGAAATACATCTTAGAATCAGGGGAATACATTGACCTCCATTTTGATAGACTCATGGTCATCTCTAGACGTTCACATATAGCAGGTCTTCCACAGTGGCGTCTCCACCCAGTGCCGGATGAGACTTATAGTAACACAATTGAGTCAATGGGTAGCTGTATGTAGCAGCTGCTTTCTCCCGGGGAGAGCAATACGCCCAAGGTTTTACGGTCAAATGCGCCCATGTGCATGAGATTTTAGAAGGGAAATGAATCTGGGGAACACATTGACCTCCATTTTGATAGACTCATGGTCATCTCTAGACGTTCCGGAGTTCTGCAGCGTCGTCTCAAACCAGCGCCGGACATTGACGGATAGCAGGTCTTCCACAGTGGCGTCTCCACCCAGCGCCGGATGAAACCTATAGTAACACCAAGGTAACACACTAAGTAACACTCAAGGTTTTATGGCCAACTGTGCCCATGTGCATGAGATTTTAGAAGGGAAATTAATCTGGGGAACACATTGACCTCCATTTTGATAGACTCATGGTCAGCTCTAGATGTTCCGGTCTTTTGCAGCGTCGTCTCCAACCAGCGCTGGACATTCACAGATAGCAGGTCATCCACAGTGCCGTCTCCACCCAGCGTTGGATGAAGCTTATAGTGACTCAATAATTGAGTTAATGGGTAGCTGTATGCAGCAGCTGCTTTCTCCCGGGTAGGGTAATAAGGCTCAATGTGCATGAGATCTTAGAAGGGAAATAATTCAGGGAAACACATTGACCTCCATTTTGATAGACTCATGGTCATCTCTAGACGTTCCGGTCTTCCGCAGTGCCGTCCCTACCCAGTGCCGGATGGAACTTATAGTAACACAATTGAGTCAATGGGTAGCTGTATGCAGCAGCTGCTTTCTCCCGGGAAATACGCCCAAGGTTTTACGGCCAAATGCTCCCATGTGCATGAGATCTTAGAAGGGAAATGAATCCGGGAAACACATTGACCTCCATTTTGATAGACTCATGGTCATCTGTAGACGTTCCGGTCTTCCACAGCTTCGTCCCCACCCAGCACCGGATAAAACTTATAGTAACAAAATTGAGTCAATAGGTCAATGGGTAGCTGTATGCAGCAGCTGCTTTCTCCCGGGTAGGGCAATACACTCAAGGTTTTATGGCCAAATACGCCCATGTGCATGAGATCTTAGAAGGGAAATGAATTGTGGGAATGCATTAACCTCCATTTTGATAGACTCATGGCCATCTCTAGGCGTTTCGGTCTTCCGCAGCGCCGTCTCCACCCAGCACGGAAGTAATACAATTGAGTCAATGGGTAGCTGTATGCAGCAGCTGCTTTCTCCCGGGAAATACGCCCAAGGTTTTACGGCCAAATGCCCCCATGTGCATGAGATCTTAGAAGGGAAATGAATCCGGGGAACACATTGACGTCAATTTTGATAGACTCATGGTCATCTCTAGGCGTTTTGGTCTTCCGCAGCACCGTCTCCACCCAGCACGGAAGTAATACAATTGAGTCAATGGGTAGCTGTATGCAGCAGCTGCTTTCTCCCGGGAAATACGCCCAAGGTTTTACGGCCAAATGCCCCCATGTGCATGAGATCTTAGAAGGGAAGTGAATGCGGGGAACACATTGACATCCATTTTGATAGACTCATGGTCATTTGTAGACATTCCGGTCTTCCGCAGCTTCGTCTCCACCCAGCGCCGGATGAAACTTATAGTAACACAATTGAGTCAATATTTAGCCAGCTTCCCAGTGGGTCCCGTCTGCCGGCTTCTATGCAGATTTAATACACATTCAGATTCGGGTCTGTTTGATTGAATTTGCCCAGAAAGATGAAAAGCAAATTTGAACGTCTATGAAATCACTGCGATCCACCGCCGGAATAAAAAAAGGATTGTTTTTTTTTTTCTGAGACAATTTCGAGACGGCGGCCGTACGAAGCAGGAAATACGAGGGGGAAGAAAATACATTCTTTACTAAATTAGGTTTTTTTTTTCTTCCCATTTGATATCCCCGGCTACCATTCCCAGAACGGGAAAAAAAAAAGAAGTCCATTATGAAAATAGCCGCGGCGTGCGTGGAGATTAGCATACGGGGTTGCCTACGCCGAGCTGTTAGCCGCACGTCCGACGAAGGAGCTTGAAAGTGAGTCGCCCCCAACATACGCCACATCCAAATATATAGTTAATGATAGCAACTGGCGAGGACGGAAACAAAGTGGCAGCACGGAGAAGAAAAAAATTAGTTTGAGGAAGATCTGAAGGTTTTCTGGGAGCGCCTCGCCGCGTTGCTTCCCTATCACAAGACATAATAGGTGCGTTTTGTCTGAATGAGGGTACAGATTCAATTATATTATGACCGGCACGGAATGCATTTATCAAAAATGTCTTCCTCCTATTAAAGAAGATAACACTTGAATGCTGATCCACGGGCATGTTCACTTGTTTAACCCCTTCCTGCTGGCCTCTTATGAAATCTAAGCACTGGAGGGTGTTTTATGGGCATGGGATTGTGATCACATGATCAGGAGCTCACCCACTCTACCAGCTCCCTATGGTCACCGTTTGACCGCGGGGTCACAGTGCTGGGGACGCCCAACTAAGTGTACACAAAACAGCGATGCATATACGTGGCAGTATGTTATAAGCCCCATCTCTGTGCTGCCATTATATATGCATACAGCTGAAGGAAAGGGGTTAATCACCTGTAATCCTTCTTCACATTATGTTCCCGTCATCTATCTCATAGAGGGATGAGTAACATTTCCTAAAAAATATTTGCAAAAATTGGGAGGGTTGGGCAAAATTTTGCCAAAATGTATTGGAGTCAATAGAGAAGGGGAAATTATGGGCTTTTTTGGTGGACTTTAAGGGTGCAATGAACCTAAATGGCTCTTAAGGGGTTATGGAAGCTCTTTACAACTCTCATGGCTAAAATCCCTGACACGTTTATTTATTCCCTTTTAGACAGTTGTCACAGGCTGGGCCGGTGCTGCCACTGGGCAAATTAGGCAGCCGCCTAGGGTGCACTGCTGCCTAAGGCGAAGCCTTGACCTCTGACCCCCCACGGTGCCCCCCCTGTCTATTTCAAATTGCAAAAGCCAATAGCAGGCTGGCTTTTGCACCCACCCACTGAGCAGAGGAGCAGGTCTACTACTATGCTCAATGGGTGGGGTTTCAATAGCAAGTCTGCCACTGGCTATTTCAAATTAAAATACCCAATAGAAGTCTTGCTATATTGCTGCTGTCTGCTTACATCCACCTGTTGCCTGCAGAACCTAGCCAGCAGGAGAATGGGGTCGCGTGGGAGGGGGGCTGGGGGGTGTGGGTAGCTGGTCTTGCCTAGGGCGCAAAATAGTCTAGCACCAGCCCTGGTCACAGGACAGGTGTCAGCCCCTCTCTCTGACACTTTGAATTAAGGAGTTGTGGTGATGCCCCCCCTCAGGGGGGCAGGCCCATGACGCCCTGCATTCACAGTAGGCGGTCAGTCTTCCATCAGGCGTCACACAACCTGGAACACTGAGGACATCTTGTGGCCGAAAATAAGCTCTACATGCAGATAGCTCCATACTGAAGGCACGTATTGCAGCCCGGGCTGCTGTTTTGTTTTTATTAATGCTGCCAAATTTATTCCAATGAAATATAAAATCTTAAATAAATAGGCCAAGCGATAGGCTTTAAATCAAGCCAATTGGTCATTAACAAATGCATGCCGCCGATGCTTAAAGGAGAACTATGGGGTTAGGGCTTTTCCCCATAGTTCTCCTTAAGGTAACAGGAGGACACAAACTAGCGTCGTCACGTCACCCAAAGCTCAGTATATAGGGAGCTACAACTCGCGGTATACTGAGACGCCGCAGCCGGAACGGATCCCGACAATTATGTCTGGATCCACCCAGCTGCGTGAGTGACAGCTGGCTCTGCCTATCTAGAGGCAGAGCCAGCTGTACCCGCCCCCTCCCCCGTCCGTTCCGACAGTCAGCGCTGGAGGATCGGAGCGGGGAGGGGGGAATCCAGCCCCTCCCCTGTCACGACAGAGGGCCGTGACAGAATCGAGAAGTGAGTGAGCGCCGGTATGTGTTCGCTCACCTCCCGATCTACTGAGCCGACCTGTGACAGTTTCATTGTCACTGGTCGGCTCAGATTATGAGGCTGAGTGAAAATCACTCACCTCATAATTCTCCTTTAATGTGGCCCACCGACGTGTCTAGTCTTCGACGACCTCTGGTTACAAAGGGGTTACATCCTCGTATCCGTGCCATGCACTCTTTCCACCTTTTAATTATAGACGCCTTTTTTTTTTCCGGGCCCTGATCGCCCATAACGATCACTCTTTATAATCTTTGAGGTTCAGGCTGGCCATTCAGGCAGAAAGCTGGGCTGTAAATCACCCCAAAAAAAAGTCATTAACTCGGGAAGGAAGACGAATCCCCGGCTCCTCAATAACGCGGATTCAGCCAAGTCGGCCTTTCTCGAGCGGGAGGGACCACTGCCAAATCGCGTCCTCTGAGAAACCGGAGTTGAAAAGAAGCCCAAAAAACTCTGCGGAGTTCTGAAGTCACAGTTCAACAAAGGATAAAGAAATATCAGCTGCGAACTCGACTATCGCAGATTAAACGCGGAGCCCCCGTCCCGCCACCGCGCCCTGGGGAAGCGCACCACCTTCGTGTCTGTCTGTGGGGCTGTATTTGGATGTTTGGCAGGGGGAAAAAAGTCTAGATCGCTTATGGGGTCAGAGTTGAACGCTGATGAGAATCGCTTGGCACATCTAACGGTTTCCGAATGGGCTTTCAAACATCAGACGCCGTTCTCTTTTGTGGTTATGGCGATGGATGGTAGACGGTGATAAATGACCATATTGTCTTGCAGCACTTCAGATGAGGGGCGCCGTCGTGTGTTCACTACACTCTTAAAGCCCAACATTGCTTCAAGTAGCTTAGTACATTCCAGGTGCACCAAATTAAAAGACCTGCAAAGCCGTAAGATGGCCGTACACTCAGAGGCATCCCGAGGTGGGGTGACACCCGATGCCGGTATCGGGTGACACCCTGCAGTGACGTCATTGTGTACCCAGGACCGGATTTACTCTCTCTGCTGCCCCAAGGCCAGGTTCCTCAATGCGCCCCCTACTCGCCAAACCCCCCAAGGAGATTGGCAGACCTGCAGGCTGCATACAAGTGATCTCTGCAACATCAGCGGGATCACTTGTACAAAACCAGCGGCGGCTTCCCCTCTGTACATTTAGCTCTGCTTGCCCAAATTAGGGCTAAATGTAGAAAACAACTACCCGCCCGACGGCCGGAACTGCAGGTGCCGGGCATCGGGAGATAGGAGTTCCACACCCCTGCTGCCCCTCTACTCCCTGCTGCCCCAAGGCCGGGCCTTGTGGAAAATCGGGCCCTGTGTGTACCGCTGTTACTTGCCTGCGGCCATCTTGGTGATGGAGGCTGGCAGAGAGAGGAGGGGACGCCACCCGGCGGGATAAGGTTTGCCGCCAGGTCCCCTCCTCTCTCGACCAACTGTCAGGCTCTCGGTCCTTGACTGAGTGCCCGATTTTTCAGAGGGGGGTGACACCAAAAGGACTCTCAGTCATTTTGGTGTCACCCCTCCAATGGTGTCGGGCCGCACTTCCCTTGTGGCGCCACTGCACACATCCTGCAATCTGATTGTACAATCTATGCAGTATGCTAAACAATCTGTTTTATCTGCATCAATTCAGTCCAACCCTTGAACTACATAGTTAATAGTAGAACTATGTTACATCTCTGTGCTGCTGATTTCCTGCTGCCACTTCCTGTCTATATACACTCCAGCGATGGCTGTATGGCATTTCTCAGGGCGAGTTTCCTGATGGTGACAACAGCGGCCTGTGTAATGTGTGTTGAAATGGCCACTTGTGGGCTCCATCAAAAGCCCATGTGACAGCATGACAACACAGGAGCACAACTAGAAGACAGGGAAAAAGCATTGTCACCCTATAACAGGGTGCAGTCATGTGACCAAACGATTGTATCTCTTCCCAATAGCGGTGGGGCATTTCTGCATAGTAAGCAGGTGGGCATTGTATGACATTGGGGAGGTATGTTCCCCATCTGCAATGTGGACTGTGGGGCTTCTGTTGGTAGCCACTGTCAATCAACACAGCAAGGCTGGTCTGGGCAGGGGGAGGGGCATTATGGTGGCATGGGGCACCTAATCTGACTATATACAGTGTGTTGGCATAGCATCCTGTATCTCTGCTGAGGAAGCACAGGTACTCCAATTTGCATACGAGCTTGCCATGGTCAGAATGTAGAAGGAAGGAGGATCACCAGTTATTGCTGAGCAATGGAAGAACTAGAAACTAACAGACTAGATTTTACAAAAACAAAAAGAATCCACAGACACATATTTGTGATATGATTTTTTGGGGTACATACACTTTAACTCTTCACGGCACATGTGATGGGGGTGCGGTAGGAGCAGTGGCGTAACAAGAGGGGTGCGGGGGGTACGGCCCGCACCCAGGTGACACCAGTGAAGGGGTGATGCCAAAATGACTGACAGTCATTTTTGGTGTCACCCCCTTTGAAAAGTTGGGCAGTCAGTTGTAGACCGAGAGCCTGACAGTTTCAGGAGAGAGGAGGGGACCCTGCGGCATCCCTCATCCCGCCGGGTAAACGTTTCCTCCTCTCTCTGCTGGCGTCCATCACCATGATGTCACGCGCACGCACAATGTCGTCACAGCAGGGTGTCACCCGGAATCCGCTCCGGGTGACGCCCAGCCTTGGGACGCCCCTGGGTAGGGGTCTCTTTCACCTAAATATATTAGGATAAAAGACGTCCCTTTTCCCATCTCAGTTAGGAGATATAAAGTTGTGACCCGATTGTTGCCAATGAGAAGTTCCTTTCCATTTCTCAGTTGATAAATTAGATCCCTTTCAGCAAACAGAACAATACGCTGCGGATTAAAATTGCATAAATGTCAGAAAGCTCGTTCTGAGTAGGTGTGCGAACTTTCACACGCGCGCCTGTGAACGGCGTCGTACGAATGCCGAGCGCGGCACTGAAATTAGCAACTTGTGAGAAACAAATGTGTTATAAAAAATGGAGTAACAGTAAGAGCCAATCAGACGTATCAAACGTGACGCATCCAGGATGATATTGATGTAGCGTTCCTGTGTTCTTTTATTTATAGGACGGTTCGACAGCTTGAAGTTGTCACAAATGTGACAAAACGCTTTCCCATCATATCACAAAATGACTCAAAGTGTGTACAAGACGTGTTACCGGTTCGAAACTTTATATGTTGGAAAAAATAAATACAAAGTGGAAAAAGAAACAAAATAACAAAACTGACAGAGCTGGTAATCTCAACAAGACTCCAGCGATGGCTACACGGCATCTCTAGGGGTGGTTTCCTGATGGCGACAGAAGTGGACCATGCTTGCGTAATGTTTCTTTAAAGGGCCACTTCTTCATCGGAAGCCGATGTGACAGGGTGACAACGCAGGAGCACAATTGGGAGACAGGGGCAGTGCATTGTCACCCTGTAACAGGGCAAAATAACTTGGTATTATTTTACTGAGAGCTGCAGATTAGTGGAGTGAACTGGCCCGGGTTCAGTTTGTACGGACATATGGAAATCCAGGTTTGAAGGACAGGGCCACCTGAGTCCTAGCGACCAATGATGCTGTGCAACCCACACAGCATCACTGGTTGCTAGAACACTATCAGCTGGGCCTCACAGCATCATTGGTTGCTAGATTGCACGCAGGCGTGCCCTAACGATCAATGATGCTTTGGCGCCACCAGCATCTTAGCAACCAGTAATGCTGTGCAGCCCAGCGGTTGCTAAAGCGCTGGCGAGCCCCACAGCATCATAGGTTGTTATGGTGCACCCGTCTGCATCCTAGCAACTAATGACGCTGTGTGGCTTAGCCACCAGGCAACCAGTGAGAAATGCGTTTCAGCCACCAGTCAACCAATGACGCCATGCGGCTAAGCCAAAAGCCAACCAATGACGCCAAGCGGCTCAGCCACCAGCCAACCAATGACGCCACCAATGACGCCATGCGGCTCAGCCACCAGTCAACCAATGACATCATGTGACAGCCTCCAGTCAACCAATGACGCCATGCGGCTCAGCCACCAGTTAATCAATGACACCATGTGACAGCCACCAGTCAACCAATGACGTTGTGTAGCTCAGCCACCAGTCAACCAATGTCATCGTCCGGCTCAGCCAGCAGTCAACCAATGACGCCATGTGACAGCCTGCAGTCAACCAATGATATTATGCAGCTCAGCTACCAGTCAACCAATGACACTGTGCGGCTCAGCCCCTAGTCAACCAATGACGTTGTGCAGCTCAGCCACCAGTCAACCAATGATGTTGTGCGGCTCAGCCACCAGTCAACCAATGACGTTGTGCAGCTCATTGTCCAGCAGACACTTGCTGAGGCACCACAACTCCCAGCACTTCTGAGCAGGAACGTTGTCTCACTGTTCCTCCATAGCCAAATGATCTTCGCGCCTGCTAGACAAACTCAAGAGGTGTTTTTAACATGCTACCCCCCGGAGAGGTGGGTTTGCGGCCTCAGAGGCTTGGCCATACTTGAAAGATTTTTCGAGTGCTGCGCCATAAAACAAGATGTTCTCCCTGTAAACAATAACTTGTTAAACTAACAATTCTCCGAGGTCGATGGTACGGCTCGGGCTGAACAAATATTTCCCTTAGCTGAGAAAACAGCTGGATTCCAGCAGGCTCGGGTACACATGACTGCAAGCACAACACACACGCAGGCTCTACGAGTGCGGCGCGCACACACAATCTTCAGTGCAGGCGCGGCGCTCCCTGCGGAGAGGAGCTGAAGAGATGATCTGGACGGGAACTCGTTATCTTCTGCTCGTCTGTTGTGTGAAAGAAAAAAAAATCAAAACCTGCCAGAATGAAATCAGAACAAGAGCGGACATTTCAAATGAATTTCCCGGGGTGATCGGACATGATTGGCTTGAAGGTTTTCAGCACAGTGAATCTTAGAACAGAAGGTATTCACACGTCTCATTCCTTCACAAAAATAAAAGGATTATTCCTCATTTCAGGACAGTGGGCGGAGCCATGCAAATCATTCCTGAGGTTTACAGAGCTCTGACACACGGCACAGCCCTGCCACCAAGGGAGGAGACGTGACTTTTGTTGCAGGTCATGTGTACTTATAGGTCTTTTCCCACCCCTAGCCTGTGATTGGACAGTGAAAGGAGAAGCAGCAGATGGATGAGCTCATCCTTCTGCTCTCTCCTCCTATCGGCATTGTCTTTGTCCGCACTAGAAGTCCCATTCAGGAAGCCAGGCGACGTGTAATGACTCACCACCTGGCTTCCCGATTAGCAGGGAAGCTGCCCCCATGCTTCTAATCACTAGGTAACAAGAAAGCATGGACCCGACTATCTGGCCAATCAGGAAGCTGGGCGCTGTGTAATGACGCAGCGCCCGGCTTCCTGATTGGCCGGGAAACCGGCTCCATGCTTCCTCGTCATGAGTTGACGAGAGGTAGTATGAAGCCGGCTTCCCGACCAATCAGTAATTGCACACTTCCGACCAATCAGGAAGCCGGGCAGCGTGTAATGACGCGCTGCCTGGCTTCCTGATTGGCCGGGAATCCGGCTCTATGCTCCCTCGTCAGTGACGAGGGAGCATGGAGCATCTTGCAGGCCAATCAGGAAGCCCGGCAACATGTAACGACGCGCTGCCCGGCTTCCTGGGCAGCGCGTCGGGCTAGGTATCGGGGCGTTTGGGCGAGTATGAGTACCCGCCCAAATACTCGGCATTGGCACCACCCCTAGTATCGGTGCATCCCTAGTGTAGAATTATTTATTCCAAACTGCATACAGCTGTTTCAGGCTTTTTTGCCATCATCAGTGCAGCGTATGCAAACCTCGATCCATCCCCTACCCAATAAGGCATTTTCGTATTTGCATAACTCCTCCCAATATCCAGCCCACTGCTTGCATCAGGCACAGAGACCCAGTGAGGACATCAATGGGTTTAAAATAAGATGTGGAATCAATAAAGAAATGTTTTACTAAGCAAATGTAATTAGTATGATGATGGGTGGAGGTGGGTTTTGGGGGTGGGGGGGTTGGCGGGGAACCAGGGAAGGCAAAATATAAGCAGATTAAACTTCAGCATTAAATATTTAGAGTAGCTAAAAAAAAAAAAGGTTACCTTTGAAAAATAGGAAATAATGTTTCCTCCAACTTCCTGAGAAAACAAATTCATTTAGTAATTAAGACTCAAATGGAAAAACATTTCCCAAGAAAACTGCGGCACGGAAACTCATTACTGCCGTATAAACAGCATTATTATCTCAGCAATCGTTTGCTTCTGTTACCATCAGGACTCTTTGTGATCTCTCCGTCCGCCGGCAGAGTGACATCAGCAAACACAGAATTCTTTAGAACACAAACAATAGCAGGAGTCCAAAAAAGTGAAGGGACTACAGAGCCCAGCATGTCCTGGGGGCCCCTGCAAGGCCTGAATCTGCTTTTGATACATTTTAATAGGGGGACTACCATATATTCTTAGAATATAGGGGGATTGTTCTGAATATGGGAAAGTTTACACAATGTAACTATTTGTGGGATTTTCATATCGTCACCCGGCATTCTGTAACTGGCTCTTGCTTTTTTGGATGTTCCCGCCCACCTGGCGGTGTCCCATGCCCCTCCTGTCACCTCCCACCCCCATGGTTTTACCCTCCCTCCTACACTGTATCAATGGCTAATTTTATAAGCAGATAGTGAGCCTCTATCCTATAAACCTATTTGTAGGGATGAGCTAAGGGTTCGGGTCAACGGGTTTGACCAGTTCCCTCGCCCGCCTGTCAAACCACCCTCTCTGTCCTAGTAACCGATCATGCTGTGCAGTCCATACAGCGGAATTGGTGGACTGGTGGCTGAGGCACATAGTGTGATTAGTTGCTAGGATGAAGGCGGGTATACTATAACAACCTATGACTTTGTGGGGCCACCAGCATCTTAGCAACCAATTACACTGTGCAGGTTTGTCATTGGTTGCTAAGCCAATGGCTGCCACACAGCATCATTGGTTGTTCTGGTGTGCCTACCTGCATCCTAGTAACCAATGGCACTGTGTGACCCAGCCACTGGGGTCTTAGCAACCAATGATCCTGGGCAGGCCATTCTCTAGCATCCTAGCCCCCAATGATGCTGTTTGAGCCTGCCACTAGCATCCTAGCAACCAATGATGCTGTGCAGACCAGTCCAGTGTCCTAACAACCAATGATATTGTGTGGGCCAGTCACTACCATCCTAGCAACCAATGATTCCATGTGGACCGGTCACCTGTGTCCTAGCAACCAATGATTCCATGTGGACCGGTCACCTGTGTCCTAGCAACCAATGATTCCATGTGGACCGGTCACTTGTGTCCTAGCAAACAATGGTTACATGTGGACCAGTCACTAGCATCCTAGGAACCAAGGATTACATGTGGACCAGTCACTAGCATCCTAGGAACCAATGATGCTGTGTGGGCCAGTCACTAGCATCCTAGCAACCAGTGATTCCATGTGGACTGGTCACCTGTGTCCTAGCAACCAATGATTCCATGTGGACCAGTCCATGTGGACCAGTCACTAGCATCCTAGGAACCAATGATGCTGTGTGGGCCAGTCACTAGCATCCTAGCAACCAGTGATTCCATGTGGACTGGTCACCTGTGTCCTAGCAACCAATGATTCCATGTGGACCAGTCCATGTGGACCAGTCACTAGCATCCTAGGAACCAATGATGCTGTGTTGGCCAGTCACTAGCGTCCTAGCAACCAGTGATTCCATGTGGACCGGTCACGTGTGTCCCAGCAACCAATTATTCCATTTGGACCTGTCACTAGCGTCTGAGCAACCAATGATGCTGTGCAGGTCACCCAGTGTAATTGGGTTTATAGGACACAGGTGCCCCAGTGCTCCGTTCGACTGGACATGCACCGTACTCGGATTTCTAACTGGGTTCGGTACACATCTAAGTGAACTCTCCACTATTTATTTGAGAACATTTCTATCTGGCAGGGAATGCTGGGAGTAGTAGTGCCCCCAGCCTTTTCTTTCGTCCTTTAGGGAGGGTGGGGTCAACACTTGTGTCTGTCGGCACGTGTGTGCAGGGCGAGCGGGCGTTCCCTCCGCTCAGGGACTCCTGGCACAGGCTCAGCTGCTTTCAGGATGATGTCATTAAGATTTGGTTAAGTAAAATCAACAACAACACAGACGCACAGCCCCTTTTATGGAGATTTTTCTGTAAAGAAATGCGTCCTAAAAATGTGCGCTTTTCAGCAGGGGTTTGATGGATGAGTCCCCAAAAAAAGATACACGATACCAGGCTTGGCTCGCGGCTGCACAACCCTCGCCTTCATTCATTTCCTGACCCTGCGGAAAAAGGGGGAGACGCGGC
>NW_017306456.1:206506-218855 GCF_000935625.1 Nanorana parkeri
GGGGGGGGGGGGGAGGGAGAGGAGGGTGAGAAGAGAGATGGAAACTGGGGTGCAGAAAAATTAAAGCTGAACTCCGGGGGCAGATATAAAAGATACAAATGAATGCAAATTTGTATCCATTATTACATCATTATGTGTATATATTTTTTTTATGCACACAGTAAAAGTATCTGAATCAGACCCGGTATTATCAGCCTCTGACATCGAATGTGCAGCAAAGCTCAGACTAAGGGAGGAAGGAGCAGCACAAGGAGACAATCAGTTGTGCGGCAGTGCTGGCAAGGGGCGATGCTGATAGGAGGAGAGAGCAGAGAGATTAGCTCATCAGTCTGCTGCTTCTCCGTTCACTATCCAATCAGAGGCGGGAGGAGACCTATAAGGACTAATGAAGGACTAATGAACTGCAGCAAAAAATCAGGTCCCCTCTCTTGCTGTACAGGGCTGTGCTGTGTGACTCAGCAAATCTCAGGAATGATTTGCATGGCTCCGCCCACTGTTTTGAAATAAGGAATAATCGTATTTTTGGGATATGCGATGGAATGGGACATATATGAGATATTGATCTTTTCTGAAGATTAGTTGTCAGTGGGAATGAGCTTACGTTTGGTGACAATGATTTCATATGGCCATGTGGCCAACTAAGGAAAATGATGTCGCCAGCATCCCACCCCTTTGTTTATGTGCGACTGCGGGACGGGGAATGCCCCAGCCACAGTGGATTGGAAGTGAACTGATGATTAACTCCCTGCAAACTCAGTCCCCTTAAGCACTGGCCCTGATATCCTGTATTAGGGTGGGTCCTTTCCCTTGCAGGGTCCTATGGAGCCGCCCTTTGTGTGTGCTAGTAAGCTGTGTGTGTCTCCAGAAACACACAGACACAGCAGGGCAAGCCACTTCCCTCCCCTCTGTTCCCCTCTGCTTCCATCTTTCCTTCCCCTCCTTATTTCTTCCTCTCTTCCCCAAGCTAGCACATGGACACCTGCTGGATTTCTCTGTCCCTTGTGATCTTGTACTGGGCAGGAAGTTCAGGGAAGCCGAGCTGAGAGAGTTGGAGCTCTTTGTTAATGTGATGACTGTAAGAGTTTTGGCAACAAAATGAAGACATCCAATTAATAAAAGGGAGCAAGATAGAGGGGCTGGGGAGGAAAAGGCTCTATCTGACTTGCTGCAGCTTCAAATGCACGTTGTGAGAAGCTCCCAGTGTGCAGGGACATCAGAGGAAGAGGAGCCGGTACAACTGTGCAAGACTGAAGGGAAGGACGGAGGGCCGATAGAAGACTGAAGGGAAGGACGGAGGGCCGATAGAAGACTGAAGGGAAGGACGGCGGTCCGATAGAAGACTGAAGAGAAGGACGTAGGTCAGAGAGAAGACTGGAGGGAAGGACGGAGGGCCGATAGAAGACTGAAGGGAAGGACGGAGGTCCGATAGAAGACTGAAGAGAAGGACGTAGGTCAGATAGAAGACTGGAGGGAAGGACGGAGGTCAGATAGAAGACTGAAGGGGAGGCCGGAGGTCAGATAGAAGACTGAAGGGAAGGACGGAGGTCAGATAGAAGACTGAAGGGAAGGACGGAGGTCTGACAGAAAACTGAAGGGAAGGACGGAGGTCAGATAGAAGACTGAAGGGAAGGACGGAGGTCAGATAGAAGACTGAAGGGAAGGACGGAGGTCAGATAGAAGACTGAAGGGAAGGACGGAGGTCAGATAGAAGAATGAAGGGAAGGACGGAGGTCAGATATGAGACTGAAGGGAAGTATGGAGGTCAGATAGAAGACTGAAGGGAAGGGCGGAGTTCAGATATGAGACTGAAGGGAAGGACAAAGGTCAGATATTACGTATGTTCATGGATTAGAAGGTGGCATTGGGGCACAGAAGCAGAGAGGGTCTCCCTGTCCGCCCCATCGTACCGTCTTCCTGACCTCAGAAGCTCCCTCGCAGTCTCTCCATCACCCAGCTGTGAAAGATGACTTCAGCTTATTCCTTATCCCTTCAATACCCTCCACTGTAAATATTTGTCAGCAGCTTAATCCTCATACAAAGCTCTCCATAGAAACATTCAGTCAGATGGTAAATCTCTCACATGGGAAGTGAAATCCTCATTGTAACAGAAAAGGCGGAAACAATGGAAATAAAACCTCTGAGGACCCATTTACATCCTTGCGTGCACTAACCTGCATTGCATTAAGCCCTTGCTTCTCGACTGGCGGGTCGTGATCCCAAAAGTGGGTGGCGACCCCCGTGTTCAGCGGGTCGCCGCATGCCTTCCACTTTTCCCTCCAAGCCTCCCCCTAGAGCAGCACTAGCCATTCTTACACCAAGCAGCCATGCCATGCCGCCCATCGCTGAGTGTTGACTTGAGGTGGGGTGGGCTGGGGGTTATGGCCGCGAAGGAGCTCCCTCCATACGTGCATTGCTTAAAGCTCCCTCGCGTGCCCTGTGGAGGTGCCTGGACCGGAGTGACGTCACATTCTGGCTCCCGGGACCTCTACAGGCGTACATGTGAGCTGCACAGGCAACGCACATATGGATGGAGCTCCATCACAGCAGAGCAGCCTACACTGCCGTGTGTTCCACTGCATGACTGCATGACTTCATGACCGAGGATAAATGTGGGTCCTGAGGTTACACAGGTTGGAAACCACTGCATTAAGGGGACCCATTTCAATGAATGAGCTGCCAACGCACCCCACGTGCTAACATTTCACATGACCCTATTTTCTGTAATGATAGTCTCTACCATGCGTTTTGTTGCTCTACCATACAGGTGCATTGCCTTAGAGCACTAGGGCTCTTGGTGACAGATTGTCCCTAAAGAGAACCTGTCAGGGTCGTCGTCACCCTTCACAGCCTTGGCGTTGCCCAGTTCCCGCAACGGGCAACAATAACGTGTAAGATATTGCACAGTTAGGTTCTGCCCGGCACAGCTTCCACCTCAGACAACAGCAGCCTCCAGCCTTGGACGGGAGCCTGGGCTATGACAGGTAACAGCTGCCTTGACATGTTCCCTTTAAGCCCAGGCAGACAGATCAGGTATCAGGGCTCATGTTCTGCACATTTGTCTGCGAAGACTTTGGACGCGCTGCGTGCAAACGAAAGCAAAATGTCATCAATAATGAGCTAGGTCTTAAAGTGATGCCAACCTGTCCTCTGACGATGCCGCGATCATCACCTAATCCTGTGCTGAGACGAGAGGGCAGATGAGGTAACATCTAAACAAGGGCTTGAAGCATCGCACCCCATCTACTGAGCGCACAATTAACCATTAGGGTTCCTGCAAGAACCAGAATCAGGCCTGCAATGGGAGCACCAACTCCGCCTACACTTATACATTGGGGGTCTATGTACCCCTATATACCCCTAGCTGGCAGCTATCCCCATAATGAGATCCCAAGATCCCTTACAATGCCATCCTTGTGCAAAACTCATCAAGCAATTGTCAGTAGCCTAAAGTCCAATGGCTCTCTTGCCACAAGTATTGGGACGCCGGCCTGTACACGCACATGAACTTTAATGGCATCCCAGTCTTAGTCCGTAGGGTTCAGTATTGGGTTGGCTCCGCCCTTTGCCGCTATAACAGTTTCAACTCTTCTGAGAAGGCGTCCACAAGGTTTAGGAGTGTGTCTATGGGAATGTTGGACCATTTGTGAGGTCAGGTACTGATGTTGGGGGAGTTAACATCTGACAGGGCCGGATTCCCCACAAGGCCACAGAGGCCCGGCCCTGGGGCGGCAGGGAGCAGAGGGGCGGCAGCGGACCAGCGGTGTGGAATCCCCTGACGCCCATAACATGCAGTCCCAGGCACCGGGCGGTAAGTTGTTTTCTACATTTAGCCCTGCTTTAGGAAAGCAGGGCTAAATGTAGTGTGAGGAAGCGGCTTGTTCATTCGTTTCCCCCCACCACCATCACCCCTCGCTGGCTCCGTCCTCCGGGCTACGCCGCCGCCGAGTCTCTCTCCTCACTGGCCGCCGATGCGGTGAGCATGAGCAGAGCGGCAGGGCGCATTGCGGAACCTGGCCTTGCAGCCGCAGGGTGAGTAAATCCGGCCCTGATTGCTGATTGTTTTATGTATTTCTATATCTACAGCTTACTGTTCACACTACTATCCCATGAGATGTAGATATAATATTTATCAGCCGGGGGTTCCGTGAGACCTGAAAGTTATTCCAAGGGTTGCTCTGTGTTACAAAGGATATTCTAATGGCTTCTCCTCCTGTGAAGGTTACATTACAAACATGCAACTGCCTGCAAAATAAACAAGGTGCACGCAGGAAACACGCCAGCGATTCTTTTGTTTCATCCTCTGTGTGTTGGCGTCACAGAGACCGTCAGCATTCTCATCTCTCCAAATGTTGTATTAAAGCATTTTAATGTAAAAGAATTGCCGGCTCAGCTGTTCATGGTTTGTGTATAATGCCTTGCCACCAGGAAATGAGAAGGCACGAGGAGAGCAAATAATAAACATATGTGTGTTCATCGGGTACAATAATCAAGGTCAGGAAGATCCTCGGATCGCTTGGAGAATACGTTTCATGAAGTGCTATGTAGCAGTTTTTATGAAACCAGTAACTTTAATATCAGCTTACAAGGAAAGCGTAACTGAATGAATGTGTTTGAGGAGACACTGGAAGCTCTGTAGCCTGCGGTACAAAGTAACACAATGTCATGGCACAGATTTAGTAATGTGCTTAAATTAAAATTACTATTTGTGGGGCGTTCTTGTTTTCATTGTTGAATAATACCCAGAGCAAAGAATGCGAATCTCTTCATGGGTGGCTGTTGTACATTTCACTAATCATCTGTTCAACTGAAGGTTCTTGCTGAGTTTCTGATCTATGAATTGAGCAATTAAAGGAGAACTATGGGGTTAGGGCTTTTCACTCACCTCATAGTTCTAGCCGACCTGTGACAATGAGACTGTCACAGGTCGGCTCAGTGGATCGGGAGGTGAGCGAACACATACCGGCTCTCTGCCGTGACAGGGGGAGGGACTGGATTCCCCTCTCCCCGCTCCGATCTGCCAGGGCTGACTGGCGGAACGGACGGGGGAGGGGGCGGGTACAGCTGGCTCTGCCTCTAGATAGGCAGAGCCAGCTGTCAGTCACACAGCTGGGCGGATCCCGGCACAATTGTCGGGATCCGCTTCAGCTGCGGCGTCTCAGTATACCGCGAGCAGCAGCTCCCTATATACTGAGCCTAGGGTGACGGGAGGACGCTAGTTTGTGTCCTCCCGTTACCCTAAGGAGAACTATGGGGAAAAGCCTTAACCCCATAGTTGTCCTTTAATGAGCCCTGTGACTCCTGACAATGCACACACATATACATCCCCCCTGCACCTCTACAGTACCACACAAAATCACAAATCACTTACAAAGGTGGAAATGTCCTTTAAGCTGGCCATACACCTTATAACCATCGCACGACTTTCATCGCGCGATGGTTGTAAGATAATTAAAAGCTCGTACGAACTGCCCATCTTGGACAGGCAGATCGTAGTTGTGATCATGGCAAGCCCGCCCCGCTGAGGGTAGGGCTTCCGATGACTGCAATGCTGAGCGGGCAGTGTGCTTTTGCGTGCGGCATTTGTCTTACGAGCACGCCACAAACCCGCCAAAAATCTTACCATTTTCGGCTGGTTTTCCAACGTGCTCGTAAGACAAAAGACGCGTGACCGCACAGTAGAAACGGTCCAACGCCTTCCATAGACCTGCCGATTATCGTACGATAATCGGCAGGGGTATGGCCACCTTTAAGGTCAGATACAAAACCCACAACAGCAGCCAATTAGTAGCAGGGCATTGACCTAATCTAAGGTCATTGCGTTGTTATATGTGGCGGGTGCTGTTCATAGGCCACTGGAAGGTGAGCAGTGGTGTACCAAGAGCTGGTTGATGGGAGAGGTCCTCTTCAGGTGCAGACACCAATGTAAGGGGCCATACTTTTTCCCACTGACCACCAATGTAAGGGGCCATACGTTTTCCCATTGACCACCAATGTAAGTAGCCATACGTTTTCCCATTGGCCACCAATGTAAGGGGCCATACTGACCACTGATGTAAGAGGGCACTATACTTCCTAACAATAAGAAGGGGCACTACAGGGACCAACAATGTACAGTAATGGGACATACTATTTCCCGCTGACCACCATTGTAAGGGGGTATTCTTCCACCTGACCACCAGTGTAAGAGGGCACTCATGGCCACCAATATAAGGGGCATTCTCCCTGTTGCCCTCCATTGTAAGAGGACCCTGTACTGCCTATATATGGATCCTAATATGAACGAGTTCAATGAGGATTTCATATGAGGAGTTCAAGTTGTATCTTGAGACTCAAAGGTGGACCACATCTGTCTGCATGATCTGGTGCATTTGCAGTTCCCCTAGGTGCCTGGTTCTCAACATGGGTCCCTTTGATATCTGCTGGCGCTCAGACCCCAAAAGTCAGTAGTGAGAGAATTGATTTGTAAAGTGACTGCAATGCCGGTGATCCCTAACAGACTTTCTCCATGTCCAGCACCATATCTCCAGTCTCTAACCACAGCTGTAGCTTGTCCACAGTCTTTGACCTTCTCCTGTGGTATGTCCACAGAATGTCTTCTGTAGTTTTGCATATACTGAACATTACACGCAGCCCTTTGGTGATGCCATGGGGGAGTGCAGTTGGCACCCCCTATACCTTGTAAGTTAACAAACAGGGCCGGTGCTGCCACTAGGCCACTCAACCACCATGGCGGCCCCCCATCTATTTAAAAATTGCAAAAGCCAATAGCAGGCTGGCCATTACACCCGCCCACTGAGCAGAGGAGCCGAACTGAGACAACTTTTTCTCTCAGGTCCGCTCCTCTGCTTGGTGGGAGGGGTTTCAATAGCCAGTCTGCTATTGGCTATTTCAAATTAAAATAGCCAATAGCCCTCTGGCTATTGCTCCCGGCTGCTTACATCTACCTGTCGCCTGCCGGAGCTAGCCGGCAGGAGAGTGGGGCCGCATGTGTGTGTGTGTGTGTGTGTGTGGGGATTGGGGGTTGTGCCGTGGGAGGGGGGCTGGGCGGTGCATGTAGCTGGTCTTGCCTAGGGCCCAAATGATGTATTCATCAAGATCCGGGAGGCACATAAGTCAAGAAGATACAGTGAGTAATGAACTTTATTTATAAATCTGATTGTCTTCCTGTCCTGGGATTGCAGGACGGACGTGCATTTGGGGCTCTTGTAACAACAAAGTCTCCCATTGGCTAGCACCTTGACGCTTTCTTCTGTTGGAGGTTAGCTATCGGCATGAGTGCATCACAAAACCGACCAACACTGCAGCCCATAGCCCACCTGACATGATTCCATGCAAAATGGATTTGGCTATGTACGTCTTTCTACAACTGACACCGCAGTACCCGCCAAGCGTCAGCTTCAAGCCCTCTCGTGTTCGAGGCCTGAGCGTCGCCCCGCGTTTTATCACTTATTACATCATCAGAACACAAAAACAAACACATAAGAGCCATTGCTGGATGGGCGGTAGTCTACACTTCCTGCTCCCGGCCTTCATCATGGAAAATGTCTACGCTTGCCATCTTCAATCGTCTAGAGATATGAGATAAAGCGTCGACTCGCCATTACAGAATCGGCATCCGGCAAAAATGCTGAATGATGACATGTACTTCGAGCTTCCTCCCGGGGGGGGGGGGCCCCGTGCAATCTCTGAGCAAAACGTAATACTTAATGCATAACTTCAAACTCATATTTAATTCATATTGTGATGTCATTTTTAATTGACTTCTTTAAAATTATGTCAAATAATTTACAGTTTAAAAGGATCCGTCAACATGGCAGCTTCCTGAGCGATCGGCGCCGTTTTCATGGGACTCTGTATGTGGAGCTGTATGAGCGGCTGAGCCGGTGCCAAGCGCCCCTGTGTGGAGTGAGCCGCCCGCCAGCTCGCCCTGCACACACGTGCCGATAAGATACGACTGTTAACCCTAAAGGAAAGGCTTGGGGGTACTACTACTCCTAACATTCCGTGCCAGAAGGTAATGTTTCCAAATAGGGTTAGAGGACAGAGGCTAACTACGTGTTTATAAAGAATTTATATTGTCTTTAAAGGATAACTAAACCCAAGAAGAAAAAAAGAATCTATTGCAGCTGACCAATCCTTCCATGTGGGGGCTGCATTCGTTTTCTTTTTTCAGGCTTTGTTCCCCTCTATTGTCACCTGGTGATCCTGCCAGTAACACACCTCCTGTCCTAAGGTGACCACACTCACTCACTGTACTGTGCTCACTCACCAGTCACCCTGCACAAGGAGAGAGAGCAGTAGTGACTGGTCTTTATTACAGGAGGGGGCGGAGACAAGACCAGTCACCCTGCACAAGGAGAGAGAGGGCAGCAGTGAGCGGTCTTTATTGCAGGAGGGGGCGGAGACAAGACCAGTCACCCTGCACAAGAATAGAGCAGCAGTGAGCGGTCTTTACTACAGGAGGGGGCGGCGACAAGACCAGTCACCCTGCACAAGTAGAGAGTAGCAGTGAGCGGTCTTTATTACAGGAAGCTGCAAGTCTCACATTGGATTACTGCACAGACCTGGAGGAAATACACAAAGCTCACCAAGATTCCAGGAAGAATACACGGGGCTCTTTGTATGAGGACGATATTTGCTTATCCCGGAGTTCGGCTTTAAGCAAACGAAATGTCATCCAGTTCGGGTTTTGATCGTCTTTACAATACCAAGTTCCTATTTGCATGTCTTAGTGTCAGCTCGGTGGGAATTCCTGACATTCTCCGGGAGCTCGCTCACTATTTGCTCGCCCCGCATGGGTCGGAGGTCATCGCGCTGCCAATAATTCTGGTATCACCATCCCGCCCCGTTTCTCGGAAGCTCGTTCAGTTCAATGGCAGCGCATTCCAAATTTCGTGCCGCGGGCCGGAGGAGCTTCGCATGAGTTCGGGCAAAATTCTAGAAAGGAGAAAATTCAAAAACAAAATTCCATCCCTTGAAGTTGGCGCCTGGAAGTTTTCAGCCGTTCAGTGTACAGAAGGGGAATATCTACTAAATGGTGAAAAATTGGACAAGGCTGCGACTCCTACGTGTGGGATTCTTCTAACCTTCCCCGCGGCATTCTAGGGCTCTGCATTGACACGTTTACACTTCCTTAAAGGGCCACTCCACCCAAAAAACTGATATTTCAGAGAGTCAAACCACCTGACATGTACTTCTATGCCTCTGGGACTCTGTAAGTAAGATCCATGTGGTGAGTTCCCATGTCTGTACACCTGCTGTGCCCATTATGAGGGGCTCCTACCATCCCCATGCTGAGTTCCCGGGTCCGTACCCCTGCTGTGCCCATTATGAGGAGCTCCCACCATCCCTGTGCTGAGTTCCCGGGTCTGTACACCCGCTGTGCCCATTATGAGGGGCTCCCACCATCCCTATGCTGAGTTCCCGGGTCTGTACACCCGCTGTGCCCATTATGAGGGGCTCCCACCATCCCTGTGCTGAGTTCCCGCTGTGCCCATTATGAGGAGCTCCCACCATCCCTGTGCTGAGTTCCCGTGTCTGTACACCCGCTGTGCCCATTATGAGGGGCTCCCACCATCCCTGTGCTGAGTTCCCGGGTCTGTACACCCGCTGTGCCCATTATGAGGGGCTCCTACCATCCCTGTGCTGAGTTCCCGGGTCTGTACACCTGCTGTGCCCATTATGAGGAGCTCCCGCCATCCCTGTGCTGATTTCTGGGTCTGCACACCATCTGTGCCCATCATAAGGGGCTCCGACCAGGGCCAGAGTGTGAGAGGCAAAAGCAGCGGAAGAAGCCATTCAGTACACGTGCTGATAAGAATCATGCTGATAGAATGAGAGAGCAGAATGACCAAGGGAAGAGATCACAGCGGCGTAGTGGTTAGCGCTTCTACCTTGCAGCACTGGGGGGTATCTGGTTCAAATCCCAGCCAGGTTGCTATCTGCAAGGAGTTTGCATGTTCTCCAGTGTGCTTGTGTGGGTTTCCTCCCACCCTCCAAAGACATGCTGGAAGGTTAATTGGCTCCTGTCTACATTGGCCCTGTAGGTCTGATGAGCATATAATTGTTTTTTGTATTTCACTCTTCGATGATAGCTGTCTCTATTAGATGTAAGATAACAATGGTGGTTTTATTACATTTCCTTCCTGACACAAGTACAGGACTGAAGAGCACGTGGGAGTCATTCGCGATCATAGAACAGCGCGGCGCGGTTATAAATGTAAAGTCCCCACGCCCAGGGAATAAACGCCGGTGCGGGCGGAATGATGTATCTGTGTCTCCACTCCTCCACAGACAACTACAAACAGAGCGTGAAAAGGTGAAACAACAACCTCCAGAATCGGCTTCTTCCAATTATATCTGAATTTCACTCACTAATAATCCGCCTCCAAACCATTCTCCGCTCCATTAGGTTGGTTTAGTGCGATTTAAAGGCTCAGTCCACCTTTACTCCATGTTACAGCCCTATGTAGCGTATAACATTAAACATGGTCACATTCTCACCTTGTCCCCCAAGGACAGGAAGCGTGTTACTGGCAGGATCACCAGGTGAGCGTTGTCACCATAGGACAGGAAGTGTGTTACTGGCAGGATCACCAGGTGAGTGTTGTCACCCTAGGACAGGAAGAGCGTTACTGGCAGGGTCGCCAGGTGCGCGTTGTCACCCTAGGACAGGAAGTGTGTTACTGGCAGGGTCACCAGGTGAGCGTTGTCACCCTAGGACAGCAAGCGTGTTACTGGCTGGATCACCCTAGGACAGGAAGTTTTTTACTAGCAGGTTCACTGATGAGCGTTGTCACCCTAGGACAGGAAGTTTGTTACTGGCAGGATCACCAGGTGAGCATTGCCAGCCTAGGACAGGAAGTGTGTTACTGGCAGGATCACCAGGTGAGTGTTGTCACCCTAGGACAGGAAGAGCGTTACTGGCAGGGTCGCCAGGTGCGCGTTGTCACCCTAGGACAGGAAGTGTGTTACTGGCAGGGTCACCAGGTGAGCGTTGTCACCCTAGGACAGCAAGCGTGTTACTGGCAGGATCACCAGGTGATCGTTTTCCCCCTAGGACAGCAAGCGTGTTACTGGCAGGATCACTAGGTGAGCGTTGTCACCCTAGGACAGGAAGCGTGTTACTGGCAGGATCGCCAGGTGAGCATTGTCACCCTAGGACAGGAAGCGTATTACTGGCAGGATCATCATGTGAGCGTTGTCATCCTAAAACAGGAAGCGTATTACTGGCAGGATCACCAGGTGCGCGTTGTCATCCTAGGACAGGAAGTGTGTTACTGGCAGGGTCACCAGGTGAGCGTTGTCACCCTAGGACAGCAAGCGTGTTACTGGCAGGATCACCAGGTGATTGTTTTCCCCCTAGGACAGCAAGCGTGTTACTGGCAGGATCACTAGGTGAGCGTTGTCACCCTAGGACAGGAAGCGTGTTACTGGCAGGATCGCCAGGTGAGCATTGTCACCCTAGGACAGGAAGCGTATTACTGGCAGGATCATCATGTGAGCGTTGTCATCCTAAAACAGGAAGCGTATTACTGGCAGGATCACCAGGTGCGCGTTGTCATCCTAGGACAGGAAGCGTGTTACTGGCAGGATCATCATGTGAGCATAGTCACCCTGGGACAGGAAGTGTGTTACTGGCAGGATCATCAGGTGAGCGTTGTCATCCTAAAACAGGAAGCGTGTTACTGGCAGGATCAGAAAGGTGAGAATAAAAAAAAACTTAAAACAAAACTCCGCTGTGGACTTTAATAAGATTCACCTCTATGTTCGGATTCACCAAATTTTGAACACGATTTGTTGAACCCTCGGTGAATGATCCTGGGCAGATTCACCCATCAGTAGCACTAACCATTCACCGAACACATGTGTTGAATCTAATGATCACATTCGGGATAATTTCTCAGCTCGACGTATTTCCTGAAATTTTGTCTGCCGCGAAAAGCCCCAAAATGTCCGGATAATTCTCTCTTCCCGGGAAATCCCAGAATAGTCCCGAGACAATCCGTTCTCTGTACGAGGTTACGGTATATGACGGCGCTTCCTCTACTGTATATATCATTGTATTCTAAGGGAAGTACGGACTGAAAATCAACATTGAACCCAAGCCGGAAGATCGCGCGGATACATTCAGCAGGGAGTACAGTACACATGACATGTTGAATGCTTTACTGTATCTTCCAACTGCTGCAAATTCAGAGAGTGCTAAGCGAATCTAAGGCCCCGTTCACACCGGGGAGCGGTTCGGCCGCGCAGATCCGCCAACACGAACGATCCCGTACATTGCTATGGGAACCATTCATGCGACCGCACGGCTTGATCCAAACTAAACCCCTCCCCCCTATTCCCC
>NW_017306456.1:219092-239789 GCF_000935625.1 Nanorana parkeri
CGCGTGAACTGCTATTTTTGCCGCGCTGATCAATGCGGTTTCCATACAGCTTTCAATGGAACCGCGCTGATCAGTGCAGTATTTGGGCGTTTTTACTTGCGTTTTGAGCGCTGAAACGCCATTAAAAACTCCCAAAACCTCCCTTTTGAAATCAGCGCGGGAACCGCGCTGATCCGCAACCGCCCTGGTGTGAATGAGCTCTTGTACCAGGATATGGATTGGTAGTCTAGAGAATCCCCAATTCCCCTAAGGCCTCATTCACACTGGAATCGTGCTGCGTGCACGGCCGCATCGGGCAGCTCCCGGGAAGGACAAGTGCTGCGTGTTATTAGTACGCAGCCCCCGTCCTTCTCTATGGGACTACGCGGCCATAATGGAACAATGTAAGAAGCAGTAGGGAGACCGCAAACTTTATTTATTAGATAATAAGTAAAACATGAGACCCAACGCATTTTGGGGGTTCAGACATTCCCCCTTCATCAGGGACACAATACAAATAAAAATATAACAGTTGATATGAAATAATACAATGTATCTTATAAGGAATCTACTAAAAGTTTGTTTATAGGAACGCACATACATCTCGTGGAGTCACGAGGCGGCCCAACGAAGTACTGATGGAGGGGGGGTGGTCATAATAATCTGGCCGCTCAGTGGATATGTATTAATAATTCTCATACTAGTGAAACATACGATAAAATGATTGTTTAAAAAAAAATTGGACCCTTCACTATTCTATCAAAACTACAATGAAAAAAAGTTTTGACCTCAGATCCATTTTATAGATGAACTCTGGAAACAAAAACGTTTCATTCTGTTCCTCAATAGCCATTTAGGATTTAGACCATTTGACCTACAACATGCAGACGAGGCATTGTGACCGCATACAGGTTTTTTAGTGCTTTCATATACGTGTGACTTCTAAAAGCACGGAGACGTCATAAACATTAAGCGGCATATTTACAAAGCGGCAAATGTGATATTCACTGGCGGTGGATCAATTGCTGTCATTAAAACCTGCACCTGCAGGGAATGTTTAGCCAGATCCTGGTACGTAAGCAGCCTTCCTGGGCTCTCTCACTGATGCATTTCCCTCAGTGCAAACAAACCCAACAATTAAACTGATGCTAAACTCCCGAGTTAAATCTTCAAAATACAATCAAGTCCCTGAACTATTATTAACAATGTATCTTATTTATCACTCGGCTGTAGATCCTCCAATCATCTGTGAATTGGTGCTGACACTGTCCTTCCTCCTGGAGGGGGGCTACGTCTGTTCCCCATGGTCCCTGTGTGTGTTGTAAAGTAGTCACCGCTCCAAGCTCGCACCTGTAATGGACTACAATCCAGTGGCGTAACAATGGCCATAGCGACCCAGGCGGCACGGGGGGGCCCGGCCAGGACATCCCCTGATGCCGTACAGGCCGCCTGGGTCGCTGTGGCATCTCATGCTGCTGGCTGTCACTGGTGGCTGTGAAAAGGAACGAGCCGCTGTTCAGATCACTGACAGTGAGTGTGTGCAGCGGTATCTTCCTCTCCAAAGCCGCTAGTGACAGCCAGCAGCGGCGCAGGAGGAGGTTGGACCCGGCATTGGAGGAGGAGGTGGGGCCTGGGGTCGGCAGTGGAGGAGGAGGCGGAGCCCGTCGACTGAGGAGGAGGTGGGGTCCGGGGACGGAGGAGGCGGGGCCCACTAGCGGCCATGGAGGAGGAGGCGGGCAGCCGACCAGCCGACCAGAGACCCTGCAGAGCCCACCATAGAGAGTCTATGGTGGGCTCTGCAGGGTCACTTTCAGGTGGGCTGTTTGGGATCTCAGGTGGGTGCTGCAAGGGGCGTAACTAGAAATCACAGGGCCCCATACACAATTTTGCTATGGGGCCCTGTGGTTTCTAGTTACGCCCCTGATACAATCCCAATACAAATGAATAAACTAAGCATGAGATTGTAGTTCATCCCGGGAGCGAGCTTGAAGCGGTGACTACTTTACAACACACACAGGGACCATGGGGAACAGACGTAGCCCCCCTCCAGAAGGAAGGACAGTGTCAGCACTAATTCAAAGATGATTGGAGGATCTTCAGCCGAGTGATACACAAATAACATGCATTGTTGTTCAGAGTTAAGTGACTTGAAGATTTTTAAGATTTAACTCCTGACTTTAGTGTCACTTTAAGCTCACACTGAGTGAAATGCGTCAACCCAGGTGACTGCTTCTGTACCAGGATCCGCAGGAATATACTTTGTGATTATTGAATAGAAGTGCAACTCCTTGCTGTGTGAGGCTGAAAAAAGCTGGGAGCTGGCACTCGAGATTCTGAGCGTCGGTGGGTATCATTTATCTGGAGACATGACCTCTGTTTTCAAATGTGATGCAGTGAAAGCTGAATGTCAGAATCACTATCTCTAAGTGTTTATTTCTATGGAGAAATAATGATTGTTCCTCCAGAATATTCATTGCAGTTACATCAGAACCTTCCATGGTTCCTCTTTATAGTGAAGCAATAAGTAATGTGAAGCGAAATGTATCCATATAATCATACAAAGCTTCCCCCTGGACGATGTGCTTTGAGACGCTCCGGGGAGGAAGTGATGAGCGATAGCTGAGAATTCCCATTGTACTTCCAGTTGTTTCATGACTTGAATATGATCTCCGTGACCCGGTGTCCCTGTAGCATGTTAGGAGGCACCTCCTAGGGGGAGAAGTCAGCGCCTGGGTCACAGTCAAAGCATCACATGACTGCGCAGCCGCAGGAGAGCGCGGGCGGGTGACGCTTGGCGTACACTCTGCGTTCCCGACCGTACACGTGAGACGACAGGCTCTTCCCTCTGTATTCGTACTGCACGTGCACCACCGGGATCAGCTCCACCATCTGCTGCTGTGGGAGGAAACAAATGAGATAATAATAATAATATAGCCGCCTATGGTCAAGAGAACCTGTCATCTTGCAGCCATGAAGAAATACACACAAAGGTGCAGCTTCACTTCACAAGGAATGGCTGATATCATTAGGACACAATGTGCTTTGTAACAATTGTAACACCAGTGTATTCTATTCCTATTGTATTCTGCAAAGGTGATTATCGGAATATAAATTCTTCAATGGAAACTGCAGCCACCATTGTGTATTGGGAATGGGTGCTCTTAAAGGAGAACTATGGGGTCAGGGCTTTTCCCCATAGTTCTCCTTAGGGTAACGGGAGGACACAAACTAGCGTCCTCCCATCACCCTAGGCTCAGTATATAGGGCGCCCAGCTCACTATATACTGAGACGCCGGAGCGGATCCCGACATCGATGTCGAGATCCGCCCAGCTGCGTGAGTGACAGCTTGCTCCGCCTATCTAGAGGCAGAGCCAGCTGTACCCGCCCCCTCCCCCGTCCATTCCACCAGTCAGCGCTGGCGGATCGGAGCGGGGAGGGGGGAATCCAGCCCCTCCCCTGTCACGGCAGAGAGCCGTGACAGGATCAAGAAGTGAACAAACGCCGGTATGTGTTCGCTCACCTCCCGATCTACTGAGCCGACCTGTGACAGTCTCATTGTCACAGGTTGGCTAGAACTATGAGGTGAGTGAAAAGCCCTAACCCCATAGTTCTCCTTTAAAGTATATCGAAACACAAAAACAAAACTGTCATATATTGCAGCTTAACAGTGTTTAAAAATGGTGACTGCATTCGTTTTCTCTTTTCGGGCTAAGTACATTTTCTGCACGGACAAAGAAATACCTGTTGATCATGCCAGTAACTTCCTGGGCAGTGAGCTGAAATCTCAAACTATGTTGTCAGCTTTCCCAGCTATCTTTGGTGAACTACAAACCGCTCATCTTTATGTAATGGAGATCAGGAGATGGGAAGGTGTTTGTAGACCAAAACATGAAAGCAGCCTAGAGTGAAGGTCCCCACACGCCTTACTATAATCGTACGATAATGGCGGGAAATCCCGCGATCGCACGATTATCGTAAGGTGTGTGGAAGCCGTGCGACCTCTACTACTGTAAGGTCGCACGACTTTTAACTTACGGACATGTTCGAAAACCCGCCGAGCATCGTACGATGTTCGGCGGGTGTGTAGCATGTTCGTACGATAAAAGCCGTACTGGCTTTTATCGTACGATGCTCGGCGGGTTTGTGGCATGTTCGTAAGATAAAAGCCGTACGGGCCAGTGTGCGCAAGCGCACACTGCCCGTTCGGCATTGCGGTCATAGGAAGCCCGCCCCTCAGGGGGCGTGGCTTGCGATCATCGCAAGTACGATCTGCCTATGCAAGATAGGCAGATCGTACGTTTTTTAAAGTACCTTACAACCATCGCAAGACAAAAGTGTTGCGATGGTTGTAAGGTGTGTGCCCGGCCTAAGCCTGAATAGACACATTACAGTGAGCGGACAGGAAATGTGTTATTGGCAGGATCTAAAGGAAAAAAAATAAAGGCCTGAAAATAAGAAAACAAATGCAGCCACCACATCTAAAGACCGATAAGATACAATATGTTATATTTTTCTTTTTCTGCTCAGATACAATTTAGACAGAAATGCTCCAACAAGTGAACAATTCTTTGGCGCCATCCTGTGGCTGGAAATAAGTAATGCAGTTTAAAAAAACAGGACTATTTATATAGCAAATAATTGATCTGATGATCCTTCACCGACCCCAAACACCACTTCACCACATTTATAAAACCCATCCACCATCTGAATTTGCACAAAATGAGTTACATTTGTAGCACAATTTTTTTGGTGTGTCTGAATATATACACTGAGATTTGTGCAATCTGCAGCGACTCCTACAAATTGTGATTGCCTGGATTCCTGAATTGGGTGATTCTCTACAAATCACATCTGCAGGAAAATAGAGAGAAGGATCGAGACAAAGCAAATCGGATTTTTTAGGTAAGGATCTGCAGTTTTCTTGAACCTTGCAATGGATGTAGCTGACTGGAGCTTCCCTTTATTTCCAGCAAGCAGTGAGGTTTTTATTGTATTATTATTATTTGTGACTTTTATATGACTTTCTCATTGTTATATATACCGTGTTTCCCTGAAAATAAGACACTGTCTTATATTATTTTTTTTTGGCTCAAAAAAGCGCACTAGGTCTTATTTTCGGGGTAGGTCTGATTTTATTTTTTTTTAATGTACAACAATCCAAAGTTAATGCGAATCCAAATCCAAATGAAATAATCCAAAATGGCAAAGTTAAGAATAGGGTGATCAGGGCAGTCAGGGGTGCCGTACCTTTCCAAGAGCAGTTTGGTAACCAATCGCTGGCCAGAATGAGCGAAGCGCGCTTTCACTATCGATTCCTCACAGGAGGAGTGCATTTGGTATCACTCCGCCTCTGAGCCAGCGCTATTGAGGAGGCATTGGCGGCTCTGCTCCCTCCGCTGCCGCCTCGCTTCCTCTAGCGCTGGCTTCGTTGGCACCGCTGATTCTTTCCCGCGGCTCTTTAAGTTCCCCCTCATGCCACCACCGGCCCTGGGAATGCTCACAACTAGGTCTTCTTTTTGAGGGAAACAGTCAAACCTTCTATTCCATGTTTTGTTATACACAGTAACTGCTGGAGGGAACTCTGTGTCTGACGTATTCAGAAGGGACACTAACTAAAACTAGCAAAAATAATTTTGCAATATATCGGCATTTGGTATTCTATACTGTATACATATCGATCAATATTGAATCCTGATGACAACGTTTTATTTGTTATTTGTAGCATTGATGAAGGGGGAACCCTTCGAACCCCTGAAACATGTTTGATTATTATGATACAAGATTCCTTATAATATCAAATCATAACTTTTTCACGTTCTAGTTCTGTTGCTTCTCTTTGCACAGGAGATCAAACTATGGCAGAGAACTGGCTGGACAACTAGGCCACTGGGTGATGGTGGAAATGGATTTTGGCAACGGAAGCCTATGAATTCCACTGATATGGTTTTCCTGAGAGATAAAGTGTATCTGACAAAAAAAACACCCTGAGCTACTTCCTTCTACAAGTGATACTAAGATAGGGGGAGGGGGAGTACCTGGTGGGACTGGCAGTCAGTCTAAGGAAGGATGGGACTTGGTGGGACTGGCAGTCAGTCTAAGGAAGGATTGGACCTGGTGGGACTGGCAGTCAATCTAAGGAAAGATGGGACTTGGTGGGACTGGCAGTCATTCTAAGGAAGGGTGTGACCTAGTGGGACTGGAAGTTAATCTATAGAAGGATGGGACCTGGCGGGACTGGCAGTCAATCTAAGGAAGAATGGGACTTAGTGAGACTGGCAGTCATTCTAAGGAAGGGTGTGACTTGGTGGGACTGGCAGTCAATCTAAGGAAGGATGGGACCTGGCCTAGGCCTGGCAGTCAATCTAAGAATTGATGGGACCTGATGGGCCTGGCAGTCAGTCTAAGGAAGGATGGGATCTGGTGGGACTGGCAGTCAATCTAAGGAAGGATGGGACCTGGTGGGACTGGCAATCAATCTAAGGAAGGATAGTACCTGGTCGGGCTGGCAGTCAATCTAAGGAAGGATGGGACCTGGTGTGTCTGGCAGTCAATCTAAAGAAGGATAGGACCTGGTGGGCCTGGCAGTCAATCTAAGGAAGGATAGGACTTTGTTGGGCTTGGCAGTCAATCTAAGGAAGGATAGGACTTGGTGGGCCTAGCAGTCAATCTAAGAAAGGATAGGACCTGGTGGGCCTGGCAGTCAATCTAAGGAAGGGTGGGACCTGGCAGTCAATCTAAGGAAGGATAGGACCTGGTGGTACTGGCAGCCAATCTAAGAAAGGATAGGACCTGGTGGGCCTGGCAGTCAATCTAAGGAAGGATGGGACCTGGCAGTCAATCTAAGGAAGGATAGGACCTGGTGGTACTGGCAGCCAATCTAAGAAAGGGTGTCAGCTAGTGGGCCTGGCAGTCAATCTAAGGAAGGTTGGGACCTGGAGAGACTAGCAGTCAAGGTAAGGGTGCTCAGGAAACAGCAGAATCAGATATAAGGCAAGAACAGCCTTAGGGGCAGCTTTTGGTCCATTCCCACCAGAAGCCTTCAGGAAAATCCAAAACCCCTACAAATAACATTGAAATGACCATAATAAAGGAAATTAATATAAACCTCAGTACAGCAACAATACACCACAGAAGGAGCCGTTTGCTGTACCTGCCTCAGGATGTGATTCGTAGGGCCACAAATCGTCCCGTGTTCCCGGATCAGCCTCTGGGATGCCGTCAGAACCTCGGAAGGATCCGGAAAGCCAGGTAACGGGCAAACCTGAAACAAAACATCCCAGAAGATAATTATAGTCACACAGAATAAATAGCGATAAGACAGAGTCTCCGCTTTGTTATCATTCCGCTGACGGGGAAATCGGTATTTCCACGACCAAATCCATCTCCCCGAATCCCTCTCCCTCATCCCAAATCCCCGGCTGCACCTCGGAAGCGGGGGAAACTTTCTTTCCTCGGTACTTCAACTTTTAATAAATTCCCCGGGAACTCTTATGAGAGATTTGCTTTGGCCGCATTGACCGCTGAAGCGTTTCAAGGAAACATCGAAGCCGTCCAGAAGATCTTGTCTGAATGATTGAGAGAATATTGGTGAGCAGCCACAAGCAGCAAATTCATCTATAACAACAACATTCCTAATAACCTGCAGAGCGGGCAGGATGGGGAGCCAGTTCACTTTCTGTGGCTCGCAAAATCCAAAACCGTTCCCCCATGTGAGGGTCTCCTCTGGCTGCTCTCATTGGTTGCCACAAGCCAAAAACATACTGGTAGCTTAAAGCAGAACTCCGGCCATTAAAAGAGTTAATTTAAATTATTTTATGAATAGCTGTAAAGGATATAAATCTACTTTGTGTGCGCCAAATGGCTTTTGCAAATATTAAAGTAGCAGAGACATCATCACCGTGCTATACACAGCCTGTACATAGAGCAGAGCTGCGGGAGGGACCCAGCAGGCTCCACCCACTACAAAACTAAACCGAGGGGGCGGAGACAAGACCAGTCACCCTGCAAATGGAGAGAGAGCAGCAGTGACCATTCTTTATTACATGAGGGGGTGGAGACAAGACCAGTCAGCCTGCACAAAAATAGAGCAGCAGTGAGCGGTCTTATTTACAGGAAGGGGCGGAGACAAGACCAGTCACCCTGCACAAGGAGAGAGAGCAGCAGTGACCGGTCTTTATTACAGGAGGGGTGCGGAGACAAGAACAGTCACTCTGCACAAGGAGAGAGAGCAGCAGCGACCTGTCTTTATTACAGGAGGCTCCAAATCTCACACTGGATTACTGCACAGATCTGGAAGAAATACACAAAGCTCACCAAGATGATACCCCACACCATCCAAAACTTTAAAAAAGACTTTGTCTGTAGTCACACGTTCAATGCACCGCAGCAAAAGTAGAAGTAGCGTGCAGGGCTGGGACATTATATTGTATGGTCATGTAGGGTCCGGAATTTCTGAGATTAGTTCACATGTTCTCTGCATTGAACACTTAAGGGTGTTCGTTGTGTGCGAATAATGACGACAACAAAAGTTCTTGATATATTTCCTTTTCAGGTCGAATGTATTGTGATGTAATACTGGATTATGGCCACTAGATGGCGCTGGAGAGCAGAAGACATACATATATACCGAGATACTTATTTCCTATGCTTTTCTGCTCCATCTAGTGGCCTTGATGAGGTATTACATCACAATACATTTGACGTGTAGAAGAGCAAATAGCAAAAATGAAGGCTTTAATCCAATCTATAAAGCATGCAGACACGGCCACCACCTTTAGATTTTGATGAACCAGTAATTCAAAAGGAATAGATGTGCAATCAAATCGACTTTGACCATAAAGTGATTGTTGTTTGTGTATGTGGTCCTTGCAGTATCGCCCAAACTGCAGGGTGCTCACACACTACACTCTAGAGCAGTGGTAGGCAACCTCATCACTCCAGCTGTGGTGAAATTACAAATTCCATCATTCCTCTGCCTCTGGGAGTCATGCCTCTTTCTGTCAGAGTCTTGCGGTGCATCATGGGGCTTGTAGTTCCACAACAGCTGGAGGGTCCAGAGATGCCCACCCTTGCTCTAGAGCAGACATAGGCAACCTTGGCATTCCAGCTCCTTTGGAACTACAAGTCCCATGAGGCATTGCAAGACTCTGACAGCCACAGGCATGTCTCCCAGAGACAGGGGCATAATTGGATTTGCGGTTGCAGCACTGCTGGAGTGCCGAAGTTGCCTACCCATGCTCTAGCATTTACATAGAATGGTGAGATAAACAGAAACCGTCTGGGGAGCTACTGGTAAAAACTAACGGTAAACTGATACACTGTGGCGATGGTTTTGCTCCGGCATCAATGAACGGCGCATCATCATATCACAAAGCAATCAAGCATGGTTGTTTTCACTAAGACAACAGATCGATGCGCTTGTTGGCTTATCTAATGACAGGATGTCCGGGGGATTCTAGAATTATTGACAATCCCCTTCAAGGATCTCTTATTTAATAGCACTAATACATCATTTATTACGGCGCACGGCGTTCTCGGCGGCAGCTGAAAGTTTACGGAGCGGAGCGCTCGGCCCCTCTGCGGTAGTTACAGACAGACGGGTGAGATGTTTAATATGGAAAGATAAGCAGACTTGCTGCATAGAGGCCGAGTAAGTCTGATTTCCAAGAAGAGTCCCGGCTGGTTCACAGTTTTACTGTTTGCATTAAAAGTTATATTTTCAAGAAAAGTTTCAAGAATTTTCTTGGCAACAATGTATCGTACACAAAAGTTTATCAATTAAGAATTATTTTAAGGGTGTATGGGAAGGGGCTAAATAAACAATAGAACACTTAAAGTGGCACTAAACTCAGGAGATAAACCTAAAGAATACATTCAAATACCTTAACTATGAAGAACAATGTATCTTATTTGTGTAGATCCTCCCATCATCTCTGAATTGGCGCTGACACTGTCCTTCCTTCTGGAGGGGGGCTACTTTTGTTTCCCATGGTCCCTGTGTGTGTTGTAAAGTAGTCACCGCTGTGCCCTCCCCTGTCTGTTTCTCCACTCAGTGCTGGAGGATCCCCACCTCCCGATATCCTACTCCCACCTCCCAATATCCTACACTCACCTCCCGATATCCTACTCCCACCTCCCGATATCCTACTCCCACCTCCCAATATCCTACACTCACCTCCCACAACTCCGGATCCCCATCCCCCACCTCCGGATATCCTACCTCCACCTCCACCTCCCATCATCTCTGAATTGGCGCTGACACTGTCCTTCCTTCTGGAGGGGGGCTACTTTTGTTTCCCATGGTCCCTGTGTGTGTTGTAAAGTAGTCACCGCTGTGCCCTCCCCTGTCTGTTTCTCCACTCAGTGCTGGAGGATCCCCACCTCCCGATATCCTACTCCCACCTCCCAATATCCTACACTCACCTCCCGATATCCTACTCCCACCTCCCGATATCCTACTCCCACCTCCCAATATCCTACACTCACCTCCCGATATCCTACTCCCACCTCCCAATATCCTACACTCACCTCCCGATATCCTACACTCACCTCCCGATATCCCACCTCCCAATATCCTACACTCACCTCCCGATATCCTACACTCACCTCCCGATATCCTACTCCCACCTCCCAATATCCTACACTCACCTCCCGATATCCCACCTCCCGATATCACACCTCCGGATATCCTACCTCCACCTCCCAATATCCTACCCCCACATCCTGATATCCCACCTCCAAATATCGGAGGATCGGAGCGGGGAGGGGGGAATCCCTGCGGGGAGCGGTGACTGACAGTCAAGGCTCTCTGCAGGGAGATGATCAGAAAGTGAGCGAGCGACGGTATGCGTTCGCTCACTTCCCGATCTATTGAGCCGACCTGTTTCATTGTCACACGTCGGCTCGAACTATGAGGTTGAGTGAAAATAACTCACCTCATAGTTCTCCTTTAAGGTACTTGAATGTATTTTTAAGATTTAACTCCTGAGTTTAGTGTCACTTTAATTTACCGTAATTTACCATTTAATTTTACCACCAAAGCAAATACTGCCAATTTCACTACTTGTTCCTCATCTGTTATTCTGGCTTTCATATATTCATTGGGAGTCTCTTTGTTTCTGTCATTCAGGTCACTATTTAGCTCATGTTCCCCTGTTGAATAACCCCATCAAGTTGCAGATAACCCCATTATTGCTCTGCAATGTGCCCGTTCATCCCTCCTGCCATATACGCAACAGTCGTCCACCTACCGTCACATCGCTGTCCTTCACAATCACCTCCCCGGTCACCTTCCGTAGGAGACTGGTGGGAAAATTAAGCTCAGGAACTGGAGAAGTGCAGATGTATTCCGAATGCAGAGTCCTCCTGAAATGACAGAAAAAGAGTTCTGTGCCATATTAAAGGATCAGTCTACCTATAATTGATATTTAGGGGAGTTATTCACTTAAATGCCAAAGGCAGCCGAGTGAATAACTGAGCCCAAGTGAGATGAACGTTGTTCGGCTATTCACTTCAGCCTTGCACTTCAGCCTTGCGCGCCTTTGGTCAGCCGAACATGCTCTGAATGTTCGGCTGAGCCGAAGTGCAGAAGGAGTTCGACTCCTGCTGCACTTCGATCCAACATTCTCATAGGGGCCAAAGGGCAGTGAGTGAATAGTCGAATGCCGCATAGCAGCATTCGGCTCGACTATTCTGCTCTCTACCTCCGAGGTAGCGTGCAGAATAGAAAAAAAAAAACGTAAATGAGAGAGAAAAAAAATGTTGAAAAATTATTTTAAAAAATATATAAAATCAGGAAAATTCAAAAAAATTAAGAAAATAAGAAAAAATATTTTAAAGATAAAAAAAAAATAATGAAAAAATTACGCACGCAACCAACTTACGCCGCATAATGTTGAATCTGACAGATGTGGACAAAATATAAACAATTGGGTGACATCACTGCTAGCTCCGCCCAACTGTTTCCTATTGGCCAGCACCTGCCAGAGTCTTCTAGCTGGTCCTGTGCAATAAATAACAACTAGGCAGAGCCAGCTGTGACGTGATGGCCGGCTCCGCCCAGGTTTTATTTTTTAATGACAGATCACCTTCCCCAGATCATTTGGGGATGCTGATCTGTCATTACAACTGGGCGGAGCGAGCTGTGAGATCACGGCTGGCTCCACCCAGCTGTCATGTTGCGTGAAGAATGGTTGGCCCTTCGGCCGACCTTTCTCCACACTTCGGGTGTCACTACGGCTCAGGCGAGAAGAAGCATATGGGTTCGGCTCAGCTGAGCCACTCGGCTCCTGTAGGGGCTACAGTGAATAGCCCGTACAGCAGCCCTTCGGTTCAAGTGAACCGAAAGGCTACAGCGGCCAAAGTGAGCCGAAGGATCTTAGTGTTTGTTAGATGCTGGATAGTTAAACCATGTGACTTGGAGTCTTGAGGAGACTCTGTTGGTGAGATCTCTGTACTGAGTTCCCGGGTCTGCACACCGTCTATAACCATAATGAGAGTTCCCATCATCCCTGATGGCTTTTTTATTCATTTTACAAGATGTAGTAGGTGTCAGTGGTAACTGGAACACACAAAAGTGAATGGGAACACCCCAAACTCCCAGGTGGATCCAAACAGAGAGTCGAGAATGATGGCAGGGAGATCTCACAGTTGGAGAATCCAAGACATGTCAAAATCCAGAGGCCGCCTCAGCCCACCAGGTTTCAGCTATAGTTAAAATATCACTTTTGGGTTGAATGAGTCTTTAAAGATCCACTTGACAAATAAATTTTTTTGGAAAACATTCTAAGGTGAGTTAAAACACACTCCAGTTATTGCCAAAAAGAAAACTTCAAAATGCATACAGGGGACCTGGCCTACCTAACCGTCCTGGGATAGTTGCAGCCCATCAGGACATTCCACTGCTAAAGGGAAACTGGTGGATGAAGGGCACATGGAGGCTGTCAGTTCTGTCCTCCTTCATTCCTGACCTCCAAATCTCTCTTCCTAAGACTACTATTTGCAGAAATATTTCAGTATTTCAGGCCCGTGTTAAAATCTTCCAATGGCCCAACCTGTTCTCGTGACAGCTGTCTTAGAGGTGGAGACATTTCCACTTACTTCCTGGTGTGTATTTGAGAAAGGAAATTAAGGGAATTATTTCCTAACTAAAACTTTAGATATACTTTAAATTGAAAGGAAGATTTCAAAGTTTGTTTCCCCATTTGCCCCTTCTCCCCCGAGATAAGGTTGCACCCCCACTCCACCCCAAAGCTCCACACTTACTAAGTTCTTGCTGCAGGCCAGAGTCTTCCTCCACACATGTGCAGCAGAACTTCAAAGACTTCTATGGGCCTGGGATACAGATTGTCTCCAATCCATTTCTCCGAACCATAGAAGTCTATATGGTTCTCCCAAGACTCCAGCTGAGGAACATCTAATTTTGCAAAGTGGGCAAACTGACATTGAAAGCCCTACATATACATATGTAGCCACAATCAGAGAATGGTCAGTATATCATCAGCCTTGATGTGAACAAATATTTTCCTGCAGTTCACTTTCATCTTACCATGTGATGGAGAGCTGCAGGTAGTGGACGAGTCTTCTCTCGCCTTTGCAAACAGGACAGACTTTTTTGCCACGTCCGGAACACTTGCTGCATCTGGAACGGAGACATTGAACGTTCACTTGAAAGCCAAAGTCAAACCAAAACTTTGTATTTAGCTTTGGATAGAAAAGGGAAGGTTGGTACCTTTAACAGGTTTTAATGATATGATTGGGAAGATTTGCCATCACCTTCCAGGACGAGGCCATAAAGATATCACCCCTCCTAGATATTTGTATGTCCTGAGAGGTGGTGCTGGTGCAAAGTTGATTTGTATTGTTCCAAAAAAACTTTGGTTGGTCCCAGAATAGGCAGAGTACGCTGTACTAAAGGGTTCTTCTGTGGCTGCTCAACTCTCGGGATGGGCCACCAATGGAACAGATCCTTCACAGGTAAGTTTGGGTGCTGGTGGGCAAAGAGCACTGTGAAAAGTACCCCCAAGGCCAGAAGCTTTTCCCTCAATCATGTTGTCAAACAAACAAATACATAGACTTTCCAAAGTTGCGAGCATCTTGACCACTTTTTGCAGCACAACCAACATCCAAACTTTCTTGTTCTGAAGACAAGATGATGATAAATTACTCTAATAGGAACAGTGAGTATAACAATATTTTCAACTGTGGTCAGGGACAGCTTAGAACCGTGGTCACGTACTTGCTGCCCCCCGTGACTTCCATACCTACCAACATTTCAGTCCCAGTTCCAGGGACACAGTTAACCACACCTACTGTCCACCTCAGATCCACCAAGTGGTTGGGCTGTCCTAACAAGACTCCGCCCACTTACAGGAGTTTTCCATCTAAACCACACCTCTAATTATGCAGGGGCCACCCACTCCTGGCCCCCGATCAATGAATACCTTATTAAGTTGATGCCCATGCGCAATAACTCAAATAAGAGAGCCACTGTAATCCTGGCACAAGGCCCGGGACACAGCATCATCAGAATTATGGGTCCAAGGATGGCAGGACTGTCCAGGTAAATCCAGGACATCTATAGACTTCCTGTGCCAATGATACCTACCCCTAATTTATTGTCCTGCCTCATCAGGAGAGGAAGTGAGTGTGAATCTCCCCAATGGAGACAAAGACAACAAATAAAAACTGACAGAATTGATAACCCTTTCATACTCTCTCCGAAATACAATAAAGTTTTGGCTGGCGTTGGGCTTTGGATGGTTTCATAATTTATTCATTCTATTTCATTTTACTGTTTAGCAGAGATTGAAATCCTTTTATGCCTTAGGGACATTGTATTTTGTTCACTGAGCTTCAAAATGATTTGCATTTACCTTATTAAGTTAATGCGCAAAGTATAGCAACCTACAGCAACTTAGCAGTCATTGCACAACGCTTTGATTGGTGCTAAAAGTTTAAATTGGATTCGGTTGCTCTGGATGAATGCATGCGGTTGCTTTGTGTTACTGATTATCAGGCAGTGCCTCAACCAATAGCTAGCCAGGCAAATAATTGATGGTTAGCGCTCACCTCTTCCTGCCGCTACCAGCACACCCGGGGCACCTCTTGTTCCTGGACCGCTGTCGGCTTCCACTGGAGCAGCGGCATCTAAACTGCACAGACATTGGGAAGGCTTCAATACACATACTGGAGGTTTGTGAGTACTCACAAGAGAGGTACGACTTACCTGTCCCGAGCCTCCACACCTGGAACACTTACAGCGTCCTCGTCCCTGACACTTTTGGCACACCTGAGCAAGAAAATCACAATTAAGAGGAAGAAAGAAGTACCCACTATGAACAACAATGTATCTTATTTGTATATCACTCGGCTGTAGATCCTCCAATCATCTCTGACACTGCCCTTCCTTCTGGAGGGGGACTACTTTTGTTCCTCATGGTCCCTGTGTGTGTTTAAAGTAGTCACCGCTCCAAGCTCACTCCCGGGATGGACTACAATCTCAAGTTAAAGGAGAACTATGGGGTTAGGGCTTTTCCCCATAGTTCTCCTTAGGGTAATGGGAGGTATACAGCTCGCGGTATACTGAGACGCCGCAGCTGAAGCGGATCCCGACAATTATGTCTGGATCTGCCCAGCTGCGTGACTGACAGCTGGCTCTGCCTATCTAGAGGCAGAGTCAGCTGTACCCACCCCCTCCCCCGTCCGTTCCGCCAGTCAGCGCAGGAGGATCGGAGCAGGGAGGGGGGAATCCAGCCCCTCCCCTGTCACGGCAGAGAGCCGTGACAGGATCGAGAAGTGAGCGAACGCCATTATCTGTTCGCTCACTTCCCGATCTACTGAGCCGACCTGTGACAGTCTCATTGTCCCAGGTCGGCTAGAACTATGAGGTGAGTGAAAAGCACTCACCTCATAGTTCTCCTTTAAGTTTAAAAATTTGTACAGAGATTGTAGTCCATCACAGGAGCGAGCTTGGAGCGGTGACTACTTTACAACACACACAGGGACCATGGGGAACTAAAGTAGCCCCCCTCCAGAAGGAAGGACAGTGTTAGCACCAATGAATTGAATACATTCACCAACGTTCACTGACCTCTGCATGTACCTGCAGTGTTATATCAACCTTCACTCACCTTCAGCTCGGAAGAATTGGGAAGAGGAATTCTCTCTGATCCCTCCTGGAACATTTTTGGTGTCTGGACTGGGATGTTCCACAGCTGTGGCTCTGCTCCCCTGTTAGGCTTGTCAAGTCTTTGGCCTGAAGACACCAACATAGTAAAGGCTTGGAAAAAAAAAAGCTCTAATACCTTATTTATTTCCTATTTTTTAACATCTTAAGGAAAAGAATGATATTTAAGGTATACCCTAAGCCATCTTTTAGTAAAGATAGAACATTCCACTTAACACTTATTTGTAAAGATTTCAAATAGAACTCAAGTAATGTAAGGAAGGATTATAACCCCTGTCATCTATTTTTACCATCTGTGTCCCATTGGGGAGGTTTTTCTTGACTTCCTGTCCAATAGCCACAACAGGATTTGAGAGGTAATGACTCCAAAGAGAGGGAAGGCCCCAGTGGTCACCAGAAATAGTGTCCCCATTAGAAGATTTCCCCTCTATCCCTGTTCCGGTGACAACCCAAAATGTGGGAATTTCTTTTACTTTCAGGGATAACGGTCGCCAGGACAAACAGAGAGGCTGACTCTCCCTAACGGGGACACAGACAGCAATAAAAAAACAGACGGGTGTCCTAATCTCTTCACTCTATTCCAAAACTGAAAAAAGAACTTTTGACTTAATTTGCATTTTAAAGTGACATTAAACCCTCAGATTTTTTAACATAAAACAATACTGTAATGTGTGCCTTACTGTAATCCATGGTAGTTTCCCTTCTCTTTGCTGCTCTTCCTTTTAAATCCTCATGTCTTCTCATGCTGGGGGAGAACTTCCCTTTGCAGCTGGCTGCCTCTTCCTGTAGTGCTGGCTCAGGTTGTGAACCTGCACACAGACACCATGTATCCATTCCAGAGACAAGGTACTCAGCTGCAAAACAGAAGTTCTGCCCAGCATGAGAACAGATACAGATTTAAAAGGAAGAGCAGCAAAGAGAAGGGAAACTACCATGGATTACAGCAAGGCACACATTACAGTATTGTTTTATGTTAAAAATTAGGGTTTAATGTCACTTTAAGGAAATACACTGTAATAGCCTTTCTCAAGACCTTCTGAGCAGAAGCAGGTAAAGATCTGGTTTTGCTAAATCCCTTGTAATGTTGGTCTATGAATGGTTAATGCTTTTTTAACAAGACTGTTATTTCACGCTACTGCTTCGCTGAGTATTTGCATTATCATTCGGTGTATAGAACTATTTCAGGCTCCGTTGGTCATTTGGAAATGGCAATAAAAATCCCATGTACAGTGATATGTAACATGTAACCGACTCACCGGTATACGGTTTGCTGGTTTTCTCATGCTGTCTGGTCTCTGTGAAGCTCTCCAGCCTGTACTGTCGACATAATGATATTATTTTAAGATAACTTGTAAACTTGGGTTGCATTTAATACTTGATATTGACTTTTGTTGTTAAAACATTTATTAGGTCGGGTTCACACCTGAGCGTTTCTTTTATGCTCGTTTTTCAGCTAGTTTTTTTCGTGTTTTTTCGTTCAGTGAAACGCGCGTTTCACTGGCGGTATGATTTTTTTTTTCCTTTATTTTCTCTATTTAAAAAATGTTTTTTTTTTTAGTTTCACTTTTAAACTTACCACCGGCTCCGCCCCCCTGTGGCGCGGCCGCTCGCAGGGGACAGAACACGGAAGTCGGCAGCCGCCGGAGGACACAGCAGGGATCGTGGACAAGGTAAGACCTGTACGCTGTATTCCCGAGTGTGGCTCGGGGTTACCGCTTTGTTCCCCACTCGGGAATACCAATGTAAACGCGTGGCAAAACGCCCCAAAGAAGCTCCTGTACTTCTTTGGGCATAGGGCATTTTGCAGCGCGTTCCTACGCGCTGTAAAACGCCCAGGTGGGAACCATGCCCATAGGCAATCATTGGTTTTCACATGTTGAGCGTTTTACAGCGTGTAGGAACGCGCTGTAAAACGCCCAGGTGTGAACCAGGCCTTAGATACATTGCATCACTTGCCAGAGGGGCTATAATTATACAACACATGATATGTTTTTAAGGCTCCGCTCTTTTCTAACCGGCCATGCTGTACTCAGTAGTGCACCCGCTGGGAGCTTGGAGAGCAGGTTTGGTTGAATGCAATTTTCTTGATTTCGAAAGAGTCTTCTAAGTCCTTTCACTTGTCTCTATACTCACTCCTACCTTGACCTCTGCTGCTGGATTTGTAAATAAGTATCCTGAAATGTGATATCTTGGTGCTGAGTATAATCAGAAAGGTAGAGAGAAAATCAGGAAAGAGGGTATCTTCTACCTTGTGGAGGGTCATGTTAGAGGGTGCGACCTCTCGAAGGTGGCGTGATGAGAAATGTAGAGTGAAGGTCAGGAGCAGAATATTTTCTACCGTATGTAGGAGGGTGTGATACATCAGGGGAGTGTAGTCAGAGTAGAAACAAGGTCAGATGAAGAGTATCTTCTACTTTATGGAGGGTCATGGTGGAGGGTGTGATACATTGGAGGAGTGTAGTCAGTAAAGTAGAGACACGGTCAGGGGAAGAGTATATTTTACTTTATGGAGGGTCATGTTCTTGGAGGGTGTGATATTCCGCTGGTGATTGCAATCAGAAAGGTGGAGACAAGGTCAGGAACAGAGTATTTTCTACCTTATGGAGCATCGTGTGATATCCTGGTGGTGAGTGTCATCAGAACTGTAGAGGGAAGGTCAGGTGCAGAGTATTTACTGCACAATGGAGGATCATGTTGGAGTATTTATATATCTTGGTTGTGAGTGTAATGAGAACGCTAGCGAGACAACCAGCAGAAGAGTCTTTTCTACCTTTTAGGGAGTCATGTTGGAGGATGTGATACATTGGGGGAGTGTAATTTGAAAAGCAGACACAAGGTCAGCAGCAGAACATCTTCTACTTTATGAAGGGTCGTGTTGGAGAGTGTTATATTCCATTGGCGAGGTAGAGAGAGGGTCAGGAACAGAGTATTTTCTACCTTATGGAGCACCGTGTGATATCCTGGTGGTGAGTGTCATCAGAACTGCAGAGGGAGGGTCAGTAAGGAGAGGGTCATGTTGTAGGGTGTGATATATTGGTGGTGAGTGTCATCAGAAAGGTAGAGAGATAGTCAGAAGCAGAATATCCTCTACTTTATGGAGGGTCATGTTGGAGGGTGTGATATCCGTTTGTTGAGTGTAATCAGGAAAGTAGAGAGAAGGTCTACCTTACGGAGGGCCATGCTACAGGATGTGATATCCCATTAGAGAAGTAAAGAGAAGGTTAGCATTAAAGTATTGTCGTGTTAAAGCACGTGATATCCTAGAGGTGAGTGTAATCAGAAAAGTAGAAAGAAGGTCAGGAGCTCAGTGTTATGTATCATATGGAGGGTCTGGATAAGGCTTTTATACTTTTGCTTGGGACCGTTGCCTGGAAGTCTCCTTACATTTTCTATTAACATTTATAGTGAAGCCCAAACTGTTCTTTTACATTACTCTGCTGATGCTACCACAAACCTAAAAACATTATAGACGTTTGACAGATTTTCCAATGCTCCATGAACGCTGCCACTTACTCGGTACAGCGGCATCTGGGTTAACCTGGTAATGACCAGTTCCTCAGCTCTGGGCGGGTGACAGCAGCATTTGGCAGACAGATACCGGAGTATCGCCTCTCTGGCCTGGTCTTCTGTGATGTCCACATTCCTGGAGAAGGAATTAATAATACTTCTACTGTTACAAAATTAAGAGTTTTTGGTGGTTTCTCAAATAGTCAAAAAGTCTTCCTCAAATAAAAGGTACAGTAAGGCCAAACACGAAAAAAGCATGCAGCTTGGCTCAAGGAATGTAGTCTGCCTGACTGTCTCCGACTTCTTTCTGCTGACTGCCCCTTGAATTCCCTATATTAGGGGGTAACTTTGTGGTTTTAAATTAGGCGAAAATGCAGCCAGTGTGTTCCCTGATGCCTGGCTACGCTGAGCGTAGTGCAGCCTCGCTCTCACATATTAAACATGAGAGAGACATTATACAGCTAAGAATCACATGACTAGATGATTCTGTTCCTCACACAGAAACACTGAAAAGCCTCATCAATTTGACAGCTTAGAATCCCATGAAACTAAAAGTGATCCGAGGGAACTCTATGACGTAGCTCCTAGATGGCTCCTAGATGGCTTTAGCTGCCCACTGATCTCTCTTGTTGGGCTTTGCTTAATAAAATGTAATGCATTCTCATACCCTTTGTACAGTATATTCTAACCCTTCTCCCTGTCAAGAAAATACACCAAGCAGTAGCTGTAGGCAGGTAATACTGATATAACGTACCTGTAAGGAGGAGGACCTCTCATGCCCACTGATCTCTCTTGTTGGGCTTTGCTTAATAAAATGTAATGCATTCTCATACCCTTTGTACAGTATATTCTAACCCTTCTCCCTGTCAAGAAAATACACCAAGCAGTAGCTGTAGGCAGGTAATACTGATATAACGTACCTGTAAGGAGGAGGACCTCTCTCATCCAGCTCATGGAGGATGTCCATGGCGCCTGGTTGATACAAAGTAAAGGCAATAAATGTATATAAATTAATCTTTTATAT
>NW_017306456.1:245967-253836 GCF_000935625.1 Nanorana parkeri
CAGGAACGGTCTTTCCTAAACCCATGCTGATTATCACTAACTATCCCATTAGCCTGAACAAATTCTACTAAATAGTCCTTAATCATTCCCTCTAGCAGTTTGCACACTACAGATGTAAGACTAACTGGCCTGTAATTCCCAGGTTGGCATTTTGCCCCCTTTTTACGAATTCAGTTAACGGATTCTGTATCCGAATTTCGTATTTCGGATAAAAAAAAACTACCATCAACTCCAATATAAATGTACTTTGCTTTTTAACTTCAATATAACGAATGTTCGTAACGGAACGAAATTCCGTCAACGGAATTTCGTATTTCCTGCCTGTATTGTAATGCAACTCTAAGCAGCAGCAGATCCGTATTTCAGATTTTAAAAAAATCTTGTCATGTTGTTCAACCTCATTTACAGGGATAATATTAGTTCCTGTTTCAAAAAAATTCAGATCCGAAATTCGTTAACGGAATTTCGTATTTCAGATATAATTCGGAAACTGCAATTCGGATTTCGGATGCTTCCGAATTTACGAATATCAGGAAAATTCGTACGAATTTCGGTTCGTAACGAAACGAATCGCACATGTCTACTTTGAACGTGGGATGATTGTTGGCGCTCGGAGCCATGGAGCGAGTATCAGCAAAACAGCAGAATTCGTTAAATGTTCAACAGCAGCTGTTGTTAAAGTGTTTAAAGACCGGACTGTCAGCCGAAAATCTGGGTCTGAACGTGCGAATTGTGGCCATCAGCGACTAGACAATGTTAGGGCAGAACGGGGGAGGGGCAAGACTGGTACTGATGGGGTGGTCATAATAATCTGGCCACTCAGTGTATACAGTATATATATATATACACACATATAAGAATCTTTTCCTCAGTGAGCTCTGTTTTATCTTTTTATCCAGTCCGAAGGATGTTTTGGATAAAAGTTTCCAAATTCAAAGATGCGGGTCCTTAGTACAGTGGACAAGTACCTTTTATCATATTTCAGGAACAAAATGTTCAACTGTGTAAAAATTTGCATAACATCTCAAAGATATCTTTTAAAAAAAATCTGTAAAATTGGTTCTTACGTTGTTGATGAATAGACGACACAATAAGGCACCAGATTGTATCTATGGAGTTATAGTAACTGCCAGAGTTTCCCTAAACATGCTGACTTCCAAGGTCCCACAGGAGTGGGCTCACCCCTCTGCACTTGAGAAACCTAATCATGTGGCAACACTGGCTTTCAGAAAGTCAATATTTGCACTACCTCTACAGAGGCTCCATTGGTGCTTTCGTATAAGGACAATATGCCACCTTATGCTCCCTCTTATACAACTTTAGACGATATTTTGCTATAGGTTTCCTAGAATATAATGTGTATGCATTCTTATTCTAAAAAAAAGTCACTTTTCATGGAATACAAGCAAAGAGTTGGATGGCAGAGTAACTGGCAGGCTGATGTGCCTTCTGTACCCTATATAGCTTAACACTATATAAGTGGTCCCCAAACTCAGGCTGGATGCTCGCCTTTAATGGACCCTTGAGGCATTATTTCTTCTACTGAACCCAATAAAAGGGCATGATTACTCCCAATTGCCCCAACAATGGAGCACAATTCCTCATACTAATACCAACAATGGGGCACTGTCCCATCAAACAACACCAACGACCGCCACTGTTCCACTACTATCAATGGTGGGGCCCTGTCTCTCCAAATAAAGCACCAACAAAGGGCATTGTTCTACTGATACCAGTGATGGGGCACTGTCCCTTCAAATAACACCAATGATGGGCACTACTCCACTGATACCAATGATGGGACACTGTTCCTTCAAATGACAACAATAATGGGCACTGTTCTACTGATACCAACGATGGGCACTGTTCTACTGATACCAATGATGGGGCACTGTCCCTTCAAATAACACCAAGGATGGGTACTATTCTACTGATACCAGAGATGGGGCACTGTCCCTTCAAATAGCATCAACAATGGGCATTGTTCCACTGATACCAACGATGGGGCACTGTTCCTTCATATAACACCAATGATGGGTACTACTCCACTGATACCAATGATGGGGCACTGTCCCTTCAAATAACACCAACAATGGGCACTACCCCATTGATATCTTCAATGGGGCACTCTCTATTCAAATAACACCAACGATGGGCACTGTTCTACTGACACCAGAAATGGGGCAGAAATGGGGCTTCAAATAGCATCAACGAGGGGCATTGTTCCACTGTTCTACTGATACCAACGATGGGGCACCATCCCTTCAAATAACACCAACGATGGGCATTGATCCTTCAAATAACACCAACGATGGGCATTTTTCCACTGATACCAACGACGGGGCAATGTCCCTTCAAATAACACCAACAATGGGTACTCTTCTACTGATACCAATGACGGGGCACTGTCCCTTCAAATAACACCAACAATGGGTATTGTTCTACTGATACCTACGATGGGGCACTGTTTATTTCACCGACACCAACAATGGACCAATATTCCTCCTTCCACTGACCACCAACTCTGAGGCATTTTTACTCACCACTTAACCGAGGGAATTGTTTACTCCCACTGACCACCGATGTTGGGGTATTTTCTGCTCCCTCTGGTCACAGTCCAGCCTCCCGATAGTCTATAGGACAGTGAACTGACCCTTGTTGAGAAAGTTTGAGAACCCCTGTCCTATATTGTAGCGGATATCTCTATGTATCAATATGTAAGTATTATTCATGCATTATTTTGAAATATCTACCTTGCTCCATCCCTGTAGATCTGCGCTCACTTTCAGGAGGTCAGATATGAAGTATCCATGGCTGTAAGATAATCTGGAGACATTAAACAAGCAGATCCCAGGCCTGCAGACATCATGATGGGCAGAACCGGCTGAAGGAACCCTACAGGTAGAAGTAATGTTGATCTGGATGTGGAATATAAACAGAACCGACAAACTCCTCTAAAGTTCTGTAGGAACTCCAAACTTCAAATGCTGACCGCAGCTCCTGCGCAGCAGATTTCAGACGGCGAATGGGGGTCTCTCGGGAGCAGACAGACAATGGACTCGACTAAACAGAGTTGATTGTGAAGTTTGGTCAGATGGTGATAAGGAAAGCTCAGAATTGCCCTTTTCTTTCGCAGCACGGCTTTTTGAAGGGGATTGTGCTCAGCCTGTTCATTTGGTGTAAAAATAGAGCTTCTAAGTCTGCCTATTGTTCGGGCCGGCTGATTTCTCAAAATATAAACACACAAAGACGTCAGCAGAAGGGTTTTTTCTTTGAGCGAGACAAGGTATAGAATGATGATGGTTTGCTATGGGCCATATCAAACCATTTGGACCACATGGACCATATGGGCTATGGGAAACTTCAAGGGCTTCTAAATTGAGGGTGTGTCTATGTAAACAGGTCTTTATTAAGATCCATGCATACATTTTTAAAGCTTCAAGATACAGAATTGATTGCACAGCATAGTTATATCATTGTCAGATATTCCTTTAAATAGACAACTATTTAGAAGTCATGTGACAAGAGACAAGAGGTTGCAGACACATAAAAAGCCATTCAAAAGTCCCGCTGGCTATAAGGGGGGTTACATAAAACTCAGATTAAGACAAACTGAGGGCACATTCTGGCTGTGAAGATTCCTGGACAATATTGGCCAATTGATGAAGTGAAGTTCGTCCCTCAATTCCCATTACTGACTTGCAACCATTGGGTGTGGCTATTGATGGATCGCACTGCATAGCCTGCAATGACTATTGCTGTCCACAACATGCTCTGCAATATCTTTGTCATGGACAAGATTGAGCGGTCATTGATCAGTTCAGCCATGTGACCGCACGCACCAATGGGAAACTCTTCTGAACCTTATTTCTAACGGAACACCCGGTAGATCCCTTTGGTCCCTGGCATCCTATTGCCCGGATGGCCAATGATCACTTGCCATTGCCAGCATCATGATGCTATGCAGCCTCCAGGGCTGTGTAGTGAAGCTTTTGAAGTGTGCAACCCATTACACTGGCTGGCATGGGCAAAGGTAGACGGTTATGACAGCAGCTAAGTGCAGTGGAGACTGAGATTGGGGGGGTGGGGGAGCTTCCCCCTTTAATGGCACTCGTACTTTACTAAAATGCATGATCCGCCCCTTTGGTCCTGTCCTACTGGCTCTGTGACATCAGCAGCCGCAACTATAAAAGTACCATCTGGCTAAAAATCACTCCATGAATCAGTGTAGCTGTAGGGGGCCACTTTTGGGGTGGTTATACAGCCGCAGAACTAACGGCAGAACCCTTGGTGGACCCGAGTTAGAAAATGTGTTGTAACAATATGTTATGGCCACTAGATGGAGCCAAAGAGCATAGGAGACATGTATTTATTTCCTATGCTCCTCAGCGCCACCTAGAAGTCATAATGTATTATTACGTCACACTACATTCAAACTGGGAAAAAATATATATTAAGAACATTTGTTTTTACCATTATCCGCCCAAAACAAATGTTCACAGATATTTGCAGGGTGAAGGGCCCTGTGAATTGTTGATACATAGACTCCTTACTGTCCCAGTAAAAACTTTTTACCGGACAGGATTTGATGGAAAATCTTTAACAGCACCACAGACAGCAATATAAATATTTTTCAGTAGAGTAATGGAAAGTAGAGCTCCAGTGAGCTTTCTATAGCTGTCTTTGTCCCCGTTACAGATGAAAAAGCTGGCACAGCACGGCAACGGACCAAAAAGATGCAGATGACCCTATTTTTTTGGCAATGCAGCTCCATGTCATGTGACATGATCATTGTGATGCGGTGCCGAATGCCTTTATTGGCCACTACTGCATAGAGTATCATAGTGCCAATCCTGATAAATTGCACTATGTTGCACTTGCAGTAACAGTCGCTGAAAAGCGTGTTTTAATGCACATTAGCGCAATATCTAAGTGTGGATGGGCCCTTGAGCAATTTTGCTGCATTTTCCTTGATTCCGAGTCTAAGTCCTGTATGCCCCAACCCTTTGTCAGAGGAGCCTGAGGGGCAACAGTGCAGTCATTATATATAAGCTGTATTATATCACCGGGCTCGTTTGGTATTCGCCGTCAGCGGGAACGGTTCATGAATGGCCCAGCATTCCGATAGTTCTACATTATTCCCGGCTGCAATCTGTTGAGGAAGATTATAGGGAACAATCGGTCCCCAGAGAGGGCTGAATATAGCCACATGGAACGCTGCCAGCTCCACTCTATTCACTATACAGGGAGTGGCCCTACGTAAAGCGTTTGTGTGTTGAGTTATTGGAGAGTGTTTGCGTGAATTTGGAGGGAAGCTGGTCATGAGCAAATGATTGGGGGGGGGGGGGGACACTGCTGACGCCCTGGCTGTCTAACATCAATACCAAAATCAAGCATACCATAAGTGAAGTCCGAGTGGAATCAGACCTCCTGAGCTGCATACTAGTCCAGGGCCTGCTTGAAAAACAGGGGATCAGCATGACAATCAGGCAGCTTACAGCTTTAGAAAACCAGCCCTAGTTTAGTATATCAGTTCCATATTCTATCATATCAAGTTTCCTTTAAACTATTCCACTTTTTAATGAACACAAAAAGCTATTTAGCCAAAGAAAAAAAAATGTAAAAAGAGACCAAAACCCACGCACCACTTTGAGTATATTGGTCTAGATATCAGGCATATGGACTGCAAATTTTACCTGGTCATGCTAATGCGAGACTGACAATATGTTCAGTTCATCTGCATGCAGGGCAGCCATCAGGGTGGGTACGGCCGATACTCATGTAAGGGGCCCGGGCAGCCTGGGGGGCCCGCCCGGGTCCCTTACATGACTATCGGCTGACGGTGAAGGGCGAGGAGGCGGAGGCCTGGCCCTAGCAACGCAGGGCCCCAGCATCGCCTTTGAGACAAGCTAGGGCCCCATCAGCGACGCTGCTCGTCTGATGTCGGACTGGCCGGAAGTGACGTCACGTTAGTGACGGGACATCACTTCTGGCTGGTCTGGCGGCAGATGAGGCCATGTGTGCAGGTAAGAGGAGCTAGGAAGGATGGAAAGGAGGGAGGGGAGGGATGCAGCCCTGACCAGCCCACCTGAGACCCCTTCAGAGCCCACCATAGACAGTCTCAGATGGGCTGTGCAGCATCTACGGTGGGCTCTGCAGGGTCACTATCAGGTGTGTCCTGTGTCCAGCGCATCACTAAGCCCTGCGTCCAGCGGCGCAGGGGGTGCCCGGCCTAAAGCCGTGTAAGGGGCTGCCCTGTCTGCATGCAGGGCATATGTTCTGCTGTGACCTTGTCCCTAAAGAGGTTCCGACTTCCAGAGCCTCTTCAAGCCCTGGCTATCCAGAATCTATATATTGCAGGCATGTTGGTCAGCCTACCATGAGGTGCTACAGTCCTGGGATGTGCAGTACAGCATATGTACAGTGCATACATACCTAGGGAGGTTCAGATAGCTTTCCAGCTACTAGACTAGAGAAAAAGTCAAACGTTAGGAGGCAGCTGTTATTTTTAAGGAGCATTGGCTATGGGGCTCCTGGAATTTGTGCATCCCCGTTTTATATATATTTATTTAGGGTGCACCGATACCATTTAAAAAAAAAAAAACAAGTATTGATATTTGTCCATTTACTCACAGATACAAGTACTGATACTTTTGTTTATTGCCATGTGACAGTTTTTCCTAAAACAATACAGACTAATGATTCCAGGACAGTGGTGGAGCACCAGGGCCCAGTCGCAGCTGGTCGTGAAAATGCCAAGTATCGGCACTGGTTTCTGAACATCCCTAATACATATGTATACACATTTCTCTGGCTTCTGTAAAGTGCAGCTCATGTTTTAAAGTGCCACTCTGGCTACAACACTAACCCCCTCTGATCACTGCCCCTGCAGTAATCCCCTTCTACCACTAGATGGCCTCAGATGTGAGACACATACGATGAGGCGGAGAGCAGCACTAATAATGTCAGCGCCGCTGGTGGATTCTTATCTGCTGCTGTCCTGCAGCTACTGAGAAAGACTATTGTAGAATAATATCTGACGTCTGTCAAAATAAATGCTGCAACATCAGCAAGGAAGAGAAATTTAACCCATTCTCAAGATGTAGAAAAGCAAAGCTGGCCACGTCGAAGTGTTAATGCATTATTTAAAAATATTAACTGTGATGGCTCATCTTTATATTGGAGCAAAAGTAATGTCCGCTGCTTGTTAGCAAACAGAACAAACAATGTTTAAAAATAAGAAACACAAAAAAAAAAAAAAAATGGACAAATGTAAATAATTTAAAGGAGAACTATGGGGTTAGGGCTTTTCCCCATAGTTCTCCTTAGGGTAACGGGAGGGCACAAACTAGCGTCCTCCAGTCACCCTAGGCTCAGTATACCGCAAGCTGTAGATCCCTATATACTGAGACGTCGCAGCTGAAGCGGATCCCGACAATTATGTCTGGATCCGCCCAGCTGCGTGACTGACACCTGGCTCTGCCTATGTAGAGGCAGAGCCAGCTGTACCCGCCCCCTCCGCCGTCCGTTCCGCCAGTCAGTCTCCTAAGGCTGGGTTCCCACCTGGGCGGATTGAATATTCGCGTTTTCCGCGCGTTTTTTAACCGCGATTCGCGTTAAAAAAAACGCGCGGCACACACGCGTTTCCGAGGGATACTTGGCTGTATCCCAATGGAACCGCCCGACCAAAACGCCCCAAAGAAGTACATGTACTTCTTTGGGTGTAGGGCGGTTTCCCGCGCGTTCGTACTCGCGGAAAACCGCACAGATGGGAACCATACACATTGAAAATAATGGCATTTCCCTGCTTGAGCGGTTTTCCGCGAGTACGAAAGCGCGGAAAACCGCCTAGGTGGGAACCCAGCCTTA
>NW_017306456.1:254238-256391 GCF_000935625.1 Nanorana parkeri
TGGGTTCCCACCTAGGCGGTTTTCCGCGCTTTCGTTCCATTGGGATACAGCCCTTGGTTAAAAAACCGCGCGGAAAACGCACATATTCAATCCGCCCAGGTGGGGACCCAGCCTAAGAGGGGAATCCAGCCCCTCCCCTGTCACGGCAGAGAGCCGTGACAGGATCGAGAGGTGAGCGAACGCCGGTATGTGTTCGCTCACCTCCCGATCTACTGAGCCGACCTGTGACAGTCTCATTGTCACAGGTCGGCTAGAACTATGAGGTGAGTGAAAAGCACCCCCCCCCCCCTCATAGTTCTCCTTTAAGGTTTTTCAGTATTTAAATTGATATTGATATTTAAATTGATATCACATTTAAAACACTTTTAAATGTGATATCAATTTAAATACTGAAAAACCTTAAATTATTTACAATTTGTCCATATTTTTTTGTGTTTCTTATTTTTAAACATTGTTTGTTCTGTTTGCTAACAAGCAGCGGGCATTACTTTGCTCCACTATAAAGTCTCCATTGAGGAATGTGAAGTGACATATCGCCATCTTGTGGTCATTTTGCAGACTGCATAATACTTTTACACATTTGAAAGCAGAACTCCAAAATACTAAATATTCACTTTAATAATTGCAATGTTCACAAAATGTAATATACATGCAAGACAAGTGCACAGAAATATAAACCCTCTGACTAGAAAGACGTCATAAAGTGCAAAACAAATGTTAAACGAATATCTTTTAATACTTTATTATAATAAATTATTTTCACAGAAATTCTTTGAATGTCATTGTGACCGAGTTTTTTTTATGGTTTGCATCCAAACTTTCCTCAATATGAAAACTATACATTTGTGTCGTTGATAAATTAACACTTCAAACCATTCTCAAAAGGTTCTGGCATCCATTGCAAATCTACATCATCATGGTCATCTCTCAATGAACAAGAACGGAACATTAGGACACAAAAGGATCCAACGTTGGTCCCGTCACGCAACAACACAGCAGCAGGTTTTGGGGTAATTCTGAACAAACACTTTGTTCTCCTTCCCGTACACAAAGTAGCTCAATTGATTTTCCTTCCAGAGGTATTGCACTTTGCTCAGCGGAAGCCACTCGATGCTCTGTCTCTGAAGAAGAGAAAAGATGTTTTATTGTAGAATTGACTCATGGACACAGTGTTGTAACCACAGCCATAGCACACCACGCAGCTGCTATGGGGCCCGGGGATGGGAGGGGGCCCCGTTGGGAACATTGTTGAGTCAAATTAAGCCTGCAGTGTAGAGTCATCCAGACCATCATGCTAATCACAGACCTCCCTCGCTTTTTTGGTTTTGTTCAGGTGCCTTAGCAGTATAGATTTAAATATTTCTACTACAGGCCACACACAGAATTATCCCTGTATGCTGAGGGCAGTGCTGCCAAGTGTCTCCTCAACTCAAACCTCATCGGATTTGCTGGATTTATAGCTCTTGATGGTGAAAGCCAATGGAAGAACTTCCAACAAGTAATCATTAATCAGCAGACAATATGGACATTATATTACAATTTGAATGGACGATCTTCTTTAGATTTGCCAACAATCATAAAGTAACAATGTTCTTCCTGAATAGATAGAAATTCACATGGGACCAGGGCCCCATCCAGAGCTCAAAAAAAAAAAACACACTAGGTCTTATTTCCGGGGTAGGTCTTATTTTTATTTTTTTAATTTACAGCAATCTCACTTATTCATGTACAAAAATACGGTGATCAGAGCAATCAGGGGTGCCGTACCTTTCCAAGAGCAATTTGCTAACCAATCACTGGCCAGAATGAGCGAAGCGCGCTTTCACTAGCCATTCCTCACAGGCGGAGTGCGTTTGGTATCACTCCGCCTGGGACAGGAGCCGGCGCTATTGAGGAAGCATCGGCTTATGCGGCTCTGCTCCCTCCGGTGCCGCCTCGCTTCCTCTAGCGCTGGCTTAGTCGGCAACGCCGATTCTCTCCCGCAGCTCTTCAAGTTCCCCCTTATGCCACCACCGGCCCTGGGAATGGTCACAACTAGGTCTTATTTTCGGGGGAAACACGGTATTACGCATCTCCATGCCTGGCTCTTAGCAGCCTGGGACCTGGGCTGGAAAGCGGGTGGCGGACACACTGCAAACATTATCCAGGATTAT
>NW_017306456.1:256413-257042 GCF_000935625.1 Nanorana parkeri
AGGGAGTGTCCACAGAAGAAGAAAAAAAAAATCACTGGATTCACGTAGTTCAGAGTAGTAAGTGTTAGCAGGTGACAAATATCATTAAATGCTCTATAAATATGGTGACAAAACGAAAAACCAGCATAAAAAAAAAAAAGTTTAGGATTCTTTTTGAAACAGGTGAAAGCACTTTTACAAACCAGGGGAATTATTAGTAGGTGAATGCAGGGTGAATTTTAGATGAATGTGACATTCAATCATAGGCCCCGGCGTTACGCCTTTTTCTAGGCAGTTAAATCTGCTCTTAACCTGTAGCGACATACGCCGCCAAGGTGCCGAGCGCCCGGGCGATACGCACCTGTCTGAGAATACGACAAGAAGCATTGAACTGATTTCGGTGCTGCTCCAAAGCATTCTGGGAAGCCCGGATAATAGTCGGGTCAGGAAAATCTGTGATGCCGGGGACCTAGGAAGAGAAAGATAGAAATCACGAATACAGTAAAGAATAAAACAGACACTTCACACAGACTCCATAGCAAATCTTCTGAGGTTTGTGTGACGCAAGCACTGTGGAGCAATTCATCCGCAAAGTTCACAAGAGAGACAGTGAAGTTATTCATCATGTGACAGCAGCTCAGCCCTGCTCC
>NW_017306456.1:257124-261922 GCF_000935625.1 Nanorana parkeri
GATAGACTCAACTGGCTTACACTAGTATCTCATGGCTTCACTTGTAAATTTTGAGGATGAATTACTCCACTTTGCCAGGAGCTACAAAAGGTCAGCGATAGGACCTCAGTAGATGACCTTTGAAGACCCCCCACTAAGCAAGGTTTATGATGCTCTGTATTCCTTCTAAGCTGGACTGTGTTTTCTTAAAGGAGAACTATGAGGGGGGTGCTTTTCACTCACCTCATAGTTCTAGCCCACCTGTGACAATGAGACTGTCACAGGTCGGCTCAGTAGATCGGGAGGTGAGCGAACACATGCCGGTGTTCGCTCACTTCTCGATCCTGTCACGGCTCTCTGCCGTGACAGGGGAGGAGCTGGATTCCCCCCTCCCCGCTCCGATCCACCAGCGCTGACTGGCGGAACGGACGGGGGAGGGGGCGGGTACAGCTTGCTCTGCCTCTAGATAGGCAGAGCCAGCTGTCACTCACGCAGCTGGGCGGATCTCGACATCAATGTCGGGATCCGCTCTGGCTGCGGCGTCTCAGTATAGCGCGAGCTGGAGCGCACGGTATACTGAGCTTAGGGTGACGGGAAGACGCTAGTCTGTGTCCTCCCGTTACCCTGAGAACTATGGGGAAAAGCCCTGACCCCATAGTTCTCCTTTAAATATATCACCTTACACGAGATTTCATTCTGACTATTTTTGTTAACCACTAATTTGGGGGAAAGAGGATGGCACTGTGTTCAGTTCTACTCAACACAGTTTGGGGCAAATCAGACCTCACTATTGTCATATTCATAGCCTGGCCACAGTCATACTTTGGGATTAGGGATCTTCTCATTAAAGAAGCAGAGGCGGCCATGTTGCTTGCCTGCGGCTTCAATACTTTGAATTGTGGACCCAGAACAAGTATGTAAGCCAAAACTTCTCGGGCTGCAAACATGTAGTAGGTGAATTTATTCTGTAATAAAGTTTTGCTTTCTTAAATAGAAGCGAGATCGCCCGTGAGCACACACTTTTTGAAATGTTCTTTGTTAATCATGGAGTCAAAAGGAAAAAGGGGGGCGGTGGCGTCCTCGTATTAGAACCTGCTCACCTTGGACTGCTCATCTGTGAAGAGTTTCTCTCCCTTCACGTTCTTGAAGAGATCCGTAGAAAATTCTGAGTTATGATCCGTTATGAACACAAATACGTTATTCTTCCTGCAAATACAGAAGAGGAGATTTGATTTCTCTGCCAATCAGGTTTCCGGCTTTTCCTCCAAAACCTTCCTCAGGCCAAGAGAGACACCTTCTCCCAGCAACATTTATTATACTGGTTCTAGGGAATCCTAACGATAAAATCGGAGCAGAACAATGGAAATTTTATGAGAAAAAAAAAAAAAACGAAATGTAAAGTTACTAAAAAGGTCCACTTTGGCATTAAAGTGACATTAAAGTAAAACGTTTTCCCCTCCCCCGCAATGTAAATGTTAGCACTTACCTTAAATGATGTCTCTTAATCCGATCTTCTTTCCTGTCATTCTCATCTATCTCTCCAGCGCTGCGGCGGGTCTCTGATACAGCGCTGACTCCTCTGTGCATGCGGCCACTTCCTGTCCCACGGTGTCTGCATGCGGGTGCACGCCGTCCATAGACTTACCTTGTGTCTCTTCTCGTCTCTCGGCCGAAAATGTGAACAGCGCATGTGCCCGCCCCAAGATGCTTTGCGGCGACGCTTTAAAAGCTTTTACAGCTCATCAGTTTAGTGTTATCAGTGATTGATGGCCCTAGAATTATTGCTCTCACTGCGACGTTCGCGGCGATATGTAACATGTGCGGCGTAATGCGCGCAATTGTCGTTTTCGCAGGTATGCGCACCTGTCTTGTATGTAGGGGTGGGAACTTTTTAAAAAATTTTTTTTTTATTATTGCTTTTTTATGTCTAACTTAAAATTTTGTTAACAAATTTTTTTTCCTATTTTTCTTTTCTTTAGTTAATTTATTGCTATCAGAAGCACAGCGCGCCCGAGTGGGCGGGGCTAACAGGCCTGTTACATCCAGGAAGCTCCCGGCCGGCCGTGTAATCACAACGGCCGGCAGTTAAACAAAGAAAATGAATTTCTAACATATCACAATATACAGCAACAGTATCTTTTCTCAAAACATTTCCTCAGTCTCCCCTCCCCCAGTGATCAGACTGCAACAATGTAACCTTTGTATCCAGTCACAAGGTGGGAGGCTGCAGGCAGGGGCTGAACATATTTCGACAAAGCCGAAAACTGCACAGGTGCTAGAATCTACATGATCGCATCATCTCCAAATCGCCATCTCAGTCCAGGAAGTAGATGGGGACCCTGGATGTAGACTTTTCATTCCGCATCGAATTTCGGTCTAAATTTCAGAAATTTGGACATTCGGATGTATCCCAATTCCGAATTACAGATCTAATGAATGCAAACGAATCCGAATTTCCGATTCCGAAATCCGTTAGCGGTTAGTCTGTACGAAATCTCGTTAAGTTTTCGTTTCGTGCGTTCGTTGCAGCAAAGTGACATTTGAGGGAAAAATATTTTTTTTTTCCCCTCAAATGTTACTTTGCTGCGACGAACTTCCGAAAAACGAAATGAGATTTCGAACAGACTAACCGCTAACGGATTTCGTCCGAATCCCGAAAAAACGAAATAGCGCAAAAATCTGAATCAAAACGAAACAAATTTTTTGCAGGTGCACATGTCTACCTGGATGATACCAGAATAAAGATAGCTCTATCCTTTTGGAGAGAAAAGCAGTGGCAGCTCCGTGCCCTCTGGGAGAGGTCATAAATACATTGAGTGTTACACTGTTGCAGTTGACAAGAAAAAAATAAATAAAAATATGCCACTGATGACTCCCTTACGCACCATGTGAAGGCCTAACTACACGCCATACCGAACACAGGACTCCGTTCCTAGGCTGTGTATATTGGTCGAACAAAATCTTAAATGTTCGGGATTGTTCGTTTTAAACTTGATTTTTAATAAAGCCTCTGTGTTGAAAAACATTACACAATGAAAGGCTTCTTTCTTCCATAAACGTGTGGACACATCCTTTATTGAAGACCATAGCGAGACGGTGGATCGATGCTGCGGTCCTGAGAGCTTCTGTCTGAGCGTTTCCGGGCTGCTTATCACAGCCACTACCTCACGGTGAGTGCACCTTTCGAGGGGATATATGTGGTATTAACCCCTATCCCCAACATAGTTCACGGAACTTCTTTTGAACACTTTTTTTGAATACTTTTTCGAATACTTTTTGAACAGTCCTCTTTGGATTTGACACATCACATCATTCAACAATTGTACGGTGGTTGTCACTAACAACAATTGTTTCACATACCCTGTGGGATCAATGATCCAGGGCCAATGATGGTTTTTTAGAAAGACTTTAAGTCACTAACATTCATGTGTGTGTTATACGATTATAGTTTATACATTTGAGTCACATACATTTATTTGATTTCATGGTTTATGATATTAACACGTTATATGTTGCGGGCGCTGCATAATTTGAAAGTTTAATGTTTTGACCCAACGGTCGTTTTGCTGCAGCCTTCAAATTAAATTTGCACATTTATCACTTATACATCTTTATAGGTCCAGCGCAGAATCACTAAAATCTATACAGCTGTTAAAATATAGTTTGAGTTTTTCGTTCGCACGAGAACGGGTCCAGGGAAGAGGAAATGAGCTTCCGTAAACCTCAGGAGCCATTTACAGCCCATTGTACCCTGAAAGCGGAACTCCGAGATAAGTAAATATCATCCTCATACAAAGATCCCTGTGTGTTCTTCCTGAATCCTGGTGAGCTTTGTGTATTTCTAACAGATCTGCTCAGTAATCCCGTGTGAGACTTCCTGTAATAAAGACCGGTCACTGCTGATCGCTCTCCTTGTCCAGGGTGACTGGTCATGTCTCCGCCCCTTCCTGTAATAAAGACCGGTCACTGCTGATCGCTCTCCTTGTCCAGGGTGCCTGGTCTTGTCTCCGCCCCCTCCTGTAATAAAGACCGCTCACTGCTGTTCTCTCTCCTTGTGTAGGGTGACTGGTCTCGTCTCCGCCCCCTCTTGTAATAAAGACCCGTCACTGCTGCTCTCTCTCTTCCTTGTGCAGAAGCAATAAAATGTAAGTTTTTGGGCCCAGAGTTCAGCTTTTAAAAAAAGGAGCAAAAAATGACCTTCCCCCCACTGACTCCACTGCATAGTTCCAAAAGTTCTTTGAAATGTTGTAATCTTAAAAATTGTAAGGACATTTAATCTCTCCAATTTTGGTTTATCAGCATCAATGGCTCATAGGGCATTTCTTGCATCACCTTTCTGTGCCATTCCCATGGCAGTGTTGGCACATCTCCATTTCCATGCGCCGTCCCCTCCCGTTGCACCACATGCACTGCGCCTGCGGATGAGATTGTATGAGAGTCTGTGAATACTCAGCTGCAGGTAACCGAGTCATACCAATAAAACACATTGTATCCATGCCAAGTATTGTAGAACATGTTGCAGGATTGTGTTCCTCTGTTCATCTTCCTTCTCTCTCTCTCTGGGGGGTAGTAAGCTGCCTCCGCTGGGTGTCGGGAGATATGGAGCCCGCATATGCTCAGGCTCAGAAGTTGGTGTTCCAGGGACATCAGACTCAAGTATTGAAGGCAGCAGAGTGACCTGGAGGACTACAGCCCAATCTATGTGATAACATGGAGACCTCCATCGAGTGAAGGACTACACGTTCCCATTGTAACAAACTGGAAATGCAATGTAAACCCGGATAGGAGGAAGTTAGAACCGCTCTCTGGTATTAAATTG
>NW_017306456.1:261957-277001 GCF_000935625.1 Nanorana parkeri
GGAGGTCAGATAGAAGACTGAAGGGAAGGACGGAGGTCGGATAGAAGACTGAAGGGAAGGACGGAGGTCAGATAGAAGACCGATGGGAAGGACGGAGGTCCGATATAAGACTGAAGGGAAGTACGGAGGTCGGATATAAGACTGAAGGGAAGGACGGAGGTCAGATAGACTGAAGGGAAGGTCGGAGGTCAGATAGAAGACGGAAGGGAAGGACGGAGGTCAGATAGACTGAAGGGAAGGACGGAGGTCAGAAGGGAAGGACAGAGGTCAGATAGACTGAAGGGAAGGACAGAGGTCAGATAGACTGAAGGGAAGGATGGAGGTCAGATAGACTGAAGGGAAGGATGGAGGTCAGATAGACTGAAGGGAAGGACGGAGGTCAGATAGACTGAAGGGAAGGACGGAGGTCAGATAGACTGAAGGGAAGGACGGAGGTCAGATAGACTGAAGGGAAGGACGGAGGTCGGATATAAGACTGAAGGGGAGGTCGGATATAAGACTGAAGGGAAGGACGGAGGACAGATATAAGAAAGGAGACAAAATGAAAAAAGGACTCACTCTTCCAGTCCCATGACATTTCAGACACATATTTCTTCCCAATCCATTGCATTTGGAACAAGCCTAAAAGAAAATAAAAAAATATTAAAGCCACAGAAAGGAGAAGATTTTGTGCTTGCACCTCATGTGACACCCAAAAACATAATTGAACAAACAAGAACATCTTATAGAAGTTTCAACATGTTGATGTCATTTCAGAAGTCATTGCCAAACCCTGCCATGATTGTCCTTGATCAGGCACTTCCTATTAGGGTGGCAACAGTTATCCCCCTCTCACAATTGTTCTCCTACGTTGTCATCCTGTCACACCCTGGTTCAGATGGAGACTGCAAGTGGCTGTCACAACTCACAGACATGGTCCACTGTTATCACCAGGAAGCCCGGCCTGAGAAATGCCATGCAGCCATCGCTGGAGTGCATGTAGACAGGAAGTGGGTGCAATGTGGCTGCAGGAGGTCAGCAGCACTGAGATGGAAAAAAAAAAAAACCCCACACATGGCAATTGTTTATGATACAATAAGCAAACCATGTTTAGAATTCAACTCCCAATGTAACCTGAGCACGCCCCAAAACTGCAGACTAAACACATTCCTTCAGACTGATGAGAATTCTCGGGGGAACAAAACCATTATAACAAAAATTGCAAAAAGTGCCAAGTACTGCCTATCCGTACAATCACACTGATGTCTCAACACTGCAAGCTGCATCTGAATCTAGTGTCACCCCTGGGTATTGGGAACACTGGGAATGGGCATTGGGACCGGTCCCCATCGGTCTTTTCTTTCATTCCAATGTTACCTGCACAGAGGAGGTCTGAGGCATCACCATCTTCTGTACCCCATCCTGGAACAGCTGAGGTACAGCCACCGGGACATCCCAGGCTCGTGGTGCTGATCTGCCGACTGACGTGTTCGATGTCTGACCTGGAAGGACAAGCAAAAAGGGAGGAGAAGAAGAAGAAGGAAAAAGGGAGGAGAAGAAGAAGAAGGAAAAAGGGAGGAGAAGAAGAAGAATGAAAAAGGGAGGAGAAGAATGAAAAAAGGAGGAGAAGAATGAAAAAAGGAGGAGAAGAATGAAAAAAGGAGGAGAAGAATGAAAAGGAGGAGAAGGAGGAAAAGCAGGAGAAGGAGGAAAAGGAGGAGAAGGAAGAAAAAGGAGGAGAAGGAAGAAAAGGAGGAGAAGGAAGAAAAGGAGGAGAAGGAAGAAAAGGAGGAGAAGGAAGAAAAGGAGGAAAAGGAGGAGAAGGAGGAGAAGGAGGAGGAGAAGGAGGAAAAGGAGGAGAAGAAGAAGGAAAAGGAGGAGAAGGAAAAGGAGGAGAAGGAAAAGGAGGAGAAGGAAAAGGAGGAAAAAAGGAAAAGGAGGAAAAAAGGAAAAGGAGGAAAAAAGGAAAAAGGAGGAAAAAGGAGAAAAAGGAGAAGAAAAAAGGAGGAGGAAGAGGCAGAGGAAAAGGAAGGAAAAATGAGGAGGAGGAGGAGGAGAGCATTCCAAGATCAAAAATGAATATATATATTGTTACAGCTCCATGTCCACAATAGCAAGGTTACATTGTTTACCCCCCCAACCACGTATCTATTACCCCTCTATAACCCCCTATTCAGATATTTCTCACCCCTCTACAACCCGCCCCCAATGCATTTGTATTTCTTTCCATTCAGTCCTGAGATTCACACAGCTTGGCTACAGAGCACAGACCTGTCTGGCAGGGCAGGAGACCTGATTTTTCTCTGCTTCAGTGAGGCAACACTGATAGGTCTTGTCCCTCCCCTACTTTGTAAATGGACAGTAAGAAGCTCACGTCCGCTACTCTGCTCTCCCCAGCAGTCAATATGTTCCTTATTAGCTCAACAGATTGGTTCCTTGTGCGGCTATTTCCTTTACTGATTGGCTGAGTGACACACACAGATTTCATTTTCAAACCTACCCACATAGGGCACCGTCACCCAGACACACAAGCGGTGTTCTGTGAAGGTTTCCAAGCAGTACTGAAAGGAACAAAAATAGACAAAATTTGTATTTCACATATTTGTAAATTGCAACTTTATTTCTATATTTCTAACCCCTGCGTACAAAACAACTTTGATCCGATATGATACACTCAAAGCCCGGACACATTGTATATCAATTGTTATCAAATGTTTCTGAATTGCATAACGAGAAACAAACATCAGATGACGGATGAATTTTATTGCATTAGCGCGCATTTTTTGCATTGAAACAAAGTAGAGCATGTGTAGCGCTCACCCCGAAGGAGCCGCTGAATGAACTTGGGCTCTCCTACCTCAGCCACCGGCCCCTTTCTCAGCTCCAGCGACACCGACACTCCGGAACAGAACAGGCTCGAGTCGTAGGGTCTTTTTAGTATTTATTTGCACAGGATCAAACAGGTAGAGAGGGTTTGGGATTTTGTAGGATACCCGAGTAATACTTCAGAGGACTCTGTATTCTCCCGTAGCAACGGCTAGAATTGGTAGCACAATGGTCCTTTAAGAGTGACCAGTAATATACAGTAGCACAGAGAACAGCCAGGATAGTCCACGACCTTGAGAGAGAACCATCTCTGGACTTCTAAAGGTGGCCATACACTTTACAACCATCGCAAGACATTAGTCTTGCGATGGTTGTAAAGTAAGTAAGGAGGAGAAGAAGAAGGAAAAAAGGAGGAGGAGAAGAAGGAAAAAAGGAGGAGGAGAAGAAGGAAAAAAGGAGGAGGAGAAGAAGGAAAAAAGGAGGAGGAGAAGAAGGAAAAAAGGAGGAGAAGGAAAAGGAGGAGAAGGAAAAGGAGGAGAAGGAGAAGAAGGCCGATGACCCCAATGCTGGACGGGCAGTGTGCGCGTGCGCACACCGGCCCGTTTGGCATTTGTCTCCCGAGCATCATTCAAACCAGCCGAAAATTGTATGATTTTCGGCTGGTTTTCTAGCGTGCTCCTTAGACAAAAGACGTGCGACCGTACAGTAGAAACGGTTGCACGTCTTCAATCACACTGCACGATTCTCGTACGATCGCGGGATTTCCCGCGATTCTCGTACGAGAATCGTGCAGTGTATGCGCACCTTTAGGCGACAACTGGCCTCTCTTCAGTAAAGCACCTGGGAATAGGGTGAGGGATCTCTTAAGCTGGCCATACACCTTACAATTTATCTGCAGATTTTCTGTGGTCAGATGGAAAAGGTGCAACAGATTCCTCCATCTACGCTTAACTGTGTGGATGGAGTAATCTCCACCTGGGCCAATCTGTTGCACTTTTTCCATCTGACCACAGAAAATCTGCAGATAATTGTAAGGTGTATGGGCTCCTTTAGAGGGTTCCAGACGGTAGCTCCCACCAGCTCCTCTGCGACACTCCTCGATAAGCAGATTCCACCTCCAGCCCAGCTTCTATCAGGTTTCCTTTCAGCTGCATCTGAAGTCTCTGGGCCCTCAACGTCTGCCACTTGCTGAGGTGCATACCAGATATCCAGTAGTATCTTCTAGTTCTAGGCCCCAACACCTGCCACGTGCTGAGGCCCAGGCCAGTCACTTGCATCACACAGACCTCCTCCCTTGGAGGGACCCTATGACGGAAAGAGTTCTGCACCGTGTCCCCAAACCTTTTATCACCTGCCCTGAGCCATACAAAGACACGCTGGAAGGTTAATTGGCTCCTCTCTAAGTTGGCCCTCTTTGTATGTATGTGAGATAGGGACCTTAGATTGTAAGCTCCTTGAGGGTAGGGACTGATGTGAATGTGCAACTATGTAAAGTGCTGTGTAAATTGTCGGCGCTCTATAAATACCTCCGAGTCATCCTACTCAGGGATTGGTTAGGGTCAGGTGCATAGTCATAGTCTGAGGATGGATCCTCCCTCACTGTATGCCGAGTCCCCAACCCAGCAACAGGAGGAGCAATCAATCCACCAAACTCAGGGACACCTGTAGAAGGCAGAACTCAGAATAAACAGCATCCAGACTGATTACAGTCCAGATATACCCTAAATTTGATAGCGACATACTAGTGGGCGCTACACATGCTTTTTCTTCTTTTTTCAGCACCATGGATGGCAATGCAACCCAATGCAGCGGTGTGATTGGTCCTATTCACACCCATTTTTCATTGCCCTCGTCTTACCATCCATTTAAAAAATCAGATGGTAAAGCAATGGATGTGGTGTGAATGGGGCCTAAAAGGGTGAACTTTAACCGCATGGAGAAACTGGCAGCCATTCTCAGCAATATGCTGATTCCACCATAAATCAATAGTTTTCCTTTAAATAACTCCCCTGATCCCCAAATGTGAGATTTCTGCACCAGAATTTTGAGTAGGGTCTAGGACATATCTCCCTACATGTGATTTGGCTTTAAAGCAACCATAGAAAATGATAGTTTTGGGTTAAGCCGGAATTTCCACATTTTACTCGCTGGCAGAAAAGAGAAAAGTCGCCAGACAAAAGGTCGGACTGGCTGATACTCACCCGATAAGTCTGGAAGTGTCTCAGGTCCTGGATAGTCATCTCCTTTGCCGGAGCCGTACTGTAACACCACTTGCTTCTACTGAAGTCCAAAAACGCTTGTTTTGCTGCAACTTCTGTGATATTGGCGAATCTGGAGCGGAGAAAGCATGACAATGCGTCGTCACAACCAGAGCGCGCAATTCTAACACACTAGAGTGCAAAGAGCAAGCATGGAGCAAATGAAAGGGCAACCATTTCTTTGGGAGGCTGCCATTGCCAATCTTCTTCTGCAAAGTCTACTTTATTGGCCATTATGGTGACCCAATCAGCTTTAAAACTGAAACATTGACCCAGCACGTGTACGCAGACCAGCAAAGTCAGAGATAAGTCCATATGTGCATGATTGTTTTGGGTCAGTGACCCTGAGTATGGAAGCTCAAAAGGTCGGAATGAGACAACTAGCATTTTCAGGAGAGGTCAGCGATGGTGCCAATACATTTCTCTTGGGTCATGTTCCCTTTTATTCAGATTCCTAGTACAACGGGGAAGGGTTGGGGGACAGGGGAGGGAGTCTAGACATTGAACTGAATATAAGAGAAACCAAATGTAACTAATTATATGACTCACAATGTACATACCTAACGTCTGGGTCAGCTGGACGGGACACAACGCTGCTTGCCGTGGCTGTATCGGGTGGACGGGCAAATGATTTTACACCTGGAAAGTAGAAGTAAATAGAAAGTTCTGAGTCTGCAGAGCAAACTTACTTCACCACGGTTCCTCCCAAGATTGTTAGGGGTACCATGAACACTGAGCAACTTCTGTCTTTCAGATAGTTAAAAAAAAAAGGAGTCCGTGGTTATCTGAAAGTAGAACATTCTTCCCCGCCAACCACCAATGCAAGGGGTCATCCTTCCCCACCAACCACCAATGCGAGGGGTCATCCTTCCCCGCCAACCAACACGAGGGGTCATCCTTCCCCGCCAACCAACACGAGGGGTCATTCTTCCCCACCAACCAACATCGTAATGGGGCATTCTTCCTCGCCGACCACCAACGTAATGAGTAATTCTTCCCCACCGACCACCAATGCAAGGGGAACTTTTACTGCTCATGCTAATCTACTGTGAGCTGTAGATATAGTAATTACCAATGGTTGCCTGAGACCTGCAAGTTATTTCAAGCAGTGGTGTAACAATCACCATAGCGACCCAGGCGGCCGCTATGGGGCCCCAGGGGCACAGGGGGCCCCCGACCAGGACATCCCCCTGATGCCGTGCGGGCCGCCTGGGTCGCTATGGCATTTCAGGCTGCCGGCTGTCACTGGCGGCTGTGAGGAGAAACACGCAGCCATTCACATGTGCAGCGGCGCGTCCCTCCTCACAGCTGCTGAGTCGATGACAACCAGCAGCTTCGGGGTAGGTGGCTGGGCCCGTCGTCAGCAGCGATGGAGGAGGCGGGGTCCAGCGATCGAGGAGGAAGGTCTTAGCGACGGGGAGGCGGGCCCGGCAATCGAGGAGGTGGGGCCCAGGGACAGAGGAGGCGGGGCCCGCAAGCGATCGTGGAGGAGAAGGAGGCTGACAGAGGATCGGCCAGATAGGTAAGAGGGCTTGACCGCACACCTGAGACCCTGCAGAGCTCACTATAGAGAGTCAATGGTGGGCTCCGCAGGGTCACCCTCAGGTGGGCTGTTTGGGTTATCAGGTGGAAATCACAGGGTTATCTAGAAATCACAGGGCCCCATACAAGATTTTGCTATGGGGCCCTGTGATTTCTAGTTACGCCCCTGATTTCAAGGGTTCTTCTACCCAAAAACAGATAATAGTTTATGCTCAGTTATCAGTTGCATATTCATTGTCTTGATACACAGTCATTTTTTATTTTAAAGGATTAATTTATAAACACAGCGCATTTCCAATTTTAAATAACTACGGTGCATTGCGATGTGCTGCAATGTTTGTGCGTTGCCCGAAAAGAAAATGACACAGCAACACATGTAATGGGCAGTAGACACAAGTTGCATTAACACACATGTAAGGATGTAAATGGTGCCCTCAAGCTGAAAGTTCATTTGGGGTTAAAATTAAGGTAAAAACACAGCAAAAATCAGCACTCAGTAAAAGCGATTATCTGAAGAGAAAGCAGACTAGGAATAGACGACGCGTCCAACGTTCTAAAGCCGCGTTGGTACAGATATTGATTACAATAAAACCTTCTAATGGCCCTTTTCTGATGGAAAGACAATAGGAGAATCACTCATGACGGCCGTTCCAACCTCGTCCAAGGTTTCAGCTACCTAATCAGCGTTGTCTGCACAGAAAATGGAGGAGGTCGGCGAACAATTCGAGCCGCGGAGCGTCGCGCGCCGTTGTTTAATGAGCCTCTTCTGTCTAAGGAGGAGATCGATAACGTTCCTACACAAAAGACTTTGAATTCTTCGGAGAGAAAAAAACAGCCGGTGAAATTGAAAGTTCCGTTTTGGTTTTTAAGGAGCATCAGTCTGTGTTTTTTTTTTTTTTTACTGTTCTGTAAAGACTTTAAAATCAGCCAGCGATGGAAATGATTTGGGTAAAATCCATCCGTGTGCGTCTATAGATAAACGAATTTGAGGTGCATCTGATATGATAGAACCGTACCCAACCTGATCGGTCACAGAACTTCACTTCAAAACTAATAGCAGTTAAAGGGTCCTGCACCAAGGAAACATGGAGAATGTCATAACCACCAGAGGGACCATATACAGGGCCTGATTTCCCACAAGGCCACCAAGGCCTGGCCTCGGGGCAGCAGGGAGTAGAGGGGCAGCAGGGGTGTGGAATTTCTATCGCCCGACACCCGGGACATGCAGTCCCGGGCGGGTAGTTTTTTTCCTCCTTTGGTCCCCCTTGTCCGAAGTCTAAATGTTGAGCAGGGAAAAGGCCACTCGTTCTGTACAAGTGATCTTACGTGATGTCGCCGAGATCACTTGTATGCAGTCTGCAGGTCTGGCGTCGCCCCTGCCGGTTACCTCCTCTTCCCGCCGACCACCACTCTCCGGAGATAGAGATCCTCTCTTCAGGATGGAGAGTGGGGAGCAGAGCGGAGAATGTCCATTCTCTGCTCCGTGTGAACACTGAGACGGGAGAGCTGCACTCGCAGCCTTCCCCTCTCAGCTGTCACAGGAGAGCCAGCACAGTACTGTGCTCAAACTCCTGTATTGGAAGTGACAGGTTCAATAAAAGAGAACCGGTCAACTCCAAATGCTACCACACAGGGGCTTGTTAGCTCCTGTGTAATAGCAATAAAGTGGGGGAAAAAATTGATAAAAATAATAAAATAAATATTAATCAACAAAAAAAAGTTAAAAATAAGAACTAAAAATTAAAAGAAAAAAAGTTATAAAAAAAGAAAAAAAAAATTATAAAAATAAGATAAATACATATTTTAAAAAGTAAAAAAAATTAATGAAAATTTTTAAAAAATTAAAAACCAACCCTGCACCCCCGATATCTGGTAGCCATTCTCCATTAAGGGGAGTAGCATTGAGGAACCCGGCCTCGGGGCAGCAGAGAGTAAATCCGACCCTGACCATATATGCAGCTATATCCGTCCCAAAATTTTCTATGTGGTATGGGACACCCCCAAACCCAGCCACATTCAGTCTTTGGAGAACCCTTCCCTCACCACCCTCTTAATTGCTATTGGTCAGAACACCCGAACAGTGAGTGCAGTCAATTAGCTGCATTCACCGTCCATGTATTCCGACAGTGGCACACCCATGTTGCCAAACTGCAACAGTCCTGCAGGGAGGGCTCCCCATTGGGCTGAAAGAGAAAAAAAACTCAAGAGTATGGCCAGCCTTAGACAGTGGCCCCCCAAGACAACTATAACATGTTTGATGTCCCCTCCCTTTCTCTGAGACAGTGGTCTCTTCTCCGAATGGGGGCAGCAGTGATCTCCCCAATGGGTACACAGCAAAACACAAACAGAAGGTGTACCCCTTTCCCAGTCTATCAAAAAAAAAAAAGTTTTGCCTATGGATCCACAACATCGGTCAACAACAGCACTGCTTCAATCACTGGCGTGCATCTGTGATTGGTTCCTTTTAAGTTTTATAGTTCAATGGAACACATGAAACCCAGACATTACATTTTGTTTAGGGCCAACTTACCCTGAAGAGCGTTCATCTGATCTTGTCCTTGACCCCTTGATGGATCTACTGTGGGCCGAGATGGCGCTGCAGATGTGGAGGTGCTCAGAGGTAAAGCTGAAGGTGCCACTGGTGGGTTGGATGAATTCAGTTTGTGGCATCTTCTGACGGGTGCAGAGAGTTTCTGTGGTTTGGGAAGCGCAAGATTTGAGCCCACCTTGGCATCCGCTGAAGGCTTGACAGCTGTAGCACCATCATGGCGTGCAGAGGGGTGAAAGCTCTGAGGAGGCAGAACTAGATCTCCAGCCACTGCAGGCGGAACCAGCTCCACCACCCTGGATGGGGGCCGAGGGGAGGTTAAATCAACGTCCACAAAGTCTGATTGAACCGGTAATGGAGGCACGGCCACCTGGGGCTTCACTGCAGAATGGAGATGACAAGATTATACAAAACAGTTGCCTTGTAAAAATCTATTACTTAACTCACAGTGGACCTTACATCAGATATATACACTATATTACCAAAAGGATTGGGACGCCGGCCTGTACACGCACATGAACTTTAATGACATCCCAGTCTTAGTAGGGTTCAATATTGAGTTGGCTCCGCCCTTTGCCGCTATAAGAGCTCCGCCTCTTCTGGGAAGGCGTCCACAAGGTTTAGGAGTGTGTCTATGGGAATCTTGGACCATTTGTGAGGTCAGGTACTGATGTTGGGGGAGGAGGCCGGGCTCGCAGTCTCCGCTCTAATTCATCACAAAAGGTGTTCTATGGGGTTGAGGTCAGAACTCTGTGCAGGCCAGTCAAGTTCCTCCCCCCCAAACTCCCCCATCCATGTCTTTATGGACCTTGCTTTGTGCACTGGTGCGCAGTCATGTTGGAACAGGAAGGGGCCGTCCCCAAACTCCTCCCACAAAGTTGGGAGCATGAAACTGTCAGAAAGGTCTTGGTATGCTGATGCCTTAAGAGTTCCCTTCACTGGAACTAAGGGGCCAAGACCAACCCCTGAAAAACAACCACGCACCATAATCCCTCCTGCGCACTTCAGCATGAGCGCTTCAGCATGCGCTGACCCCGCTCTGTCATTTTACGTGGCCTACCACTTCCTGGCTGAGTTGCTTTTGTTCCCAGTTGCTTCCACTTTGTTATACTACCAGTAACAGGTGGCCGCGGAATATTTAGTAGCAAGGGAATTTCACAGAACACCTGAATCCAATGATTTGGAGGGGTGTCCCAATACTTTAGGCAATATAGTGTATTTCATGGTTGAGGTATGTAGCCATCATTATTTTGAGGTCCTCTATAAATCTCTTCCCGGCAGCCATATGCATATGTGTGGCAGCATAGAGATGGGTCATGTTCCATGCTGCCACATATGTGCCGCTGCTTTGCACTTGATAGTGTGCCTCTAACATCGATACCATGCTATTATTGCAGAAGACGGGGAGGCAGAAGAATGGGCTCTCAATCATTGTGATAGCACAATGATCTCATGATTAGGAAGCCCATGGAATGCTTCCCTTTCGTTCCAGCATTAAGGGGGTCAGAGAACAACAATAACACTTTTGAAAGATCACCCGAGCCCAATTGATTCTTTATCGTTACATAGAAGTTCAATGCCGTACCTGGAGAGCTGGCAGGTACTGGTAGACTTGTCCGGTCCATGGCGCTTCCAAGCTTATGTGGGTGGAAATAAAAGAAGGATTACAAAGAACACAATCTGCAGTTATACAAGTACGCGATCCATCAATCAGGGAGTGTAGTAGATCTAAACCCAAATCACAGAGATATCAGATACATTTTAACTCAGTCATTTTCATTGCAAAAGTTGTTTTACATTTTTGAAAACGGAGATTTCATCAAAGAAATATCTGCTGATCCTGCCATGCATAGGAGGAGAAGACTCTGTCCCTGTCTCCCAGCTGTGCTCCTGTGTTGTCACACCCTTCAGCCTGGTGGTGACTACAAGAGGCTGTGCTGATGCTGACACACATTGCCCAGGAATGGGCCACCGTTGTCACCATCAGGAAGCCGATCATTAGATACAACAACACATTTCCAAGTTTCCAATTTACACAGGAAAAGGCCATTTGGGATCATTATTGCAACATCCACCGCAGTGTAGCCAACTCACCTGACAGAGGACATCAAGTGTGGGGCCAAGGGCATCAAAGAAACTGTAGGCATGCCGCAGGGGATGGCCAGAGACCGCCGGCACATTGCAGGGGATGGCCAGAGACCGCCGGCACGCCACAGGGGATGACCAGAGACTGCAGGCACATTGCAGGGGATGGCCAGAGACCGCCGGCACATTGCAGGGGATGGCCAGAGACCGCCGGCACGCCACAGAGACCTCTAGCATGCCAGAGGGGATGGCCAGAGACCGCCGGTACGTTGAAGGGGATGGCCAGAGACCGCCGGCACGCCACAGAGACCTCTAGCATGCCAGAGGGGATGGCCAGAGACCCGGCGGTCTCTGGCCATTGGTACGTTGCAGGGGATGGCCAGAGACCTCAGGCATGCCTCAGGGGATTGCCAGAGACCGCAGGCACGCCGCAGGAGATGGCCAAAAACCACAGGGGATGGTCACAGACCGCGGGCATATTATAAGAGTCGATGGAGACTCGGGACATAATGCAGGAGACAGTCATAGACTGATTTCTCATTTCCTGATCTTGCTGCCAGACATCACTACTATTAAACAGCAACGCTCCCACATGTGTGCTCCCTACAGCCCCTTAAACCTACTTCAGCCGCATCTGATATTTCTCTTAGCAAGTTTCATTTTTAAATGATCAGAGGAAAACAACAAAAAAAAGGAAGAAAAGGAATGGAAAGCATTTAAACAAGTATGAGGAAAGCACCAACAATTCTGCCTGTCCACAAACAGATTGTAAAGAAGAATGTAAAAAACAACATCTACATCGTTTCAATCCGCTCTACAACACGAGGACAGACCTGCACGGTGACCACAGGCTTTTGTATTTAAAAATGCAGTTTGAATTACAAACACGTGACGGGTTTCAGGAATCTAAGCTGCAGGTAACAATAATAAATATAACATTTCAGAGAACATTGCAGCCATAGCTCAGACCTGCAGGCCCAGGCGGTGATCACCTGACCCTGGGAGCCTCACAATTGATATGAGAGCAGCAGTAACCCCTTAGATGCTGGAACCATTAAATTAAACACCTGAAGCCCAGCCGAGGGGGCTTTTGCTTCGGCCAATGGAAAGCCAGCTATTAGGAGGATGAGGCGTGAACTCATACAGAAAATGCTCATAACAGACTTCTTCAGGGGCACCATTGCTGGCCTCCTCTTGAAAATGCTGGGTGCCTGGCTGTCCTATTGATCCAATGAGTACAATACAAGAAGCCACTAGCCAACAACACGTATGCAGTAGGTCAATGCTACTGCTGCTCCAATGGAGGGGGAGGGGGGTAGGAGACACGGGCCACAGGAGAGGTGAGGACATTTATTGGTGCCTGACGGGGTCCCTTAAAGAAAAACGTACCCTTGTAGTGGAGCTGGAAGGGTTAAGTGCTGGTTTTGTCTATGGGACTCAGATAAAGGTGATACACTCACCTGATCCTCGGTTCAGCAGTCAGCACTCACCTCTCTGCCCCCTCCCACCCCCAGCTCAGCTATGGAATGTGCCTCGGTGTTCCCATGTCTAATGCAAGTCAATGGACCCACAAAAGATATAAAATATGATGACATCACAGATCCTTAGACTGCTTGAGCCCAGGGAAGAAGAGCCTGCGGGGGCCGGTGTAGCAGCCCAGGGGGACCTAGGACCTCAAGTGTGGGGGCCCTGGGCATAGGATTGCCACCTGTCCTGGATTCACCTGGACAGTCCCGGTTTTGAGTCCTGTACGTGCTGTGTCTGGGTTTGGCCTGAAACCTGGACACAGCAAATAGAGGACTCAAAAACCGGACTGTCCAGGGGAATCCAGGACAGGTGGCAACCCTAACTAGGCATCATCAAAGAGACTGCAGGCATGCCACAGGTGATGGTCAGAGACTGCAGGCATGCCACAGGAGAGGGTCAGAGACTGCAGGCATGCTACTGGTGATGGTCAGAGACTGCAGACATGCTACTGGAGAGGGTCAGACACTGCAGGCATGCTACTGGAGAGGGTCAGACACTGCAGGCATGCCACAGGTGATGGTCAGAGACTACAGGCATGCTACTGGAGATGGTCAGACACTGCAGGCATGCCACAGGTGATGGTCAGAGACTGCAGGCATGCCACAGGAGACAGTCAGAGACTGCAGGCATGCTACTGGAGATGGTCAGAGACTGCTTTATTTGAGCCCCCTAGACAAAATGAGCACTTAACCCTTGCAGTATAGGGGTAGCCGGTATTTAAATTCCCGGAGTTCTGCTTTAATCACAGGGTTGAATGACACATCACAGTATCGCATTTCGAATGGCAATGCAGCTCTGACGCCCATTTTGGTGCATTGCATCATAACACACAGCAATTCACTATCATGCGTCGTTGTGTGCTGCATCAGGAAAAACATTGCATGTCCATTCTGAAGTGTTGGCAGCTCAATGGGCCCACTTAATGTAACGCATTCCAATGCTGGAGGTAACATGCATGCTCAGCCTCCAACGCACTGCCCCAAAATGGGCCCTAAGGCCAGCCAGATACATGTCTACCTGTCCTTGCGCTGTGCAGTAACAAGAGCCCGGGCTCATCACTGGCATGTAACACCCCGGAATCAGACTCACAGCAATGATTACCGTTAGCAACCTCCCTTCCTTTGATTGGCCCATGCACCCCCTCAGCTGCAGGCAACTCGTTTATGAATCACACTCCGGTGCTTGTACTGCTGCGTCTCTCAAAAGGTTCCATTGACAAAGCTTTGACACAGCGATAGGGATCATGGGACGCGTGACCGCAACTTCCAGTTTATATTCCAATTGGCTAAAAATAACCGTCACATAATCAGTGTCCTCATCCATTGAAGGTTTGTGCCGAAAGAAAGAAGAAGGAGGGACAGTGATGTAGTTGCTGAGCCAGTCTGGTGTCATGTGTACAAATGTATTATTGACTGAAGATCTGCTACATATTACAGATTTATAACATAGGAACATGTGATGTATGTTACATATAACACAGGAAAATAACCGGCATCGTTCATGAACAATGTGACATTTCTTTATTCGCGGAACGTGTTACACCTCAATAAAGCTTGCTGAGGAGATGTGTGTTGTATCATAGAGTGCGAGTGACTACTTTCATCTACCTACATTTCACGGAGGCATCCGTTGTCACCACCGCACCCACCCAGTTGGATTTGGGTTTTTGTCCGGTCAGGGGTGCGATGGGACAGGAGGATTACGTTTCAATAAAGATTCCGATTTTTATTTCCAGTGAATACAACGTTCGCTCCGGTGTGATCTGTACATATATATACTGCCCATACAGGTGGGGGAGGGCAGCGGGGATCCAAGGAGAAGCTGGAGCCTGTGCATCTTCTCTTCTCCCTGCCCAGAACAGATCTGCTGTCCACAAAGGCGAAACTACAGATCATGGGGCCCCATAGTAAAATTTTATTAGGGCCCCACGGCAAACCCTAAAAAAACTAAATCAAGGACAGGTAGCAGGAGAGCTGTCTGCATAGTCTCTTCGTGTATAACGGATATCCACCCTTCTTGATTGGAAATATCATAAGGGGTACAGGGTCAACAGCAACTTCAGCAAACCTTCATGGGGGGCCCCCTTCCACCCCCAGGCCCCATAGCAGCCATATGTCCAGCCATTAAAGAGGTGCTCCGGATCAAACAGGCATTGTAATAGCCGGGACCTACTTGTAAAATCCTTTGCTCGAGTCTGAGATTTACCCTGAAGAGTGACTCCAATTTCTCAGCCTGCAATCATTTCCCTGTGAAGTCTCAGATCTGCTCCCCGAAACTTG
>NW_017306456.1:277305-280396 GCF_000935625.1 Nanorana parkeri
ATATATAATGTGATACAATATATTTATATTTCTTAGGAGAAGACGAGAGAGGGAGAAGGTGCCTGTGAGAGTAATGAAGGAGAGAAAGAAGAATATTAAGACAGGGAGGGGCTATGGGGGTTAGGAAGGGGGCGTGGTTATATACCATTCCCCATGAATATATAAGTAGCAGTGACATAAAACTGTTATGAAAGGTCGGGGCTCTGTATGGTGTTTGTCGGGGTTCCCCGGACGCGGGGTGAGGTGTCGGCCAATCTACGTATAGAATTGTCCTGTTTCCTTGTACAGAAATATTGTATGAAGTTCCAGTCTGCGGCGGGTGGGGGTCACATGACCACACAGCAGCAGCAGCAGCACTTCTGCGGATAGTTGTCCGTATAAACTTTGTTTTCTTTTCCGTATACAAAGTAATCGTGCGGATTTCCTTTCCAGGTGTACTCCACCTTGGTGAGAGGCAGCCACTCCACGGTGTGTCCCTGAAAGAGAAGAAGACAAAGGCGTTATCACAGTGATCCCTGCTCATCCCTACAAATCACAGTAATCCCTACACATCCCAACAAATCACAGTAATCCCTGCTCATCCCTACAAATCACAGTGATCCCTGCTCATCCCTACAAATCACAGTGATCCCTACACATCCCAACAAATCACAGTAATCCCTGCTCATCCCTACAAATCACAGTGATCCCTGCTCATCCCTACAAATCACAGTGATCCCTACACATCCCAACAAATCACAGTAATCCCTGCTCTTCCCTACAAATCACAGTGATCCCTACACATCCCTATTAATTATGGTATTCCCTACTCATCTCTACTAATAATAGTAGTCCCTATTCATCCCTTCTAATCACAGTGACCCCTAATCCTCACTGCTAACACAGTAATCATGGTGCCACAGCCAATCAGGAAACAGCTCTCCTGACTGACACTGACTTAAAGGGGACATGTGGCTCAGCATTCAAGCAATGCATTGCTATGCTTAAATCCCTCCCCCCACTGCAGTAATCTTACCCGTGTCCTCCATACCCCTCTCCAGTCCTTGATCTGCTCTGTGCATGCTCAGCCACTAATGTTCATTGTTCTACTGCCCCTCCTGTGCCTCAAGACGTGCCCGTGCCCCCCGCTGTCTCCAGTCTGCACCTTGTGCTCTGTGCCTCCAAGTGGTAAATGTGCACCCCTTTCTCTCCAGCGTGCCCCCATGCACCCCATGACCCCCGACTGCTTCCTATGTGCCCATGTATATCCTGTGTGCCCCTGTGCCTTTAGTGTCCCGTGTGCCTTTGTGACACTTGTGCTCCCACAACTTCAGCATCTCATCTGAAGCGCCCCCTAGAGGCTTCTTTGGTTTTGAGTCATTACACTTTGGGGACTGTACTCTGCACTGTGACACTGAACTTTCCGGCCCTTCTGACCCTCACCCATTGTACAAGGTGGACGCCTCGGAGCATCTCATTGATTGTTGTTGGCATTCTAAATGCAATTTCAGACTGGAAATCAATTACTGGGAGGGCTGGGGGAATCTATTTCAGAGCTGCACATCCGTCCACCCTGCAGGTCACTGTAAGTCGTACTGATACATTGTAACAATGCGAGGATCGTACCTGCCGGAGAATCCTGCTGGACGAGGCGAACTGGGAATGGTGCTGCTGCAAGGAATTCTGGGAAGCCTGATTGATGGTTGGAGCTGGGAAGTTGACCAGAGGAGGGAGCTGCAACGAAGAGAGCAAAGTCATGACTTTCCCATCGCATGGAACATTCTATTACATAAGCTGAGAGATTGGACTGGATTGAATTGGGATCAATGGGTATCCAATTAAAGCTGAACTCCACAGACTAAAACTTTCAACTACAAATATTCCTCAATAGCCACAAAGGTACAAGGAATGGGGGAGCAGCTTTAACAGCAACAGGAATAAAAACATTGTATAGCCAAGTTATAACCCCTGCCCCCCCATACATGTTTTTGTCTGTATCCTAACAGGAAGTTAAAGTGATATTAAAATCAAAAGGTTTTTCAGTTATTTCAAATGGTGATGGAATCCCTTACAATGAATGCTGCTTCTTCATGTCTAAAAGTTTTAGTTTCCTGCAGAATCAGCTGGTCCCCTGAGCTGTGGCCCTGATATCCTGTTTTAGGGTGGCTCCTTTCCCTTGCAGGGTCCTATGGAGCCACCCTTGTATGTGCTACTAAGTTGCGTGTGTCTCCACAAACACACAGGGACAGTAAGGTAAGCTTCTCCCCTCCTCTCACCTCCCTTTTTTCTGGGATGGGGGGGGGTGCACAAGGAAGGGTTTGATCCCCTGTTTGGTCTCTGAAATGTTTAACCATGACAGGGGGTGGTGACACTCAGATTATGAGTTCCATTACCAGTAACTGCTCGTCCCTGAAAACCTTCTCCCCGTTCACTTTCCTGAACAGATCTGTAGGGAATTCCGAATTGTGCTCCACTATAAACTCGTAAATGTGGTTTTTCCTGCAAGGAGAGAGAAAATACATCAGAAAGGAAGATACCAAATGCACTCCGCCTGTGAGGAATCCATAATGAAAGCGCGCTTCGCTCATTCTGGCCAGCGATTCGTAAGCAAATTGCTCTTTTTACGGCACCCCTGATTGCTCTGATCACCATATTTTTGTACATGAATAAGTGTGGATTGTTGTACATTAAAAAAAATAATAATAATACCTACCCCAAAAATAAGACCTGGTGTATTTTTATGAGCCAAAAAAAATATAAGACAGTGTCTTATTTTCGGGGGAAACACGGTATTATAACTCTGTGGGATCCCGGGTGAGGCCATTGACCAAATATGGTCATGACCATATTTGGTCAATGACCTCACCGGGGGACCAGGGTGGTGTGTTACCCTACAACGGCACCGGGGATCCGTCATTTAGTGATGGGAGTGTGACATGTAGACATTGTCGGGCGTCAGGTCGAGGTAATTGACAAAGATTTACATCACCCGACGACGTAATCAGTGTGGATATACATTGGGGGACATAAAAAAAAAAAAATATCCTGAGTTTTCCTTCAATTAAAATTAAATTAAATGTATTGCTGGGTTTTTCTTTTTCCTGTTACCTCT
>NW_017306456.1:280428-296957 GCF_000935625.1 Nanorana parkeri
ATCCATTTTTCAACAATATATATATAATTTGTATTTTTTTTTTCTTGTTTTTTTCCTGTTGTTAGGCGAAATCCGCGAAAAATCTGATTTGTGGATTTTGTATGACGGCTTCTACTCCTCCAGCATGACCTGGAAGTTCCCTTTGGGTGGGGGATATATGGAGGTGTTATACTGGGTTGTATGCATTAGACATGTGCGATTCGGTTTGATCCGAATAAGAATGTGGACGAATTTTCTGAAACTCGGTCACATCCGAATTTCGGAATCCCAATGCATCTGAATCTTAATTTCCATTTCCGAATTACGAACCCCCCTGAATTTCGTTCAAAAACTAAACTGAATCGGACATGTGACTTTTCTGGCCAATCAGATGTATTTTTCGGTTTAATGCCTCCGAATGGGTCTGAACACAAATTTTCGTTAAGGGCAACATGGGAGCCATATACAGTATATACATATAATACTAAAGCTGAGGAGACACTCAGTTACCGCTCCGGGTGTCACCCAGCCTCGGGACGCCCCTGTCTGGGAGCCTCAGCTTTAGTAATATATGTATATGGTTCCCAGACCCGAATGGTATTTGGAAGCTCCCGAATGCAATCCGGAAATTCAGGTCTGGGAGCCTCAGCTTCAGTATTAATATCTGTATCTGGTTTTCTGTGTTATTCGCATCAAATATTTGTAAACTCATCCGGAACTAACGAAGATTTGGATTTCGTCCAAATCCGAAACCCGAACCGGATTGAATTTCAGATCAGAATCCTGAATTAACTAAATATCCGAACCAAATGTTTCCACAGCTTACATGTCTAGTATGCACGTGTCTAATAATAAAACATTCACATGTATGGTGACCTTTACGTTGTGTCAGTTCCTTGTACAATGTGTGTCTGGGAATTCCCCGGGGAAGGAGGAAGTGCGGCTGATTTTCGGCCCTGTGGTCTGCACCGCTGGCATTCATGTAAACAAAGCTCTGTACAGGTTCAGTCGCTGCCCGCTTCCCTCTTACCATGTGACAGTCAGCTGTATGTAATTCAGGATCTGTCCGCGCCCTGAGCACCCTTCGCACGTCTGGTATTTGGAGCTGTGACAGCTTGTACAGCTGCGGGTGACAAGGACAACGACATTTATGACAGAAAGCAGAACAGAGATTAAACTTTGCGCTGTATGACGAATGTCATTTATCTAAATGAAAAAGGTAACTTCCCCTGGAAGTGGGGGCTGGGCCGCGTCAATGGAAAAGCAGCTAAGGTCATCGTCATAAACCATAAAGCTAGCAAGTGACCAAAAACACCATTTTCTTTTTCTCATTGTTTCAGGGATTTGCAGGTGCTGACATAGTCCGAGGGCTTAATGACGGAGGGGATTTAAAGGAGAACTATGAGGTGAGTGATTTTCACTCAGCCTCATAATCTGAGCCGACCTGTGACAATGAAACTGTCACAGGTCGGCTCAGTAGATCGGGAAGTGAGCGAACACATACCGGCGCTCGCTCACTTCTCGATCTATCCGTGCAGAGAGCCGTCAATGTAACTCACGGCTGCCTGCAGGGATTCCACGCTCCCCCTCCCCCGTTCGATCCTCCAGCGCTGACTGGTGGAACGGATGGGGGAGGGGGCGGGTACAGCTGGCTCTGCCTCTAGTTAGGCAGAGCCAGCTGTCACTCACGCAGCTGGGCGGATCCAGACATAATTGTCGGGATCCGTTCCGGCTGCGGCGTCTCAGTATACCGCGAGCTGTAGCTCGCGGTATACTGAGCTTTTGGTGATGGGAGGACGGTAGTTTGTGTCCTCCGGTTACCCTTAGGAGAACTATGGGGAAAACCCTGACCCCATAGTTCTCCTTTAAATCTCATGCTACAAAGAGGAGAGGGGTCTATCTATAGAAATAACATTTGCAGCAGAACTGCATGTACTGAACATTGGTTCTGTGGGAAATAATCATCTGTTGGGAAAATGGGGCAAAATCAAATGTTCTTGAGGTTATTTTCTCTTCTGGTCGAATGTTCTTCAAATAGTGAAGTAGCGAATCAGGAAAATAACGCATTACGCTCACTAGATGGAACTGAGAATTATAGGAAATAAATATATCTTAGCAACAAGAGATACAATGTAACAATTCTAGAGAATTCTGGAGGGAATTAGCAGGCAAATGTAATCATTGTTATTAGGGATGCACCGATACCCGTTTTTCGGTATCGAGTACTGATATTTTTTTTTTTTTTTTGTATTTTGTATTCGCCGATACCGAGTACCGAGTGCCGGTGCATCGTGCCCCGAATATCAGGAAGTCGGGCGGCAGATCATGAGCCGTCACCCGGCTTCCTGATTGTCTGTGAAGCCAGTGTTCTAGCGAAAGAGTGCCGGCTTCAGAGGCTGCTTGGCTTCCTGACCAATCAGGAAGCCGGGTGGCGAGACATGAGGAAGCCAGGCAGCCTAGCATAAAGTGAAGCCGGCTTTCTAGCCAATTAGGAAGCCGGGTAGCACATCATGACCCGCCCCTCAACTTCCTAAGTGGCTAGGAAGCTGGCTTCACTTGTTCCTAGGCAGCCTGGCTTCCTGATCAATCAGGAAGCCGGGACAGCAGTCATGACGTGCAACATGTGCAGCCGGCTTCCTAGCCAAACCGGAAGTCGGGAGGTGGGTCATAACCCACTGCCCGGCTTCCTGATTGGAAAGGAAGCCGGCTCCATGCACCCTCGGCACTGCCAGTCAAAGGGAGACCTCCCTCTGACTGGAAGTTCTGGTATCGGAGGTAGGTATCGGAGCATTTGGCCGAGTATGAGTACTCGCCCAAATACTCAGTATCGGCACCGATACTGATACTAGTATCGGTGCATCCCTAATTGCTATGATGGGGATCCTGTGGTAGCAATGGTTACATTTATCTGCTAATTCCCTCCAGTGTTCTATTGAATTGTTATATTGTATCTATTGTTACTAATATGTATTTATTTCCTATGATTCTCAGCTCCATCGAGTGTCCATAATGTGGTATTTTCCCCTTTCACTACTGCACAAAATATTTGACCAGAATTGAAAATAGCCTTAAAGCAGAACTAGACCCATCAATCCAATGGTCTCAAGGCGTGCCAACTGTCAAGGTTGGCCGTGTGCTCCCAAATGGCTGGTGTCATAGCTGATCACACCATGGCAACTGCAATCTAAATAGTGGCTAATATGGCACCTCACTTGGCTAAAAAGGATAAGAGGTTTTAGTTCCGCTATAGGAACATTAAGGGGGTTATTCGCTAAAGAGTTGCAGGATCCAGCCATAGCTTCGGCTGATCCTTCGGCTCTCTTCGGCCGCCTCTGCCCTTCGTTTCAGTCAAACCGAAGGGCCGCTGTACGTGATATTCACAATAGCCCGTACAGCAGCCGAGTGGCTCAGCCGAGCCGAAGGCATATGCTTCGAAGTGAAAGCCGAAGCGGGGAGAACGGCCTGCCGAAAAGCCGGCCATTCTACCCGCAAATGATAGCTGGGAGGAGCCAGCCGTGATCTCACGGCTGGCTCCGCCTAGTTGTAATGACAGATCAGTATCCCCAAATGACCTGGGGATGCTGATCTGTCATTAAACAATAACAACTGGGGCGGAGCCGGCTGTGACATCACGGCCAGCTTCGCCTAGTTGTTATTCATTGGCCTGGGACCTGCTCGAAGAATCTGGCAGATGCCGGCCAATAGGAAACAGTCGGGCGGAGCTAGCTGTCACTGCTAGCTCCTCCCAATTATTATTTTTTCTTCTTTAAAATATATTTAATTATCTTTTTTCCTATTTATATATGTATTCCTATTTATAATTTACTGCCTCCATAGCCCGGTGATATGCACTGCACACAATGGCACACTTGACCTGCACTATTTATATGCGCCATTTTATGCCAATCTTTGCACCTACGTTGCTGTTCCACATCCCCTGCAGTGGTTGCAGGCATCTTCAAATTGACGTCCTTTCCCTTGACAGACCCAACAGCGAATCTGTGTGCAGACACAAATAATAAGACACGTGGCTAAGTGGTGTGTGATCAACAGCATCCAAATCTCACCATTCGATCCTGATCATATTATTAGGATATCTGATACAATCATTTCGTTCAATACAAACAATACACCTGCTGGGATTAATCTGATGGCTTTTTAATTCAAAGGCTCAGCTGAAAAAGTAAATGAAAATCTAAACGGGACGGTTTTGGATTGATCGTGCTATCACAGTTCGACAATAAACATGTTGACAGAGCGCTGGAAATGGAAAAAGAAAGGGCTTGAGATCCAAATTCAGAGGGCACCTCTGTCAACTGGGATCCTCAAAGTAGTCTAAAGAATGGCAAAAGAAGTCTTATGTTGTTGCTAGTATTTTAGAATTGCAAAGATGCTGATTTCTCTGACTGCTAAAGCACTAGATGAAGCTGAGCCGCATCTCATCCATCCTACGTCACTCAGTATCAGGTACTATTGTCTTATGACAAGAGCCCTAAGTGCTGGAGTACTTCAAGGTTGGACTATTGCCAATACCGATTTAGTTTGTATACTTTGGCCGAGGAGTCCTACATGCTACACTTGTCCTAAGGACCAAAGTTGTGTACTTCTATTAGCCCTCGTTCTCACCTGACCGTTTTGTAGCGCGTTCTACGCTCGACGAACGCTCTACAAAACGGTCAAAAATATAAATTGCATTGTAGTCAATGGTCTCGTTCCCACCTTGGCGTATTTCCGCCCGTCCCTAACTCGCTACAAAAGGTACAGGTACTACTTTGGGCCGTTTTGTTTGCGCGTTTCCATTGGGATACAGCCAAGTAGCCTTCGGAAACGCGAATCGCGGTAAAAAAACGCGCGACAGACGCGCATATGCAATACGCCTAGGTGTGAACGAGGGCTAACTGCGATATATTTCATGCACCATACGTTGATTGTGCTTGACCTGTTTACCACAGGTATATGTTTTCTACTGCAACATGTATGTGACTGTTTTCTTTGTTAAACTCAATAAATATTCATTTGAGGAAAAGAATGGCGAAAGTATGGGAGCACCTCAAAGCCAATAGGCCTTATAGAGCATGCAAAATGTTGCTATGGGGCCCTGTGATTTCTAGTTACGCCCCTGTTACAGCAGAGAACCACTGCTATATATAACATAAAAACATGAATATATAATGCATGACCTCGATATGACATGATGGTAATATCATGTTCGCAAAAAGTGGTAAAATCATGTGGCGATATCAAATATAATTAAATAATACAAAAATATTCATGGGAAAATACTAACAGTTAAGGGTGATACAGGCTAACACTTAGGGGTTAAATTATTAAACGTTCCACCCAGAATATAGCCATTCGCCCGGCACTAGTGCCCCTAGATGGCGCTGACGGGTATAAGAAGTTCCTATCCCTGTATCAATCTTTACCTTTAATATTACTTATTAGTTATTATTTTAATTTTTAATTTGTATTATTTCATTATATTTAATGACTCTTCACGACTTTATTTATACCATCATGTCATATCGATGCCTGATTATGTTTTTATGTTATATATAGTACTGTATATATCGTTTTTACACCACATATTGGGATATCGTAACTCGTGCCTTCTACTTTTTAACTTCCTTTTAGGTCATCTTGTTCCGTAACCCTGATGATAGGGGAGTGTTACGTGTTGGCTTTCCTTGTGACCTCTTGCACGTTAAAAACTGGCATCCTTTCTACATTCTTCCATACACATTGGTTTATAGAACGGAATCTTCTATTTTCAAATCAGATCTGCAAAATCGGCCAAAAGCAGGCAAACCGATAGTCAAAAGCAGGGGCGTAACTAGAAATCGCAGGGCCCCGTAGCAAAACCTTGTATGGGGCCCTGTGATTTCTAGATAAGTCCACCTGATATCCCAAACAGCCCACCTGAGGGTGACCCTGCAGAGCTCCTCTATGGTGGGCTTTGCTGGGTCTCAGGTGGGCGGTCAAGCCCTCTTACCTGTCTGGCCAAACCTCCGTCTGTCTCCTTCTCCTACACGATCGGGCCCGCCTCCCCATCGCTAAGACCTTCCTCCTCGATCACTGGGCCCCGCCTCCTCCATCGCTGCCAACGACGGGCCCTGCCACCTCCCCCAAAGCTGCTGGTTGTCATCGACTCAGCAGCGGTGAGGAGGTACGCGCCTCTGCACATGTGAATGGCTGCGTGTTCCTCCTCACAGCCGCCAGTGACAGCCAGCAGCCTGAAATGCCATAGAGACCCAGGCGGCCCGCACGACATCAGGGGGATGTCCTGGCCAGGCCCCCCTGTGCCCCGGGGCCCCTATGGTGATTGTTACCCTACTGGTCAAAAGCGATTGATAGGGTTTATTAAAATATTGTCTCAACGAACAATCGGATTGCTGCATCAACAGACAGTGTGAAAGCTGTACAATAGTTCTTACCCGACCGGCTCCGTGGCATTTCTTGCACACTGTTCTGCAGATTCCCAAACACATTGCGCAAGGCTTTAAATATAAAGAAGCATGGGTGTTAGTATATTATATCCCGGGTAGCCAGAAGACAAAGCACCTCCTTGCCCGGTTTGGCACCGAGAGGCAAGGCACATGCAATGGCCTGTACTTTCGGCACTCCAGCTGTGGTCAAACTACAAATCCCATGCCTCTCTGGGAGTCATGCCTTTGGCTATCAGAGTCTTGCAATGCCTCATGGGACTTGTAGTTTGACAACAGCTAGAGTTCTGAGGTTGCCTACCGCTGGCCTAATAAATCCCTGCTAGTACATGTGCATACCTTTCCTTAGAGCACCAGGGTTCTATTTCCCATTAAGGGAGAGGACTCTTCCCTCCAACAGTCCGACAGCATATTGGTAGAATAATAAAGTTCCAACCACATTGTGGTAACAGATTATGAGTGACTTTGTTGTGAGGACATTACAGTGTAATAGATGATTTTGTGAATGGAGCCATGCTCACTGTATAGTGATAGGAATAAAATAATATGTGACCCATATGATAAGGTCCTATGCATTGGGGACTGATATGGATGGCTCAGTGTTCTCTGTATAGCACTGCGGAATATGTTGGAGTTATAGAATGGGGATATTGAAGCTTCTTGAGCTATTGAGCTCTGTGGAATATGTGGCCACAATGAAGGGTAAGAAATAGTGCACCTACAGAGAGGGATTGCTCCATGTCTGCAGGAATGTAAATAAGGGAAGGAAGAGGTGAGGGAGGGAGAAGGGAAGGAAGAGGTGAGGGAGGGAGAAGGGAAGGAAGAAGCGAGGGAGGAAGAAGGGAAGGAAAGGGGCGAAGGAGGGAGAAGGGAAGGAAGGGAAAAGGGGAACAAGGAAGGGAGGGAGGGAACAAGGAAGGTTAGAAGTAAGGGAGGAAGGGAAGGAGGGAGAAGAGGAAAGAAAGGAGCAAGAGAGGGAGAAGGGGAGGAAGGACACGAGGGAGGGAGAAGGGAAGGAGAAAGGAAGGGAGGGAGGGAGGGAAAAGGGGAACAAGGTAGGAACGTAGGTAAAAGGAAGCATGGAGGAAGGGAAGGAGAGGGAGCGGGAAAGAAGAGAGAGGGAGGGGGTGAGGGAGAAGAGAAGGAAGGAAATTAGTAAGGGAGGGAGAAGGAAAGGGAGGCAAGGAGGGAAAAGGGGGAAGGAAAGAAGGTAGGTAAAAGGAAGCAAGGTAGGTTAGAAGGAAGGGAGGGAGGAGAAGAAGGGAGGAACGAAAGGAAGAAGGGGAAGGAAGGAAGTTAGGTAGGTGAAAAGAAGGAGGGTAGGTTGGTATGTAAGAAGGAAGAGAGGACGTGAAGGTGGGAGAGGGGGAAGGAAGTGAGAGCGAGGGAGTAAGGAAGCGAGGGAGGGAGAAGGAAAGGAAGGGAATGGGGGAAGAAGGGAAGGAAGGAAGGGAGGGAGGGAAAGTATGGAAGGAAAGATGTAGGAGACAAGAAGCAAGGTAGGTACGGGATGGAGCGAAGAGAAGGAGCGAAGGAGGGAGGGAAGAGAAGAAAGAAATAAGGGGAGGGAGAAGAGGAAGGCAGGTAGGTTAGAAGGAAGGAGGGAGAGGGGGAAGGAAAAGAGAAGGAGGGAGAGGGGGGAGGAAGGTGGGTAGGTAAAAGGAAGCAAGGTAGATAGGGAGAATCTATTGACTGGGTTTTCTCTTAACCCAACATCCCCAGCATTCCTTTCCACTCATATGTAACTAATGTCATAGAAATAGAAGCACAACCATCGGCATTAATACTCTGTATACTGACCAGTATGAGGCTTGGTCACCCATTTACATGTCCGGGACTCGGTGAAGGTCTCCAGTCGATACTACAAATAAACAATTTGACAAATGGTTACACAGATCTACCAGACAATCAAATTATTAATAGGAGTCACCACTTCATACAAAGTCATTTTCATTCTCTCTTTGATCACTGTCAAATCTATTCTACCATTCGAGCAGCATTGGGATTGTGGTTTCTGAGTGCTAGCTCTGTGGTTCAGCGAAGAGAGGAACATAGTGGGGGGGGAAAAAGGGAACGCCGGGTATAGCTGATCACTCACTCTGTATGTATTGTAGGGTCGGAGTTCACGGAAGTCCATCTGCTCTGCAGGGCTGGTGCTATAACAGCATTTCCTGTCGGCATAATCCAAGAGAGCTTTCCTAGCAGTGTCTTCTGAGATAAATGGGATTCTACATGGAGGAGAGAACAAGTCGATCACTAAGAGACAAATATACAAGCCAAACTCGGGCCAAAATTAAAGTGTAACTCCCCCTCCCCGTGGTATGTATTTATTTAATTATTTATTTGTGAATACCCACTCACCTGGTTTGCTGGGTTATCCTGAAATCACATACTCACATGTCCAGCGAATCCACCAATCCTCTCAGGTCCCGCGTTGAAATCTTTTTTCCTTACATCAAGGGGGCTGGCTGTTTCTTCTGGGTTCTTGTTGCCAAACTCTTGAGGATGCACATGCGCAGCAGTGCATCCTCAGGGGACTGTCTGTAAGAGACAAGAAGAGACAGCTGACCCATTGATGATGTGCAAATGCACATGTGCCATACAGCACCCATACAGGCCTCCTGAGATGTGCGTCGGTCAGTATCCCAGGAGGATGTAGGCAAATGGGATGTAATTCTAGGTGACAATGCCAGAAGTGCTGGGAGGGGTCCAAAGAAATAAATGTACGGAGGGGCAGGGCCGGTGTTGCCACTAGGCAAACTAGGCAGCTGCCTAGGGCGCACTGCTGCCTAGGGTGCAGCCTCGACCACTTCCCTAACAGTGCCCCATGTCTATTTTAAATTGCAAAAGCCAATAGCAGGCTGGCTATTGCACCCTCCCACTAAACAGATGAGTAGAACTGAGAGACAACTTGCCTCTGCTCAGTGGGTGGGATTTCAGTAGCCAGTCTGCCATTGACTATTTCAAATTAAAATAGCCAATAGTAGTCTGGCTTTTGCTCTCGGTTGCTTACATCCACCTGTCGTCTGCAGAAGCTAGCCGGCAGGAGAATGGGGCCGTGCCAGGGGGATTGGGGGTTGCACTGTCAGAGGGGGGCTGAGGTGTGCAAGTAGCTGGTCTTGCCTAGGGCACAAAATAGTCTAGCACAGGCCCTGCGGAGGGGGTAATTCAATGTCAAATTTTGAGAAAACGGAGAGGAAAGGGGGCAATGAGGTAATGTGGGTGGGATAAGGTTTACAGGAATAAGGCTCCCCCTAATCTATAATGATGAACCAGTCCAACAATAGTTCAACTGATGAGGTCAGTGCAAAGGTTGTCAACCATTGTAGCAAACCAGACCCTTATCTGCTTATCTCAACGATGGCTCATGTGCTTAGCACAAGAATGCGGGAGCGGGTTTTGCTAGTGATTCCAGCACACATTTTCTTTTATAGATACCAACAAATATAGGCGAGAGGAGACAGGCTATATATGATCAAATGCCTCAAATGATACCGTCACAAAAGGACATATAACAAGATAAGAAAAACAAAACACGTCAATCCTTTGTTTTTGTCCTTTGTCAAAGCAAAAACCTTTGAGAAGGGTTTTAAATGAACTGTGGTACACAAATGATACTGTTATGGTCTAACAACTATTGAAATGAATAGCCATGTACCCTCTTTTGAAAACATTTTCAATATTAATTTTATATTTTGTATAAAATTGTATTTTGCACTGACATTACATTCGCGATATAAATGTTATCCTTTGAATACAAAATACAATTGTCATATCCTTTTTATAATAGTTCTTTACTTCTTGTGTTCCCTCAAACGTTGACTTAAAGGAGAACTATGGGGTCAGTGTTTTTCCCCATAGTTCTCCTAAGGGCCACGGGAGGACACAAACTAGCGTCCTCCCATCACCCAAAGCTCAGTATACAGCGAGCTATACTCAGACCGCCGCAGCCAAAAACACTCCAAAAAAAAGTAAACTACTAGAATTGTTTTGCCTTGAGGAAGGGACCCTGCGTGGCCCCGAAACGTCGGCTCGTTTTGATTATCGTGACACAATTGTCCAATAAAAAGGACTTATTTATTTGAACTATTTTGAGTGCTGGTGACCTATCTTTTTCTACTTTGTGTTTTTTCTATCTTTTTCTACGTGGTAGTTACTACAAGCACCATCTTTGTTTATTGGCCGGGACTGCTGAAAGGTGTGCGGAGAGCACCCCCACCAACTGCTACTAGAATTGATAACTTATCTATTGGCCATTTGTGATTCTAATGATGCTTTTTGCCCAAATAAAAATTTGTTGCAATCATGTTTTGCATTCAATGAGCTTGCTAAGAATTTTCATTCCTCTGAAAAGGTTTCTGTTGATCTCTACATTGAATGAAACCTTTATTAAGACAAATATGTCGGCTACCATTGCTACTTCTGCTTCTGAAATTATTATTTACCTCAGGCGTTGAGAAAGTTTAGAGATTAATGGGGTTATTCACAAAAGGGTGAAGAGTTTGGAGAAGGCCGGAGAAGTGAACAATCTAGGACAAAATAGCTGATTAAGAAAAATGTTCCAATTCAGCGATGTTGTCCTAGATTGTTCACTTCTCCTTCCCTCTCCAAATTCTTCACCCTTTTGTGAATAACCTGTTATTAAAGAATTCTGACTTTTCAGGGGGTTTTTTTTGTGTTTTTCCTGCATGCTTTTTCCAGGTCAGTGAATCTGAAACATTTAGAGCAGATTCTTTTACCTTCTGTAGCAGTATATTAATTCATGTGCGTAAACATGAGCTACTTTGTGCGTTAAAGTGACACTAAACTCAGGAATCAAATCTTAAAAATACATTCAAGAACCTTAACTCTGAACAACAATGTACAGTAATACCTTGGTTTACGAGAATAATTTGTTCCGGCAGCATGCTTGTAATCCAAAGCGCTTGTATATCAAAGCGAATTTCCCCATAGGAAATAATGGAAATTCAGATGATTCGTTCCACAACCCAAAAATATTCATATAAAAATGAATACAATACAGTAATATAATATAATGCAGTACAAAATATAAAGAAAAATAAATCAATTTCTAAAATAAGATACATTGTTGTTCAGAACTTGAATGTATTTTTAAGATTTAACTCCGGAGTTTAGTGTCACTTTAAGGCAGCCAATGCACCACAACTTTAATAAATTACTTACAAGAACCTCTTATTCCAACACAGCCAACCACAATGCACAGTATGTGTGGTGTAGTGTGCTGTGGAGCATTGTGCATTGGCCGCTACTGTACAGTGCGTTGGGTTGCACGCTTTAATGCAATCATACACAAGACTAAATGGGTCCTAAAACCAGACACAGCCCAGAAACCAGCATTTTTAGAAGATCATCAGCAATAGACACCCTGGGGGGAATTTATCAAATTTGGAGAAGACAAAATCTGGAGCAGCTATTTCATTTTGAAAGTTTAGCTGAACAAACTGGAAAGAGAAGCTGATTGGTTGCTGTGTACAGCTGCTCCAGATTTTGTCTGCTCTGGTTTTGAACCCCCCCTCCCCTCGTATTTCCAATATATGCTTTAACATTTTCAGTATATATTTCATATTTTATCTCTAATCCTAAACCAGATATAATTTACAGGAAGAAATTTCAGAAATTCCTACGTCCAGTTGGTATCTGCTGCCATAGGCACACCACCAGGGACCGGACCCAGGTCTGGAGGAGGAAGGAATCCACCACCTACAGAAGGGAGAAAGTGATCTGTCAGGTAACAGTTGCAATGTTGATAACAAGCATCATTGGTGGTGACATAGATCATATTTTATCTTTTTTTTTCCCAAAAACAATATTACATTTGGATCTTCAGGAATCCTGGAACACAGCTGAGTATATTAAAGTGTATCTAAACCCAAAAGCAAAAATAATATTATATTACAGTTTACCTCTCCATATATGTGCTGTGACTTTTTTTCCCCCTTAATTTGCAGCTGGTGATCCTGCCAGTAACACACTTCCTGTCTTAGGGTGACAACACTCGCTCACCCTAGTATATCAATGGAAGAGCAGTGTTGTCACCCTAGGACAGAAAGTGCTTAAGGTCTACAGAACACCTCACCCTCTCATGCTCTCCAAGCTTGCAATGGTATATTTACCATCATTAGTGTTTACATATACTTCCAGGGGGCATTTCATCAATTTGGAGGGATAGCGGATGATGGAATGCAAAACAGCTTTCCAGAAGAAAAGTTCTAAAGTCATTAGTTATTAGATCAGAATAAAAGAAGTTGTGAGATAAGGAATCATTTTGGTTGTTGGGACATTTGATATGCCCTTTGGGGTTATAATTCAGTATGGTAATAAAATACTCTCCTAGATTTTTAGCAGTTTTAAACAGACAACCATTAAAAAAAAAATGAAATTATATATTCTTACACTCACCGGTGCCCATGCCCTCATATCCAGGAAGAGTGGGCCACCCTGTGGGAGGAGCTGTAGGGTCATCAGCACCAATGACAGGAGCCATCATAGGGGCAGATGCTACATCGCCTGGGGGGTAAGATGATGGCGTCATAGATGTACTCATGTAGGCAGATTCAGAGAGCAGAGGGGCCCGTTCCAAGTCTGAGGAGGTAGAAAGACACAAATGGAGTCAGTCTTTGGCATTCAGTGTTAACATCCCTAAGAAAGAACAAACGCAGCAAGGAAAGGGAGAAAGGTAGAGACAGTCCACCACTAAAGTACCTTAAACTGTGCACAGAGGCAGCTTTTACTGAACTAAAATATCATAAAATGGAAAATGGTCAAAGATTAAATCCTGTCAACTTTTTGTAAACTATACCGTTGAAATACATACTACATACACTATATGGCCAAACGCCTGAGGACACCTAACCATCATACCTACTTAGATGGCCAAAAGTATGTGGACCGCCTTCCAAATGACTGAGATAATGTGATTCCATTGAAGGGTTCCGTTAATACTACATCGTACAAAGACATTGTAGGCAATTGGGCTCTTCCAAACTTGTGGTAACAGTTTGGTGAAGACCCTTTTCTGTTCCACCATGACTGTCCCCTGTGTACAAAGCCAGCTCCATAAAGACATGGTCTGACCAGTTTGGTGAGGAGGAGCTCAAGTGTTCCTGCGCAGAGCCCTGACCTCAACGCTACTGAAAAACTTGGGGTTGAATTGGAACACTGCGAGCCGGGTCTTCTCATCCAACATCAGTACCTGACCTCAACCCTACTCAACAGCTTTGGGATGAATTGGAATGGTGATTATCAGCCAAGTCTTCTCATCCAACATGGTGTGACCAGTAGGGTGTGGAGCAACTTGAGTGTTCTGCACAGAGCCCTGACCTCAACCCTACTGAACACTTTTGGGATGAATTGGAATTTGGAATAATGATTTTGTGAGCCAGGTCTTCTCATCCAACATATGTACCTGACCTCACAAATGGGCAAAATTTATGCAAACACCCTCCAAAATCTTATAGAAAGTCTTCCCAGAAGAGCGGAAGGGTTATAGCCGCAAAGAGGGGACTAATTCCATAATAATGACCATGGTGGGATGGAAAGTTCAATGGGGATGTTCAACAAGATCATGCAAGTGTGAAGGTCAAGTATCCACAACCCTTTGGATATACAGTATATATTATATCAATTTGGGTGAGAACACTTTTTCACTGTGTGTGCAGTTTTGCCACTTTCTGTGCATCGGCCTGCACGCTTGACAATGCATCATGTGATGATATTCATTCCAGTTCCGTAGGAAGTAGTACCTTCATGCCTGTGCTCTCTGCCAGTGTTTGTATCACAGGACTGGCTAAACAAAGCTAGAAATCTTTTGGCAGACAAATCACTCACATTTATACATTGCAACTGTTTAAGTGGCCACTTTAAGCTTTATCAAAACACAAGAGGAAATGTGAACAGCCACAAAAGTGTGAAACATTTACACATGCACGCTGTATAGACATGCCATGCACCCTGCACCGTGTACACAGAGCTTTCAGTGAACCAAAATATAATTAAACAGAAAATATTAGATGAAGATACTTGTAAGGCAATAGCCGGCAGTTCGCGCACTACTGTGCATGCTTGGTCCCCAGTCTTCCGGGTTGCCGGAAAACGTGCGCATGCGCGCACAAAGTAATGTGGCGCACAGAAAGTGACACGCTGCTCTCTGATGGATGATCCTATTTAAACTAGCTGGCCCAATGAATCAGTGCTCAATGGTCTTTCAGCTTGTGCTTCTGTGTTCCTGCAAGTTTGATTGCCTGTTGCCTTGACCCGGATTGCCTTTGACTTCGACTGATTGCTGCCTGCCCCTGACCTTTGCTCGTTCTCTGGACTCTGCCTCTGCCTGCTCCCTTTGTACCATACTGACCGTCTGGCTTCAACCCCTGGCTTGTTTCACTTCGCTCCAGTTTCAGCTGCAACCACGCTGACCTCTCAACTGCACACCAGCCCTGCTCATCCTTCCAGGGGATGCAGGTGCCGGACTTCTAGCAGGCACCGTGTCTGAACACTTTGGCATCCGTGCTTCTCTCTGTCTACTCGCTCCCTGTTCCCACATCCAGGGGTGTGAGACAAGAGCCGCAATGGAGGCCTCCTCAGCTCATCAGTCCTCCACCAGAAACGTGATAATACTTCTCCAATCCTTTCTTCATCCGGTTACCAATCAATTGCTACTCTTTGTGATTTTGTATCATTATTAAGCTGCTAGAAATCTCCTGTTTAGCTTTAGCCAATTAAGTGGCCGAGTCCTTACTTCTAATGCAAAAGTAAATCAATTGAACAATATTCAGTATGTTACATAGTATTTCAGGTTGAATAAAAGACACACGTCCATCGAGTTCAACCACAGGTATAGGTTACAGCATTGTCAGAGCTCCGTGTATGTTCTCTCTATTGGTGAGCACTCTGTAGTGCCAGTGCTGTACCTGGATTCATGAGATAATTCGGCTCAAACGGCGTTCCCATCGCTCCATAGGTAGTGGCACTTGTTCTAGGAGAGAAAACAAGGATTGCATGAAATCAGCCTTTCTACAGTAAAGCTTTTTACCCCAGAGGAGCCACTGAAATAAATTGTAGGCCTTGAGGAACCCCGGAGAAAAATGATATGTACAGCTCATTATATATCCGCAAGATCAAAAAATAAGAGAATAAAGAATTTGGCTCATCTAGAGTATATGACTGACTGCCAAGGCTGATCATATTTCAACACCCCCCTTCCTCTGTATGATTAAATACTTTTAATAATAGCCATTAAAGGCTGACAGACATACTTTGCTTGCCAGTGGAGAAAGGCCTGCTTGCATCAGTGGCCAGTGAAAGGTCTCCTTACATTGGTGGCCAGTGAAAGGTTTCCTTACATTGGTGGCCAGTGAAAGGTCTCCTTACATTGGTGGTCAGTGAAAGGTCTCCTTACATTGGTGGTCAGTGAAAGGTCTCCTTACATTGGTGGCCAGTGAAAGGTCTCCTTACATTGGTGGCCAGTGAAAGGTCTCCTTACATTATTGGCCAGAGAAAGGTCTCCTTACATTGGTGGCCAGAGAAAGGTCTCCTTACCTTGGTAGCCAGTTAAATTCCCCCTCATATTGGTGGCCAGTGAAAGGTGTGCTTACATTGGTGGTCGGAGAAAGGATTGCTTTCATTGGTGGCCAGTGGAATACCTCCTTATATTGGTGGCCAGATAAAGGTCTCCTTATATTGGTGGCCAGTGAAAGGATTCCTTACATTGGTGGTCAGTGGAAGGTCTTCTTATATTGGTGACCAGTAAAAGGTATTATATTGGTAGTCAGTGAAAAGTGTCCTTAGATTTGTGGCCAGTGAAAGGTCTCCTCACACTGGTGACTAGTGGAAGTAACTTTCAGGCCAAAAATACGGATTAAATCATGTGTGCAAAAACGACAAAAGGGCCTTGGCAGCGAAAGGGTTAAAGCCTATGTGAGAGTTTAGTAATTGGGGAATCATATTTGGGGGGGAAATGTCCGGATGGTTATCATGGCTTCTGGAAGGCAGAAGGTGACAGCCTGCATGTGAGGCAGCAACTGGCTTGACAGGTTATATGTAATGTTCTGTGTCCCTATACATTTTGCTGCATGCAGCCATGGGAAGGGG
>NW_017306456.1:298000-305540 GCF_000935625.1 Nanorana parkeri
GGGGTCCTGGTGGTTTGTGGGGGGTGTTGGTGGTGGACGAGTGAAGGGGGGTCTTGATGATTTACAGGGGGGGTATGCTGTTGGTCTACCTCTGGCTCACATGAATGTGGCCTAATACCAACTTCTTGTAGCACTACAACTTTCAGCCATCCCTTAAGGTTTCAGAACCTCTGGGATTTGTGACTGCATTAGGCACAGGGGGTCATTTCAGTTTGTTGTAGAAGTTCAGAGGGCAATAAATCTACACTGCTCAGATCAGCAAATGCTCCTACCACCCAGAGGGGGATCTGTGAAGATGATCCCAAGGTCAGCGTTTCTATAATAGAAACATCACATTCCTTACCAGCATTCCTAATGGGGCCCCTCTCCTACCCCCAGGCCCCACAGCGGCTGTGTGGTCTGCTGTGGCTATTGTTATTCCACTGGTTCTGGGACCTGTTGTCTAAATGCATCTGTAGAGCCATGCATGCCCGATATGTAACCACCAAACTCCCCCAATCCACCTACCTGATCCCTTTATGCTCCTCCATTGTTGCTGCAGTGTAAAGGAAGAAGTGAGTTTTGTCCTACGCCAGTGCCTGGGGCAGTCCTGTGATATGTGAATCATTGCAGGAAATCAGCCAGTTCCCCGTCACATGACTCCGCTGTACTTCAGTTTTTCTTTCACTTCTCTTGTGCAACAATGTAATCCGCTTCTTTATTATTGCAGCACTGAAAGCCAGCAGACAAGAAGCCGGAGAGCCGGGGGAAACATTTTCCAGGGGCAACTTGCTGCTATCAGGGTATTCCAGCTGATCAGGAAATGTATCTGTATAATTGTATGTTGCTGTTTGTATCCCCATGAAGAAGATTCCTCTGACCAAGTGACGGGTCTCAGAGCAGGAAGAGACGAGAAATCTCGATGGGGGATATAGACAGCGTAACACAAAAACACAAAACTCCATGCAGACATAAAAGGCAGAAACGAATGCAACTCTGTAATCCTAAATACATCACTAAATGTATATTTTATATTTATTTGTTTTTTAATCCGAGCAATAGAAGTACCAGAATTTGACTTGGTATCCCCCTGTGCAGCAGAGCTTAGCCTGAGAGAGGGAGAAGCAGCAAAAAGGAGTCTGTCAGGCGTGATGCAGTGCAAGGACCATGCTGATAGGAGGACAGAGCAGAATGACAGAGGGATGAACTCATCAGTGAGTTGCTTCTCTTTTAACTGTTCATTCACAGAGTGCGGGTGGGCAGGGAACCTATAAGTGAAAGTGAACCTGCAGAAGAGGAAGATCAGGCCCTCTTCCCTGCCAGGGTAAGAGTGGTTAGGGAACCTGTAAGTGACCTCGTCCTATACCTTCCACCTTTCTGAAGTGAGAACTATGGAGAACACCTTTGAGCACAATGTAGCAAAGAGACAAACAAAGAAATACCTTGTCACACTCCTTACCGGACCAAAGAGTTTGTTTATTGGAACGTCATGTCACCAAAACTAGCGCTTTCGGGGGCCACGCAGGGTCCCCTTCATCAGACTCAGCAATTACACGATTTCGTGGCCCCGAAAGCGCTAGTTTTGGTGACATGACGTTCCAATAAACAAACTCTTTGGACTGCAATACTGTTGGTGTGCTGGTGACATTTATTCATCTTTATACAATGTAGCAAAGGACACACCCATGCCACGCCCCCGTGGACCATGAACAATTAAAGGAGAACTATGAGGTGATTTTCACTCATCCTCATAGTTCTAGCCGACCTGTGACAATGAGACTGTTACAGGTCGGCTCTAGAGATCGGGAAGTGAGCGAACACATACCGTCGCTCGCTCACTTCTCGATCCTGTCCCTGCAGAGAGTGGTGACTGTCACTCACGGCTCCCTGCAGGGATTCCCCCCCTCCCTCCCCACTTCGATCCTCCAGCGCTGGCGGAACAGATGGAGGGGGGGCGGGTACAGCTGGCTCTGCCTCTAGATAGGCAGAGCCAGCTGTCACTCACGCAGCTGGGCGGATCCAAACAGAATTGTTGGGATCTGTTTCAGCTGCGGCGTCTCAGTATACCGCGAGCAGCAGCTCGTGATATACTGAGCCTAGGGTGACAGGAGGACGCTAGTTTGTGTCCTCCCGTTACCCTTAGGAGAACTATGGGGAAAAGCCTTAACCCCATAGTTCTCCTTTAAGATGAAAAAAAATTATAGGTTGAACCCCCACATTGGGCGCCTTGTTGCCCATATACTGCAGCATATGACATTTACAGGTGTCGTCTATCTATTCATAACTGCACATAGAAGTATAAATCTTGATGAGGCATCAGGACGAAGCCCCAGGAGGAGGGGCAAAACGCTTCAACGTCTCTGTGTGTGCGTGGACGACCCGGATCCACCGAGGATCATGCAGACATTATCTCAGCATGTCCTCTTAAACTGATTACACACCATGAACTGACAACTCTTCCACCATTTGATGTTCCAACCAAGGGGAAAACCGGTTAGTACCCACTGTGCAGCCCTCGAACTAGATCGTCATACTTGAAAGGAAATCTTTCCGGGAAAAGAAACCTAAACTGGATACCTGGGATTACGTGCAACGTCCATGAGCCGGCTCCTTGATAACCAATCCGGGAAGATCGTGAGTTATACATAGTTGCAATTACAATCTCTATCCGAGAAATGTTGAATAGATCTTTTGGATCCATATACGTGAAATCGTGTTAGTGATTCTTACATGTGAGCAGATTTGACATCCTCGGTAGACGGAACAAATCAATGACAGAAAGACCAATCTGGATAAAATGTTGTATGATACTACTGCCTACACTCTATCCATGTACTATATCTCGGCTAAACATCTATAAAAGGAATGAGAAATGACCCACTAGGTCCCCTTTAAATTCACATCGACAATCCATGACGGATAAATAACTGCAAGCCGAGATATTGCTATCTGACAGAAAACCGAGATATGGCTATCTCCTGATGAACTGGGTTTATAATACGAAGAGAGGCAGTCTTCAACCCCATCTATCAGTTTTGGTGAAGACAGGGTTAACCCACTAGGTATGAATGTGGTTGTACATGTAAGACAACGTTGTTGATTTTCTTCTGGAGTTGGTGCATTTTTTTCTATGCATAAAATAAAGCTATATTTTTTTTCTATTTATGGTCTGAATTAACTCCTTCCGGTCAGCGCACAGAACGGTGCTTGTAATCACACGCAGCACCTGTCCTTCCCGGGAACTGCCTGATACGACCGTGCACACAGCACAGAGCTGCACATGCCGGCCGATTCCAGTGTGAATGAGGCCTATGGGGTTGATTTATGAGGAATTTGCGGGGTCATTCGCCCCCGAGACTATCTGCGAATGTTCATCCTGAGCAAATATATCTACAAAGGAACGTTCTTTTGTTTTTCCTTTATAAGTGTCATTAGATTCAGTCAGATGTTCTGATTGTAATCTGAGAGAGACCATAACGCACACGCGCACACACACACTGGTTGAACTTGATGGACCTGTGTCTTTATTCAACCTCAAATACTATGTAATGTCACATTGTGGCCACTAGATGGCGATAAAGATATAGGGATAAGGAATGGGTAAGGTGTTCTGCAGTCCTGTCCTAGGGTGACACGTTGTTCCTCCATAGCAATATAGACAGTATACTGAGTGAGCAGTGTCACCCTAAGACAGAAGTGTGTTACTGGTGAAGGTAGATGGAAAAGGAAAACTAATGCAACCATCAGAGGCGTTAACAGTGGTAGAATTTTTTTTTTTCAACCTGAATTTGCAATTCAATTTATTTTTTTTATTGCAAATTGCCATTAGGTCATCGGGGGCAGTTTTTTGAAGGTCACTTTGCCTAGACACGCTATTGTCACCCAGATGGCACATCAGTCACTGTCCTCAGAGAGCCTACAATCTAAGGTCCCCATTGCACACACATACAAAGTGCCAATTTAGACGTTCCAGCACGTCTTTGGAGTGTGGGAGGTAACTAGAGGAAATCCACGCAACTAGCAGATTGCCCTGACCGGGATTTCAACCAGCGACCCGAGAGCTGCAAGGCAGAAGTGTGAGGTGCTCCCAGTGTCCAGGGAAATCAGAGGAAGCAATTTCAGTCTAGGAGAGGAGCCAGTACAACTGTGCAAGACTGAAGGGAAGGCCGGAGGTCAGATACAAGACTGAAGTGAAGGCCGGAGGTCAGATACAAGACTGAAGGGAAGGCCGGAGGTCAGATACAAGACTGAAGGGAAGGCCGGAGGTCAGATACAAGACTGAAGAGAAGGCCGGAGGTCAGATATAAGACTGAAGGGAAGGACGGAGGTCAGATAGAAGACTGAAGGGAAGGACGGAGGTCACATATAAGACTGAAGGGAAGGACGGAGGTCAGATAGAAGACTGAAGGGAAGGACGGAGGTCAGATAGAAGACTGAAGGGAAGGACGGAGGTCAGATATAAGACTGAAGGGAGGTCAGATTTAAAAGATAAAAATGAGGTTCAATGCATTTTGTTAGATTCAAATAAAAATAAAAGAAACACACAATTGTTTTTTTATAATAAAAATGTTTGTTGTATTATTTCCCAATAAAAAGAAATGGTGAACACAATGAAAAGTTTTCCCCCAAAAAAATATAAAACATCACAGTTTGTTACATGAATTTGTTTTTTGCAGGTTGTATTTTTTACATTTGTAGCAGCGAAGACAAAGTGAGATCGTGACAAAACGTTCACCCTCCAAAATCTCCACTTTCAGCTTCATGAAGAATGGATTTGTACGCGTTGTTCTGTCAGAACTGAAATATAAAATCTTTATAGAACTAAAAAGCTATTTAGTTTTAAAAAGTTAAACAAAAAAACATTATGGCTTCTTCCAGCCATTCTATAATAATCCCATGAGAAAGTCCTGAAGAGATCTGTCTGTGTCCACACACACACAACTGAAATATCAAGTTTGGCCGGTCTTGCGCTTTAAAAGGCACTGGTCAACCCAGATGGCTGTGTGCGGTGCTCAGAGGATTACACAGCAGCAGGTGGACGGATAATCTTTGGTCTCCACTTTATTCTCCCGTCCGTAGACAAAGTACTTGCAGCTCTTCCCCTTCCAGTTGTACTCCACCTTGGTGAGGGGCAGCCACTCTATGGTCTGTCGCTGGAGACACAAAAAAAGAGATTTTAGGATCAAAGTTCATCATGGTCAGTGCAGTGTGATCGCTACAATGTTACCAGGCAGGATGCTTAGGATACATTTTGTTTTGTTGGCTAGCAAACACTTAAGAGGGGTATTTATATAAAAATCCATGTTGAGAAACTGCTGTGTACATTCACTCATTTGCAAATAAGTGTTATTGGTGGGTTTTTCGCTCCAGGTCAAATGTAAATCATTCATACAATTAGGGGGAAATCAGGAATATACCACATTATGGCCAGTAGATGGTGGCAAGGATCATAGGAGATGAGCATGTCTTTCCTATGATCTTCAGCTCCATCTAGTGGCCATAATCTGGTATTTTCCTGATCCCCTCTAATTTTATGAATGAAATACATTGAACCTGATATGAGAGTATATTAATATTCAGCACATCCCTATAATGAGGCATCTCACTGGGTCATGTCGGGTGGGGGTTAGCCTCAGTGTCCTAGGTTGCAAAGAGCTCTTAGCAACCTGTGACGTTCTGGCTGACGTCCTCGCCCAGCTCACCAACATCACTGGCCGCTTCTCGGCCTTTTGGCTAAGATCAAGTGTAGTATCTGTTCTTATCAGTTTTCGGTGCGGAAAAGAACCGTCCTTGCGGGGGGATGGCTACTTAGTACTCGCTGGAGTGAAAGAGCGTGTGGGGCTGCTTCCTGTGAGAGGGGAACAGCTCGGTACATGGCTTTCTAACTGAACAGACGCAAAGCTTGGTCTGGCTGGAGGTTTGGGGGGCGGCAGAAGCCCGTGGTGTTGTGCCCCCTGGGGGTGGCGTCCCAGAGGTGCATCAGAAAATCACTAGGGTGTGGGACCCCACAAGTGATTCACTGTGCACTTGGACACGACACCATATTGCTATTTTCTGCACATTGCCTCCGTGACAGGCCTTATGGCTAGTCCGGGGCAATATTTTTGCACTCCGGCCCCTAAGGCCTGTCAGCGTGGTGCACTGGCACCCTTGTGCACGTTTTTGTGTGCTGTGATTTCACGGTTCACTTTTTTGTTCACAGGGGTTTGTTTACAATGCACGTTCCACTGGCTTTAAAAAAAAAAGCCAGGTTGCCAGGAGCTGATCACGACGCTCTGGCTGTCATCCAATGATATCATTGAGCTGGGCGGGACGCTAGCCAGAGCCAGACCCTGAGGTAGCACTAACCCCCCCTTGGTAAAAAAACAAATGGGGCTCCAAAGGGAGAGGCAGGCACACTGCTGTCCCCCCCCCATGTGACCCAAAGAGTTGCCACCTCAGGCAAGATGAAGTGCTATGTACATGTGAATGGAGTCTTTGGAGATCTGAGCAAGTCTCAGAGTCAAGAAAACAACAAGATACAATGTATCGCCGTCCATACCTGCTTCAGTATCCGGCAGCTGGAGATGAACTGGGAGTAATGCTGCTGGACGGCCGTCTGAGAAGCCTGATTGATGGAAGCGTCCGGGAAATTCACCAGAGGCGGCACCTATGCGAACAAACAAAAAAATCACAATGCAAAAATAGTTCCCAGAATGCAACTCTTTCACATTGCCCTGCAGAGTACAAATCGAAGAAAACTTATACATTTTCATTTATTTTTTCTCATCTTTTAATTTAATTTTTATTCCTAAAAATTGAAAAATTGCCAACGTATTATTTATTAATGTTAGAGCCACATTGTCTCTGCTCCCCAAGGGCCCTTCTCTTGAAATAATTCCACACCGGTTACTTTCTTAAACAGGTCGGTGGGGAATTCAGAGTTTTGGGCAGGTATGAACTCATACAGGTTGTTCTTCCTACAAAATAAAATGTCACACTGTTGGCCGGGCCCATCGTCACAAACACTGGACAAAGTCCGAAAAGCCCCACTTACAAATCTCTATACTATGCCCCCATATGTCAAACCACACCCCCTTCCGGCCCCCAAGGAACAGAAGCTTAGAGATTTGAATAGTCGGGATTCAGCAAACCTCCTGTAGCTTTACTTACTGCTATACAGTATCGGTGACAACAATATTGTATACTCACCATGCAACAGTCATCTCAATATAGGAGACAACTTGCCCCTTCCCAGCACAGCCAGGGCAGGTCTGTACGTTTGTCTGGTTGCAGGTTTTGCATCTGTACAGAGAAAAAAGAAATTGGGCCATTTTAAGGGTTTGACTGTGTTCCATTGGGGGAATTTCCCTTCATTTCCTGTCTGATAGTCACAACAGGAAGTGAGAGGGCAGAGAGAGGGAACCCCCCCCCTAAATTGAGGGAAAGCCTCAATTTTTCCCAATCTATTCCTGTTCTGGTAACAAACCAAAATTTGGGGATTTTTTTTCACTTTCAGTGATAATGGTCACCAGGACACAGAGGGTGACTCTCCTTAATGGGGACCACAAAAAAAAAAAAA
>NW_017306456.1:306306-342419 GCF_000935625.1 Nanorana parkeri
TTCCACACCCAGCTACTGGCTCACCACATTGGAGGAAGGATCAATGGTTAGGTGCAGAAGGCAGGAAGAGATGAAGTCCGAGCTCCTGGTCCAAATACTGGTTGGGTCAATGCAGTGGCGGAACTACCGCCGGTGCAGGCGGTGCGGGCGCCCGGGGCCTCTGGCTCTGGGGGGGCCCAAGCAAGATGCCGGCCGCCGGATCAGTATCCAGCGCCCGGCGGGCCCCTGGTCTCTCCGCCGGGAGTGTCGGATCATCCGTTCATCCGACACTCCCGGCCAGTGGAGTTTGTGGTTTTTTTGGGGGGGGGGGGGGCCCAAAAAAAAATCTTGCACCAGGGCCCTTTGTTCCCTAGCTCCGCCACTGGTTCAATGGCTTTCCCACCAAGAACATATTTCCAGAAGGAGAGATCAGCAGTGGCTCAGTCATTTGCTCAATAAATCTTAATGGAAGCTTCCTGCAATATAAGTTTTATACTTGCCTATCCGGCAGCCCAGGTCTCCTCTTCCATTCCAACTTTGCAGCTCTTCAGGATCAGACATCTTGGGAGTGTCCGATGCCCGCGTTACCATGCCGCATCCTACATGTGATCCTCTACACATCACTAAAGGGCTTAGCAGTGATGTAGAGATGTGTGTGTGTGCTGTCTGAGGATAAAGTCACAGCCTGCAACGGGGGGGGAAACCAGGAACCAAAACACTCCTAGAAGTGTTCAATGCTGAAAACATGGACAGAGGCTGCAGTGCTGAATATAGGGAAGGTAACAAAGGCCAAAGAGTATACCAACTATTGCAGGAAACTTCCATGTCTCCCGTTAGGATTCCTTCATAATCATGTTACAAAAAGATACAAGATCAAAAAGTCACAGCAACATTATCAAGAGTGATTACGGACATAGACGCTACATTTCCAGGAGCAGCATGGCCCACGTCCCAACCCTCTTCACTAGATATACCGAGGTCACCTTTAAGCACAATGTTTATACAAGAGCATGTGTACTCCCAACGCTTCCTGTCCTAACGCTTACCCTTGTGACATGGTTCCCATGCAGTTCGAACATTCTTCTCCAGCACTGCGGCCAGTCCCATTACAGGTTTCACATTTGACCTAAATGGAAAGAAAAATCAGAGGAAGCAATTTCATCCAGGAGAGGAGCCAGTGCAACTGTACAGGACTGAAGGGAAGGCTGGAGGCCAGCTGTAAGAACTACCCAATATATCAGTATCACAGGGTGTGTGTTGACATTGGTGAGATTTCCCTTCAAAGTCGTGTGACAGGACAGGGAGGTGGAATGTACCGTAGACACATAGCTACAACGATCAAACTGGTCCTAACCCTTTGCGTGACGTGCCACTATACGCATTACATCCATTCTATTTCTTAGGCTTTATTATTATTATTATTACATAGTATTTATATAGCGCCAATAGTTTGCGCAGCGCTTTACAATATAAGGAAGACATTACAGTTACAATACAATTCAAGACAAGATGGTAAGGAGGGCCCTGCCCCTGAGGGCTTACAATCTAAAAGAGGAGGGGGAAATGATACATGAGGTAGCTGTGGGAATGAATTATGTGAGAATGTGAAGGTTCAGTGGTTAGGTTGAGGGGTTTCAGTGATACAATATGTGAATACGAATACAATGAAGATTACAGTTTATTTACCCCCCTCGAGGTTAGGGATGGGAGAAAATGGAAACATGAATTAGATGCAACTTACCCGTCCATTTCCATTACACTTCTGACAGATTATCTTCCCCTTTCCGTGGCACTCCTCACATTCCTGGAGGAGAAGATAGATGGGTCACTTTAATTTGCCCCGAGTTTCCTGCAGGACTTCCCACATGTGTGTTGTGCAGCTTTCAAGGACTCTTTTATAATGCAAAAAGACGGTCAGGGAATGAGAGCGCCAACCATGTTTATTAGGTCCAGGAGTAGCCAACCAGTTTGGGGGTCACCAGTCACATTGGCAGAAAAAATAAATAAAACTGGAGCTATTAAACTTTAGTTGGCATGCTCCATTCTTGATCAGCTTTTATACACATTGCTACTTGTACCTTCCTGCCATAGGCGATGATTTAGGTATAAAAAGAGCCATTACCTTCTTGGAGGAGGTGTGAGGTATCGACTGTTTTTTGGTTTCTTCATGGAAGAGGGCAGGAGGTTCCAGTATGATATCCCAGGGCTGAGGAGCCGGCCCATTGGATGGTCCATCAAGCTTGTCGTCTACAAGAAAGATGAAGAAAATTTATTTCCGGTTTCATTTCTGAGGCAATTCTCATGATCCTGAAGTTTATGAAAATGCCACGTTTTATCCAATTACCACCCAAGCCATTTTACATTTAATCTCCTGCTCTGGTTATTGGCTTTCAGGTATATACAAAAAGGAAATGGTGACTGCTAAAAGTCTTGCAAATGACATAGTCCGACCTCAAGGGGATTGTAGTTTCCAAGTCTGGCACAGGTCCACGGACTCCACATCACCACCCTAAAAATGGGCCGGGAACTACGCATCACCACCCTACAAATGGCCCGGGAACTGCGCATCACCATCCTACAAATGGCCCGGGAACTGCGCATCACCACCCTACAAATGGCCCGGGAACTGCGCATCACCATCCTACAAATGGCCCGGGAACTGCGCATCACCACCCTACAAATGGCCCGGGAACTCCGCATCACCACCCTACAAATGACCCGGGAACTCCGCATCACCACCCTACAAATGGCCGGGAACTCCGCATCACCACCCTGCAAATGGCCCGGGAACTGCGCATCACCACCCTGCAAATGGCCCGGGAACGCCGCATCACCACCCTACAAATGGCCCGGGAACGCCGCATCATCACCCTACAAATGGCCCGGGAACGCCGCATCACCACCCTACAAATGGCCCAGGAACGCCGCATCACCACCCTACAATTGTGTTCGAGTTAAGGCAGCAATGGACAAAAAAAAAATTCAAAAAACTTTTTCCATGGCGCACATGTGTGATGTGGTGTTCTGTGTGTTGGCCGTTACTGTACAGCACTGTTTATAGGAAATGTGCATTGCAATAACAGCCTGAAAAGTTTCACAATCCATATTTCCATGTATAGATCATCACCATGTACTCAAGAGGAGTCATGTACTCACAGGTGAAGGCCCAGCTTCCTGCTTAGACATTGCTCTTTAAGGTTCCTCTAGGTTCAAATCTCAGTTCGCTATGACTGACAAAGTACATTGTGTAGGCGCATGGCAATAGACAGGATATGTAGTAGTCTCATAGAACCATTCAGAATCCCAGCAGTGCCCTCAGGGGGTACACAGGGGCAAAGAAAAAGGCTGAATGCATTCACTTTAATTACTCACCCCCCATAGTTGCTGCACAATGATTGACTAAAAGGTCAGCATGTGTCTTGAAGACCAAATCACACAAACAATTCTTATACATAAATCCTATAAATACAATACTCACTTGTTAGGGGTTTGGTCACCCATTCGCAGGACCGTGACTCAGTGAATGTTTCCAAGCGATACTACCAATAAATGAAGACAAAACACTTGAATTAGTCCACAAAAGGCATTAGTCTATGGACCTGGTTTGTCAGTAAAGGCCCCCAGCAGTGTACACACCCTGTATGTATTAAACGGTTTCATTTGCTGAATTTCCATCTCTTCGACGGGGGAGCTGCCATAGCAGCACTGGCCACTGACGTAATCCAGAAGCGCCTGTTTTGCCATCTCTTGGGTAATAGAGGGAATCCTGCCGAGGAGGAAAATGATAATATAGGATTTCACATCATCAAGTTAAAAAGTATCGCACCGAATCCGACTCTATGGTCATCTAGGAGATTAGTCATTGACACAAAAGCCCATAATGGATTTGTAATTTGTTCCCTTTTGATAGGCAACTAAAGAGGGGAAGGCTCAAAATGAGAAAGAGAAGTCACCAGCACACCAATTTCCACCTCATCATTCAGTCTCTATGGACATTGGAGAATCACGGCATCACGATTAAAAGCAATGTTTTGGAACCCAATAAGGTTCCTTCATCAGGCAATCAACACTTAAATCTTAGATAACCGAAGCCTCTTACGTCCAGTCTTTGTTTGAAGGTGTTGGTAGGGCATCTGGTCCAGGTCCTACCACTGGTGGAGGAGGAAGGAATTTCCCACCTGTAGGCAAAAAGTCAGTTTTGTATGTAGCCCCTTTTTGCTTAATCAGCTTCCCCTCCACATGAATTGGTATACAATAGGACGTGCTTGAACTTTAAGTTAATCTACCAGCCTACAGACTTTGAGGCGTCTTTTTACTGCACTCTTCTGGTGTCTTATATACTACTAGCAACTACAAATCTTATATACTACTAGCAACTACAAATCTGTAGAAGATGAAGAACCTGACCAGTCAGCTGAGGGACTTTACAGAAATAAAACATCCAAAAAACAAAAAGCTCCCTCAAAAGGAAAAATTCAGCCATGTTGTGTTATTTTCCCCATTGGGTTGATGGGGTTGGTATCTGCTGTTTGGTTGGTTAGGTTGATATCTGTTTTCTGAACGTTCGTGTAACTTTCCATTAGTTATTGGGGTCAAATCAAAGATAGTTGGGACTATAATGACGAAGAAAATCAAAAAGGAGTATTATGGAAGATTTCACCCGAACGAACAAAATCGTAACCGTGAATTTGATCTTCACTCGAGGAACTCACTTTCCAAAAATAAGATTAACGTTAAAAATCAAATGCATTTTCGAATGTCATTGTACAAGTCTCCGATGGCATTATTAAAGGAAAGATTTTTCCTGTGAACATTTGTTTATTGCCTGCTTGAGGTTGAAGTTGTGATCTTCTACATTCTTATCAATTTCCAGGAGTAGGGATACTCGGTCTTAAAAAAGTGGTATCGGTGCATCCCTAGTATTATGCTTACCCCTGTGGTGGCCCTTGTCTCCTACCTCCCCTCCATTGCTAAAGCCTCTATAAGGATCTTCAATGTTTGACACTTCCTGGGAGAGTCAGACGACTGTGTCCCCACCCTGAAAGGGCACCATGTTTCTATCTGACCCGTAATATGACTACAGGGCTCAACGATGGCATAGGGGGTCAGAGAAAGAACCACAGCTCACAGTGGGAGACAGCCATGCAATGCTCCTGGAAGTGTTGGAGGATGGAGAGAGTCTCACAGACTTTTTTTTTTTTATGGCAAAGTTGAACGAAGGGAAGGTAGGAGATACAGGTTGCTGGAGGGGCTTTCAGCTTGATTTTTTTTTTAGGAGACAGATAAAAGGTCCAAGTATGTGACCGACGTCACCATTTTTTTTTCAACTCAGTCAGATTAACTGGCAAGTAAAATTGTCCAAATCAGCTTAACTTTTTTTTGCTTCCAGTTTCTAAATGGGGCCATGCACACACAGAACTTCTACAAATGTCCTCTCAACTGACCAAAAATATTGCCACAATGACCTAAAAATTAGATTCAATTTGGCTACAATCAGGTAGGCCCATGCTCAATGTAGCTGTTGGCGGAGCTAAAGAAGAGCGTGTCTTAGAATCTTTGGCTTGGGCTAGATACATCCAATTAGAATGGAGAAATGTTGATTGAACCTTTTAAAATGGATACATTATTCAACCAACACGGACAGGGCTCCTTGATTGTAGTCTACATACAATTATTCTTTGGCCTCTATAACAAACCCCATGCAGTTTCCAACATGAAATTATTTTACAGACTGTGTAATTGCTGAAGGTCCTCTCTAAAGAAAAAAAAAAAAAGATCTAGCCAACTTACTTCCATCATCTGACATTCCTTCATAGCCAGGTATGTTGGTGAACTGGGGATAGGGGGCAGCCTGAGGAGCGAGGGCGTTTGTATTCACTAGTGGATAGAAACCAGGAGCCATGACCGGATTCATAGCTGGAGGGTAATTTGGTCCTTGAAGCATCATGGGGTTTGCTCCAACTGAGGAACAAGAACACAAATAATTATAACATGATGAAATAAATGGCAATAGCCGACCTTCCAGGCTACAACGTAGGGAATAAAGGAGTTTACAGATGCAGTAGATCGTAGATGCCAAAATTGTAGCCTTTAGTAGGGCTAAAAATGAGGCTTACCAGCTGGATTCATCGGATATCCTGGATGAACTGGCTGCATCATCATTCCAGAATTTGGTGCCTCCATGGTTCTGGGAAAACAAAAAATAGGGATACAGACAAAGTAATAATGCAATCTTTGTCAAACCTTGTTCAGCCAATTATTATAGGTCTGTCAGTGTATAAGGGGAGTACAGGTATTTTACCCTTTATCTCTAACCATAGTGTGAAGCTAAAGGTTCTTTTTGCAGTCAAGAGAAAGTCCACAGTTGATGGTCAAGGAGGCATGTGGCCATGTGCCTCCCAAGCATCCCTCCCAAGCGTCCCCCTAGCACAGCATCCCTCCCAAGCGTCCCCCCAAGTGTTCCCCTAGCACAACGTCCTTCCCAAGCATCCCCCTAGCAGAGCATACCAATATTGTGGGAAAATCTGCTCTCTGCTGGGAAACAGAAGCCAGCTACGCCTATGACAATCAAGAATTTAGTCCAGGTACATTAAATCACCAATTTACTGTATGATAGCAGAGTGCCGCGTGTGTTCTTGTGGGATTCTCAAACCTTTCACTAAACTGCCCAGATGAAGAAAAGAGGAAATTATACTCGGGACTTTCCACCATTGCCAACCTGGAGTTTTTGGTCAGCTTTGTAGTTCTCTTTTGTACACATAAAACGGAACCAAGTCAATATTGCAGATTTTAAACACAAGTTTAGTGCACTTAAAACCTTAAGAAAGAAAAAACCCATTTACCCAAAATGGTTAGGTTGGATTCACACTAAATTCACCCAAACCCTTATGGTTGGATTCACACTATAGATTCCGATAAACACAAGCGAATGAAAGCAGCTAATTTTGAACATGCCGGTGTTGTAACAGAATCCTGGACTTCGTTAGAAATCTGGACCGCGTCCACGCAAGCTCATGAGAGGTGATTAGGTCCAGAAATTTCACAGGCTATTTGCCTGTATTGCGCATGTGCTGGAAGCAGGTCCAGATAATTTACAGGCCCGATCAGCGGGTCAGAGCTTGCATGGTAAGCCAATGCCCCGCCAAGATCAGCGGCTCAGAGCTTGTGTGTGTAGCCGACACCCCAGAAGTAATGCGCGGATCCAAAATTCTAACGGGTCCAGGATTTTACCAGAACACCCGGCAGTGCACCTTGAGCAGCAATAAATCTGATCCTCAGGCGGCAGTAGGGTTGCCACCTTTTCTTCAAGCGAAACCCGAACACGTTAGCGACGTGAGGACATTTTTTTGGGAGACTGAGTTGCAGCTTATTCATATAGAAATATCGTCACCCATTCATATGTAAATATCACAGTTGAGACTATTTTCAGTGGGGGGCCAGTAGCCCCCCACTGAAAATAGAGCCAATCTTCGACAAGTGCAGACACACAATACACCCTGGAGCAACCACCCACCCACGTCAAGGGCTTCTGCAGAAAAACAAAACGCCCTCAGGACACAATGCAAGCCAACGAGTCCAGAAATACACGTACGTACTACTGGAGGCCTTTTCACAGGAAAACAGCACAAAAAGATGTCGAAATTTACTTTTATGCAGTGTAAGATTTTTGGCACTTTGCTGTGGGCGGGTCTACTGACAAAAAGAAGATATGGGGCCAGCATGCTCTTAAAGTGATATCAGCTGGGTTTGCCTTAGCCCTCGTTCACACCTGAACGTTTTGTAGCGCGTTCTACGCTCGATGAACGCTCTACAAAACGCTCAAAAATATAAATCCCATTGTATTCAATGGTCTCGTTCCCACCTTGGCGTATTTCCGCCCATCCCTAACGCGCTACAAAACGGCCCACGCCTGAAAAGGTCCAGGTACTACTTTGGGCCGTTTTGTAGGGCGTTTTCATTGGGATACAGCCAAGTAGCCTTCGTAAACGCGCGACGGTCGAGTGACTTTTTTACCGCGAATCGCGGTAAAAAAAACGCACGACAGCCGCGCATATGCAATACGCCTAGGTGTGAACGAGACCTTAGTGTTGCCACCTTTTCTTCCAGCGAAACCCGAACACTCTAGCGACACACAGACTTTTTTTTTTGGGAGAATGAGCCGCGGCTTATTCATGTGTAAATATCACAGACGAGAGTATTTAGTGGGGGGCCAGTAGCCCCTATCTTCTTTTTGGTTGCCCCTGTCTGACATCTTGTGTCCGGGTTTCTGCTGCCAGGAAGCCTGGACACAGCATTGAAAACCCGGAGTGTCCGGGTGAATCCTGGACAGGTGGCAGACAAGTCAACCCTTCAATCAGCTTTTGTCAAATGGTCAGCCAAAGAAGTGACTGCAGCTAATCAGCCGTTGCCGTGCAGGTATTCTGACAGCCGTAGGCACCTGCTATTAGAATACAATAGTCGGCAGGTGAGATTCGTCCATCCACGCAGTTTAGCACGCATAGGGGAATTGAACGTTTTTGGGGGGGTTCTCCACTTTCTCATTCAACCCATGGGGCTAAAACTGGAAAAATCTTAAAGTGTATGATCAGTTTTATGCTAAAAACAGTCGAGTCTTTTTACCATCCCCCCACACCCCCCATCACAGGCACAAATTAATTGTCAATCCTTCCCATTCCACACATTCCATCCCTCCTCCCCCTTCGCTCCACATTCCTTTACACTTTCCAGGATCTTTTCAGCACAGGAAGAAAATGGAGAGTTTTCCCCAGATAGGGGGGGGGGGGGGGGGGGGTGTGTGTGTTTGTCTGTGTATTCCAATCTCCCAATTATTAGTTCACTGGTTGAGCTGAAGTTTATAGATGCAGATTGAGGGATTATTCCCCTTTTCTCATTAAAAAGTGGGAAGAAGCCATTTAAACCCAACGTGTGCCGATTCCACAGATCGGGCTGGATGGACGGGTCCGAGGATGGTCACCGTCTGCAAGGAGACATCTGCCCGTCTGTGGCTTGAAGGTTCAGGGAAAGCCGTGGTCATAGATATAAATATAGAACCTACAAGATCATCAGATTACTCTGCCTGAGACCCAACTAGCTCTGTGCACGCTCAGCACCTCCGGACTCTTCATAGGCAACATTGCAATGAGACGTCACTGCTCGCAGTATAGGAGACCTTTAAAAATCAACACCCAGAAGAAGAATACAAATCACACCTATAAACACTATTAAAAGGAAAGCACCAGTGTCCCCTTCTCACCTATGCGATTTCGGAATCTGTGCAACACCATTCGGTGCGCTAGAGTGCCGTTATTTCTTAATGGCCCCCCAATGCATCTAAACACCCCCCGACCTTGGGGTTATTTATATTTAATACATCCTAGCATGGTTTAATGAGTTCAGGGAGAGCTTCTTCTCTTTGGGTGCCCCCTCCTTGACCCAGCGCTGTACCCAGTCACCTATCCCTTCCTGAGAAGGAACGGATGGAAGCAGAGATTACTATTATTATTATACAGGATTTATATGGCGCCAACAGTTTGCGCAGCGCTTTACAAAACTGAGGGAGGCCACACAATTAACAATACAATTTGAGTAGAGGATGTAGGAGGGCCCTGCTCGTGAGAGCTTGCAATCTAGGAGAATGTAACAGAACTCAAATTGCATGTGCGGTTTTCTTTCCCCGAGGCGTCACACCGACCAACGCGAACTATGCGTTTGGTGTTTTCACAGGTCAGTCATTGGCTACCTGGCCTGGGACTCGCTCTGGGCCGCCCTCCAACCCATACTACCCTTCGCTAATCTGCTACACCGACAACATACTGGAGATCCCAAGAACGTGTAGTTATAGCTGCACCCATTGAAGCATTTTTCTGCAGAACAGCTGACATTCCTGGCTGTACGCAAGGCAATCTTTTTAAAGATCTGACAAAAATTCTGAATCTTCCCATTATCCAACTAAATAGTAACATTTTGCAACTATTGAACTGTACATTTTTTTTATTTTTTGTTAAAGTGATTGCTCCTTTCCAATTGATCTAAACACTATGGGGTCCGTTTATAAACAATTCGCCCTGCAAATCTTGGACGCACCAACGAACAATCCTAATATATTTCAATTGTCCTGTAATACTGCATTATGGCCAATAGATGGTACTGAGGAGCATAGGGCATAAATACATCCTTCCCCATGCTCCTCAGCTCCATCTAGTGGCCATCATGTGGTATTTTTTCATATAGTACATTCAAACTGGAAAGAACATTCATTTTGGGCTTCATTTGCACACAACCATGCATGGAGTTCTGCAGGGTGAATGGTTTATCATTACACCCCAATATATATTGTATTGGCTCCATACTCTAAAACCATGTGGCCCTTGCACCCCAGAAGCCAGCACTGGGAGTGTTGGAGAAGGGTATGTAATGGCTGTGATCTGGACCAATCTTATGCAACAACCCACCCCCCTTCAAATTTCAGAGATGAGAAAGAGGGGCAGAAGGGATTCAGTTCCAAAAGAGGGACAATCCCTCAAAATCAGTGACAGTTGGTCAGAGAATGGGAATGTTACATGTCCTCCCATCTCCCTTTCCTACAACATGTCTCCTAACTACTCCTGAAGCATGTGCATTTTTTGACTGCTCCTTCTAGTAATCCGGCTGTATTCAACAGCCTTCTGTAGCATTGGTGACATCAGGGACCTCAATTAAGGCCCCACAAAACCTTGTTCAGTTGATCACTACAGCTTTAAATGACAGTTTGTTTCTCGGTCTCCCCAAGGGCTCGTTCATACTTGTGCTCTATGTGCAGTGCAATACCATTTATTTTGGATGGCCCTTTAACACGTTGTACTGTAGAGCCCAATGCACCACGCCGCTACGCATATACCGTGCTTTGTGGTGAGTAGTGTTTTATAAAGAAAGGTTAATGGATGTTTTTCCCATCCCATATGGTGTGTTGGCAGCCCATTTATAATGAATGGGCTGCCTCATTGAAAGCATATTAACACATTCCATAACACGCATGTGCATTAGCGCAATGGAAGGTTTTAGTATTAATGGGATTTAGTATCTCATGCAACTTGGATTGGACAACAAAAAAACTCGTGTTTGCTGGGCAATGGTCTTCCTCTCTAGTGGGGACAAGGTACCACTTCCTATGTGTACTAGCCAAAGTTTTGTAAGGGTTTGAAGTGAATATATTCAATAATACAAGAGTGATGTTTAAATACTAAGAGCTAAATGTGAGGATTGTTTTGCCTATGATAAGCCTGTGGTGCGTCAAGACTCTCAGATGAGCCCGTCTTGTATACACAACATAAGATGAGAGATGCTCTTTTGGCTGGACTCCCAGAATTCGCTGAAGCTTACCGTGGTTTAAAGCAAAACTGTCCCTATGTGAAAGAACATTGATACTCACCAGTGCCACCACCAGGGACTTCTACCTTTCACTTTCTTGCAGAGCAATGACCGCCGATGGAATCTTCGACATATCCAGAGGCGTCAGATGCCCCCCCTTAACCCGCCGCATACCCTTCAGCACATCGCGGCATCCCTGGACACAGTAAAGCTGAACTCCAGGCGGATAATTAACGATCACCATTTATTCCAATTTTTGTAAAAATTACAGTTATCGAATTTCAAGATTGTTTTCCTGCAAATTCCTAAAAAGGGAGGGCCAGCAGTAAGCTGCAATCATGCTGCGCTGCAATGCATTGTGCTGTCAGTCTTATACTGGGAGTGTGCCAACAGAAGGAGAACAGAGTTATAACCTTAGCGTTGTGGTGACCAGCCTCGGCTGTCATGAGGTTGTCAGCCAAAGTGTCCCAGGTTGCCACGAGCTCTTATCAACCTGTGACTCTCTGCCAGCTAACGGATTCATCAGTTGCCTAGATCTGAGCGGGATGCTCTGGCTTGCGTCCTGCCAAGTTCCTACCAGTGATGTCAGTGAGCCGGGTGGGTTGCCAGACAGAGCCACCTGACAGCTTGGTCCGGTAGCTGCCGCCACCCAAAAACACACCCTCTGATGACAAATGCACCGGTAACCATTGCCAAAGGAAATGAAATACCATAAAGATGGCCTTGGTGGTGACTCTCCAATAGGCACATCAGGGTGTTCCCACGTTCTAGATCACCTCTCCAAGCCCACCATAGCCCCTCTCATCCACTGGAGCATCACTGGGAAGCAACACAGGAGGAGGAGAATTATATTACAGATGTCGGTCATCCCACCAAAATGCTCCATCGAAAGTTATGAGGGGAGTATGGCTGCAATAGATTATATAAAACTCTGCTGTGTCTGGCCACCAGGAGATTGTGTACAAGGAGCAGGTGAAACCAATGTCAAAATATTTCAGCTTCCCCAGAAAAATAAAAGTTTCAGATCTACCAAAAAAAAAAAGGAAATGTACACACTGGGGAAGGAAGGGGGGAGGGGAGGGAAGGTCTGCAAATGAAATTGCTTGAGGGCTCTTCAGCTAGCCAGCCCTGCTCACCCCAACCAGCAGCTAACCCAGAGGATTAGATGACCATCTCTCAATGCAGACATTTTATATGAACCATCTGCAGATGCCACCGGCCAAAAATTTTGATGCCAAATTGCAACGGGACAGGTTAGAATGTCTTTATTCAATAGTATTTGGTTTCTCCCTCATGGACTGATAGTGGAGACATCTGCAGTGCATCAACCCTACTGCTTTACATATGGCAAACAGAGGGCCAGTTCATGTGTGTAGTGGCTGTTGGAGCTGATAAAATGGATATCAATGATACAGCTTTGATGTAAAGGTATGCCCTGCCTCCTGAAAGATCAATCATCCTGTGGTTTTGTGATGAGGCCATTAAACAACAGAACTTTTGAGAAGTGACGCTGATGGGTGAAGGTCGAGGCGGCCGGGCCTTTTGCAGCGCCGGAGGAGGCCTGGCCCTAGCAGCGCCGGGCCCCAGCAGCGCCGACCCAGGGGCTTCGGAGGAGGGTAGGGTCCCATCAGCGCCGCCGCTGTTCTGATCTCGGACCGGCTGGAAGTTACATCACGTCACTTCCGGCTAGTCTGGTGGCAGAGGAGGCCAGGTGTACAGGCAGCAGGAGCAGGTAAGAGGAGCTGCAGCCCTGACCAGCCCACCTGAGACCCCCACCATAGAGTCTCAGACGGGCTGTGCAGCATCTATGGTGGGCTCTGTAGGATCACTCTCGGGTATGTGTGGGGTCCAGCGGGTCACTAAGCCCAGAGTCCAATTCATGTACTGTTCTGCATGGCTGTGTAAATGTATTGCTGGGATTTGTAGTCCCCCTACAGCTGGTGGCATTCAGTACCGAAAGAAAAAAATATCGGTACTCGATACCGAAAAAACGGTATCGGTGCAGCGCTGCGCAAACTGTTGGCGCTATATAAATCTTGTATAATATTAATAATGATAATCCCTAATAATAACGGTGTGTGACTGTGGGGGGTGGGGGGGGGACACATTCCAGTGTAAGCTCCTCTGTCAGAGATTGATGTGACTGGCTCAGTGTGGCGACGGTGGGGCAGGGGGCACCAACATTTCTGATGGCTGCCCTGGCCAGAACACTATTTGTATGGAGGTTGCATGTTCTCCCTGTGCTTGTGACGATGTTGAGTATTTGGGCACGTCATTACACTGCGTTCAGTTTCCTGATTGGCCAGAAAGCCGGCTCCATGCTTTCTCTTCACCTAGTGACAAGGACGAGAAGCATGAAGCATTGGGAAGCCAGGTGGTGAGTCATTACACGCTGCCCATCTTCCTTATGCTGGGCACACACCTTACAACCATCGCAAGACTTTTGTCTTGCGATGGTTGTAAGGTAATTTTAAAAAATGTACGATCTGCCCATCTTGGACAGGCAGATCGTACTTGCGTACGATGCTCGGCGGGTTTTCGAGCATGTTCCTAAGATAAAAGTCGTGCGATCTTACAGTAGTAGAGGTCGCACGGCTTCCACACACCTTACGATAATCGTACGATCGCAGGATTTCCCTCCATTATCGCAAGGTGTGTGGGCACCTTTAGTTGGACTTCCGGTATTCAGAATCGGCGAGTACTGAAAAAAATATATAGGTACTCGATACTAAAAAACCGGTATCGGTAGTATGGAGGTTGCATGTTCTCCCTGTGCTTGTGTGGGTTTGCTCTGGTTTCCTCCCACACTCCAAATACCTGCTAGTAGGGTAATAGGCTCCAGTCTAAAATTGGCCCCAGTATGTGAGATTGGGACCTTAGATTGTAAGCACTTTGAGGGCGGGGACTGATGTGAATGAGCTGCATAAAATGTTGGCAATATAGAATATAATATAATAAAGCCCCGTGATCACCTCTCCCCACTGACCATTGGCTTCCACCAGACCACACCCTGGGGTGCCCTCTCTGGGGCCCATTTGCAGCAAGACAGATGGTCTGAAGCTAGATACATGCGATAGTTGACTTTGTATCCTTCTGTCTGGGATTTGGATACATTGTTGCCAACCATACCTGATCCCACAAGGCTACACACTTGGATCCTGGACATTCTAGTACTAATTCATTAATCTGAAGTATATAAAACCCAAATTCACAAAAGCCTCCATGGCTTCACAGCGGCAATAAAAAACACCCCTAACAATCATATGAAATTGTCGTCCCAAGACCACCAGAAAGCCACAAGTCTCAAACTCAACAGCCATCCTGCATTGCACATGTCAAACAAACATACACAGTCACAGCATATCATAGTAATATAATAAAAATGCTATACAGAGAGCGAAGTGTAAAATACCTTGTAGGCGATCAGCAGGGGGTCAGTTGTGTGCTGTTATTTCCTGTGAGAGTTTTGCTATCCTGCAGCTCTATCAGGAGGGAGGAATGAGAGGAGGGGAGAGTGCTGGGTGGGAGCTGAGGAGGAAGAGTGCTGGGTGGGAGCTGGGGGGAAGAGTGCTGGGTGGGAGCTGGGGGGGAGAGTGCTGGGTGGGATTCAATTTTGCAAATCGAGCCTGGCTGGGCGTGGGGGTCTGCTGTAGTTAAAAGGGAATAGTGCAAAAGATAAAAGAAAACACAAGTCAGTGCTGGAGCAAACAATGTCTGCATTGCAATTTTTGCACACCGCCACCCAACTCTACGCTCATTGAACACAAAATCCACAAACATACAAGATGTAGAGCCAATCTTCGCCAAGCGCAGACACACAATACACCCTGGAGCTCCCACCCACCCACGTCAAGGGCTTCTGCAGAAAAGCAAAACGCCCTCAGGACACAATGCAAGCCAATGAGTCCAGAAATACACGTACTACTGGAGGCCTTTTCACAGGAAAACAGCACATAAAGATGTCGGAATTGACTTTTATGCAGTGTAAGATTTTTGGCACTTTGCTGTGGGCGGGTCTACTGACAAAAAGAAGATATGGGGCCAGCATGCTCTTAAAGTGATATCAGCTGGGTTTGCCCCTGTATTATTTTTATACCCATTGAGAGATTGAAGTAGGACTCATTGTAAAAAAAAAAAAAAGTCAACAACTTGCCCAACACTTGGTGGTTTTTAATGATGCAATTGGCTTTAAAGGAGAACTATGGGGTCAGTGTTTTTCCCCATAGTTCTCCTTAGGGTAATGGGAGGACACAAACTAGCGTCCTCCCGTCACCCTAAGCTCCCTATATACTGAGACGCCGCAGCCGGAGCGGATCCCGACGTAGATGGCGGGATCCGCCCAGCTGCGTGAGTGACAGCTGGCTCTGCCTATCTAGAGGCAGAGTCAGCTGTACCTGCCCCCTCCCCCGTCCGTTCCGCCAGTCAGCGCTGGCAGATCGGAGAGGGGAATCCAGCCCTCCCCCTGTCACGGCAGAGAGCCTTGACAGGATCGAGAGATGAGCGAACCTGGTATGTGTTCGCTCACCTCCCGATCTACTGAGCCGACCTGTGACAGTCTCATTGTCACAGGTCGGCTAGAACTATGAGGTGAGTGAAAAGCACTCGCCTCATTGTTCTCCTTTAACTGACTCATGATTGCCATCTATTGTGGACTAGTGATAAGCATGGGCTTGGTGTAGGGTTGCCACCTTTTCTTCAAGCGAAACCCGAACACTCTAGCAATGCGCAGAAATTTTTTGGGGAGATTGAGTCGCAGCTTATTCATATCTAAATATCACAGTTGAGATTATTTTCGGTGGGGGGCCAGTAGCCCCTATCTTAATTTTGGTTGCCCCTGTCTGCCTGACATCTTTCTGCTGCCATGAAACCCGAACACAGCATTCAAAACCCGGACTGTCCGGGTGAATCCTGGACAGCTGGCAACCCTAGCTTGGTGTGAACAGAGTTCACCCCAGCATGTGCAAAACTGGGCAGGGGGGGGGCTTCACTGGACAGTTTTGCACTGGCTTGAGTGAACTCAGGCAAACTCGTTTCATACCAAACCAACACACATCACTAGTCTGGACCTGTGCTTGTACCAAAAGCCAACCCCGTATTAGCTGCATCATTTTACTTTAGTTTCCTCTACAGAAAAACAAACAGCAAAAAATGCATTTACAAAAATTAAAACAGCAATACACGGTCTAGAAAGAAAAAAAAAACACACACACACACAATACAATTTAATGAATATATGTAAAAGGAAAACAATTAAGCAAAGCAAAAATACAAAATACAAAACAAAGATTAAAAAAAACAAATGAAATCAGGTCCCATTCACACCAGGACGATAGCCTTTCAGCACTGTTTTTTTCAGCGCTTTTTGCATAATTACACACTTTTTTTATGCGTGTTTCAGCACGAATTACAGGCGTTTTCGCTTCATACGGGAGCATGTTTTTGAAGCTCATTTTTAGTTGTCCAATGATAAGCAGGCTCAAACACGCATAAAAAAAAACCACAACACACGGAATCACGCAAGAACGCACTGATCAGCACGTTTCCATTGAAGTCTATAGAGCAAAACGAGCTGATCAGCGTGACATAAGAAGCTCAGGGGCTATTTCAAACGACAGGCGTATTTGTAAGCACATTTGTATGAACAGCCCCCATAGGAATGTATGGGAATTTATTTGCATGCGTTTCAGCGCAGAAAAATCCACGTGATGAAATTTGGTGGGAATGGGGCCTAAAACTAAAAACTATTTAAAAAATGAATATATATATATGCTGCCCAAACTGTTGGAACTATATAAATCCTGAATAATAATAAATAAATATTGCAAAACCACACACACCATTTTGAGCAGTTGTGGCCTTTTAAGAAGAAAATTAAAAATTGTGGCAGCATTCATACAGTGGCGGGGAATCATAGCAGAGGAATCAGGCATAAAATAAAACCTTTTATCATTTAAAAATCTAATCTTCTCCGATTTCATTTAGATGGAAGTTTGCACAACATTATGCGACCAATTTACAGAGCGGACTGAATTTTTTCCCCTTATTACAATGCCCGCATCCTTTGTAAACAAAGATGCATCATGTACACCACCTAAAATTGGTGGAAAATAAATTCCAGCACAAGGGGCGAAGGGGGTTCTTTACAGTTAGAGCGTTTAGGGTCTGGAACTCACTGCCACAGGCGGTGATTTCAGCAAATAATGTGGAATTGTTCAAGAAACTTTTGGACGATTTCTTAAGGGACCGTAATATACAGGGGTACAGGTAATATACAGGGGTACAGGTACTCCTAGAATGAGATCCTAATAGGTTGGACTTGATGGACTAATGTCTTTATACATAAATGAAAATCAAATCTCCGATTTAATTTTAATGTAATACATGACATGCAATTAAGCCGATAAATTCTCCTAATGTTTCTGTAGCAGTCTGAACCGTTTTTCATTTACAAATCACCAAAAATCAATTTTGTGAAAACAAAGATCTCCTTCTTACATCTTTCCAGAAAAAAAAATATATAATTATGACAATTTGTAACATTCACATTGCAACTTTCCCTTCCATCACCTTGTAGAGGAAACTTCAGACTTCTGATTGATACCTTCTGACCCAACCTGCTAATAAATAGATGAGGCCACCCCTTGTTAACCCTTCTGTTTCTGTCTGGTGTCAAGGTGGGAGGGTGTGATGGGTGAAGGGTGGAGATCAGTGGCGTAACAATAGCCATAGCGACCCAGGTGGCCGCTATGGGGCCCGGGCCCAGGGGGGCACAGTAGGTTGGGATCAGTTCCCAGGGATACTCTGTATGGGAGCAATAGGTGGACTGCCAATGCTGCCATTTTGTGAAGATTCTGGTTGCTTGACACCCAAGCTGTTGCACATGTTGCATTCCACAAGGATTTATTGCAGATTTACCTACCTGATCCTTCCTACCCCCATCCTTCCTACCCCCATCCTTCCCCCCTTTCCCCCTGGACAGTCAGCAGAGAGCTCCAGTCAGTGAAATGTCCCTCTCCATCCCCACTTCTATTTTTCCTACAGGGCGTACACGTCCGTACACAGCCGATCCCGTGTGATTGAGTGTAGCAGCCTGTTCTTCCCTATGGGAAACCGTGGCTGTACGCTTTTAACCATGTGGGTACAGGTGTCTTTACTTAGACACACACAGGATGGATCCTGTCTGTGTCCTAGTGGAGACTCCCATACCCGCACTGATTTGCAGTTCAGGTGTCCGTATGACACCGTACAGCTGCGTCCTCCCATAGGGAAGAACAGGCCACTGCATTTACACGCAGCACCTGTCTCTTCCGGGATCGGCTGTTTACTGGCGTGCATGCCGCGCGGATGTGTGCGCCCAATGGGAATGAGGCCTAAAGCATTGCAACCGTGATCAGTGGATCATGGGTGCAATGCTCCGGCTCCTGCAGATTCTCCCTCCCATCCTTGTCCATTCCTCAGTATGGACATCCAGTAACATGGATGGTAGTTAAAACAAATGGACTACAAGTGCCACGACGTCACCGCACTTGTATTCTATTAAAACTACAAATCCCTCTGCTGATGGGACTTGTAGTTTCTCCATCCACAGACCAAGCACAGCCATGCCAAAGCGCAACCATGCCAAATTAAAGAGAATAGCAGCAGGCTACCTACAAATCAGGTAAGTGGTAGTGGTAGTGGGGGGTGGGGGGGGTGCAACGTGAAGATATGAATGGTCCACGGAGGTGCAGATTATGACACGCTGAGTGCAGCAGGCAATCCCTTCACTGGAGTCAGGTCAGTAAAAGGTGATTGCTGATTGGCTGCTGCGGGTTGCTGCACTTTGCACACTGCTCTTTGTCTAATTTAATAAAGATTCCTGGACCAAAGCCATCTCCGTAATGATTCGAATGTAAAGTAATTTGAGAGGTGGAATGCATTTATATCTCGCAATGTGATGTCATCTCTGTCCACCTCCCATCCAGAGCGTGAGCATGAAAGGCTGGACTATGATGAGGTTTTCTCTCTGGAAATGAGAATTCCTTTGTTCCATGCTTCCACTATGATCTGTAGCTGAACCTGTGGGATCTTCCAGAGTCATTTCCAGGAACATCTTGCTGTAGGGTGTGGTGGTCACTCCTCTATGACCAGTTGGCCCTTCATAGAACATTGTCTTGGTTGAGCTTGTGGTGAGTTGGGGTGGTGGCGGGCAAGAGATTGGCATCAGGCAATTGTTGGGGAAAAGCAAAGACTGGGGTCAGATGTTCTAATCAAGCAGTCCTGAGCATGCGTGGTATTGTAGGGTGAAATCTGCATTTGAATGCACATTATTGCAACGTGCTGTGCATGTGCATTATCATTCATTCTGAATGCATCTTATAGGCTCACAAACACACACATATAGTGTAAAGGAAATCACCTGCAGCACAACACATGTATGCTAATTCATATGTATAGCAGTATAGGGTAGCACAGTGGCATTGTGTTTAGCATTCCTGCCTTGGATCACTCAGGGTCCCCGGTTCAAATCCCAGTCAGTACATTATCTGCATGGAGTTTGCATGTTCTCAGGCTCGGATTCCCCTCGGGGCGGCAGGGCGCAGAGGGGCAGCAGCGGAGTGTAATCCCCGACGCCCAGGAACATAAAGTTTCGGGAGGTAAGTTGCGCTTTCTATATTTAGTCTTGCTTTGGGAAGGCAGGACTAAATGTAGTGTAGGGAAGCCGCTTGTTCTTTTACAAGTGGATAGGCAGAGCCAGCTGTCAATCACACAGCTGGGTGGATCTCGACAGTAATGCGGTCTCAGTATAAAGTGAGCTGTAGCTCGCGGTATACTGAGCTCTGTCACGGGAGGACGCTGACCCCATAGTTCTCCTTTCATTTTAGGGATTTTGTGCACACTGTATAAAGCTGTGGAGCAAAATCAAAGGTTCTTTGGATATGTTCTTTTCTGGTCGAATGTTCTTAGGCTGTTGTTTTCTGTGAGTAGGCTACAGCTATTCTCCGCAGTGAGCAACTGCTGAGATAAAGTCCATAACAGGAAAAGCCACATCTATTATTTGCAGTCAATGCAAACAGATTACTAGCAATCACTGAGCTAGAAGGGAACAGTAAAGCACGATCAATGTGCAGCACTACTAAACTGGAAGGAGAGACAACGTGTGTAATGAGCAAATACAGCTCCCTGCTGTACATATATATATTTAAAACTATACATAAAGTTTTTAATAATCGCTGTCATTAAGCTAATCATATTCACCTAGACATCAACCTAGAGAAAAAAAGAAAAAAACTATCAAACCCCCTTTAAAAGGGCTGCCACTTGCATCAGATCTCGGACTTGTGTTTCAACATTTTAGAAGCAAAGGAGTATTCAGAGACGTCATTTCCAGATTTATTATTTATTGAAGTATCATAGTACACACCAACACCTTTCAGGAGACTCAGATCAACTCTTCAGGGCTACAAATACAGCAAATACAGATTTAGAAACATAATATACATAACAGAGTTCATACAACTCATGGGGGGGGGACAAAGTTACATCAAGTCCTCTACACAGGCTCCTCCCCCTTTCAATCCATCATGAATGCTGATGCTAGAATCATCCACCTAACCAACCGCTCAGTATCTGCAACCCCCCTCTGCCAATCCCTCCACTGGCTTCCATCCTCTGCCCTCTCTGCCATTCCCTGCACTGGCTTCCATCCCCCACCCCTCTCTGCCAATCCCTCCACTGGTTTCCATCCTCTGCCCTCTCTGCCGATCCCTCCACTGGCTTCCAATCGCCCAAAGGATGAAATTTCAAATATTAACAACCACTTACAAAGCCATCCACAACTCTGCCCCCGGCTACATCTCCAACCTCGTCTCAAAGTATCACCCTAACCGTCCTCTCTGCTCTTCCAAAGACCTCCTGCTTTCCAGCTCCCTTGTCATCTCCTCTCATGCTCGCCTCCAGGACTTCTCTAGAGTCTCCCATCTGTCAGGGTACATCAGTCAGCACCCATAATACAGGTTCTGCCCGGATCGCTGAACAAAACTATGCGCATGTCCTTGGCGCCAGGTGGGTTAAAGATGGCTCCTGCATCTGCACCTTGCTGAGATATCTTCAGCTGTACTCTGCATCTGTGATTCCGCCTCTGATATCCGTTAGACCCGGCTTGCTTCCTGACTCTGTCTGCCTGCCTTGTGACCTCGGCTTGTCCCTGACCATTCTTCTGTCTCCTGATCTGGTACTATCCTGCTCGCAAGTGACCCGGCCTGCTCCTGACTTCGCTCCTGTCTCCGGCACCACGCTGACCGCAAGTTACCGATCTGGCTTGTTCCTGACTACACTTCAGCTCCTCACACAAGTGTCGTCTAATCTAGCCATCGACCACCAGCTGCCTCTGGCGTCCTGTTGTCAGCATCAGCGTATCCAGTGTGTCAAGTAGTCATACCAGCCACAGGCACTCGTGCCCCTCGCTGTCTGTACAACTACTGTTCCATCTCCAGTGGGGCTCAGACGAGAGCAGCAAGGGAAGGCCTTCATCATCACTTCAGGCTCACACCAAGGTACGTGACACCATTCTCTGGAACTCCCTACCCCAACCTGCCCGTCTATCTCCCACTCTGACTGCTTTTAGGCGATCCCTTAAGACTAATCTCTTCAGGGAAGTCTATCCCACCTCAACCTAAGTACTGAACCATCACGTTCTCAAACAATTCATCCCCACACAGCTACCTCCTCATGTATGACTGGCCCCTCCCTTTTAGATTGTCAGCTCTCAGGGGCAGGGCCCTCCTTACCATCTTGTCTTGAATTGTATAGTGATGCGTGGACCTATATGGGTTGTCTTTATTCAACCCCAAATTTATTTATGTCTTTATTCAACCCCAAATACTATGTAACTATGTCATTGTAATGGCTTCCTTATATTGTAAAGCGCTGCGCAAACTGTTGGCGCTCTATAAATCCTGTCTAATAATAATAGTGCATAGAGTCTGATGCATGTACATACAGATACAAAGAGTGGTATGACCACGTTTTATTACACAAATAATACAAACCTAAAAAACTGATTGAAAACTAGCATAAAACATCTGATCAAAGTGACCGTCCTCATAATCATAAAAATATTTGTGGTGAATGTAAAACCTTAAAATGAACAATTGTGATATAACAACATATTAGATATAAAGATAGAACAATAAAAATAATTAAACAAATAAATAAAATAAAAAGACTATAGAAATGACTTTAACAATGTTACAGATCTTGGAGAACGAAATGCCATACGACTGAATCACGTGAGCACACCGGGAAATATCTACATATAGGTTTGTGCCGATGATTTACCTTCTTCTTAGTCTCATTTCCCCCCCAAGGGCTTCCTTTTCTCTGTCCTCAATGTTCCCCAACCTGCTTATTGAACAACATTTATGACACAGATGAGAAGGCTTTCGAGGAAGCGATTCCTGTTTCATCAGGTTGTAACATTCTTTCGGAATCATTGTAACACACTGTGACATCCTGTCATATTGTTCAGGTTCACTCATGATGCTCTTGTGAAACTCTGCGGAAACTATTTGTAGAGAACGTGCCGATTTCAGCTGCTTAAATATAATCAAAATCCATCAGGAATAATTATAATAAAACATGGATACTTTCTTTCTCACTTTTTTCTTTCTCTCTCTCTCTCTCTCACTCTCTTCTCAAATGTTTCTGTTATCCCCAGAAGCTGGACATTGTTCCTGCTAAATGATACATTGTAATGATAGTGACAGCTAGAACATTGTATCTCTCTCTCTCCCCCTTTTATTTTTGTATTTCTTCTGTCACTGGAAAACGAGTTCATTATGGATGTAAACTATCCTGAAGATTGTTCTTTATAGTCCAGAAGTCCCTATTGTTCGCCAGTCACATGACTGCACAGCCCATTGGATAATTATCTGCATAAACTTTTTTTTCTTTCCCATACACAAAGAACTCATATTGTTTATTTTTCCATGTATATTCCACCTTGGTCAGAGGCAGCCACTCGATCCTGTGTTCCTAGAGAAAGAAGGAAGATGAATTTTATACAAGGCGAGGTGAATATTGTCACTCACAATCACTTCAGAGAATAGTCAGTGTCAGGGACCATAGCTCCTCCAGGGGGCGCAGGAAGCAGGTCCTGCAGTTCCTGTGCTCATCTGTAGGTGTTTTCGGGCAGCCAGGAGATGTTAGGTACCGGACCACCACTGGGTGGTGCTGGAACCCGCTTGTCCAGTCCTCACCTGTGGCTCTCTTCCAGCTGTCAGTGATTAATCAATTCCTGGGAGGGTATTTAATCCCTCCCTGCAGTCAGGATTTTGCTTCAGTATCCTGTTGCCTTTTAGTGCGAATCCTGAGCCCTGTTACCTGCTTGTTGTCCTGAGCCCTGTTGCCCTGCTCCCCAGGTTTTCCTGGCCTGTTATACCCTGTGTGGGTATTCTGCGGTTTCCTCCTAGTTTTGGTTACTTTATATTATCTTTTTGTATGTGCTTGGGTGTGTATTTAGTTGGTTATCGTTACTTAGTTGTGGTTTGTGTTATGTTTTGCTCTGTATAAATAAACTATATATATATATATATAAGCTCAATTGGCCTTGTCTGGTGTGGTCACGCATTTGGTCCTCCCGTGGAGGTACCTGCATGCGGTGTGAGGACACCTGCGCACGGTACCCATGACAGTCAGCCATAACATCGTCTGTACTGGATCTCTGCTGAGATGCTGATTTGCTACAAGTTTTACCATCTCCTGTTTTTCTTTGTTTACAGACATCAGCGGCCCTGAGGAAGATCATACAGATTCCCGAAATGTGTCGCATTACAGAAAATCTTCCATAAAATATCCTACACATTTAAAGCAACCGATGCTTCTTCCAATTACTTTGGCTACTGGCTTTGTGCTTTTATATAGAGAGGAGCATGCATGATCCCACACATTTCATCACATGAACATGTGAGAAGCCCCAAGACCTGGGCATGGTCTACTGAGCTGCCCACTACCTGGACCTTAGGATAACACAACCTGGTCCTCAAAGATTTTTGTTTTTTTTTACCTTTCCAACATGGCTGTCAACATTTTGATAAAATAATCAAAAAAGATGTTGTGCAGTGAAGGCTCCTCACTTTGAGTACAGGTTAGGGGGAGGGGGGTCCTGTTTATTACAGGATAATCCTCAGCCTACAGTAAATATTGCAAGTCATTCAGGAGTTCCTTGACCTCAATAAGGACTTCAGCCTTGTGCTATCATTCAGCTACATGTTCCAAATCAGGAGTAGGCAACCTTGGCACTCCAACTGTGCTGAAACTACAAACCCCAGGGCTGTTGCCTCAGGCGGCATCTCATTGGGGGACGGCTTGATGATGGGGGCCGGCCACAACATACCAGGTTGCTAAGAGCTCTTAGTAACCTGTGACGCTCTGTGTGGCTTCCCAGCCAGCTGACTGACATCAACGGTTGCCAGAAGCTGAGCAGGATGCTCCTGGCAACCAGTGAGCCGGCCAGACACCAGAGTCGCTGGCAGTGTGGTCCGACGTCTGCCCCCTCTTTCCCGAAAGACAAATCAGCACGACAACTGCGCATAACTGCCCACCTCCCACCCCTTGACCATTACCTGCCAGCACCTCCCATTATGCTGTCTCTATGTATATAAATAAATAGGGATGCACCGATACTGATACTAGTACCGGTATCGGTGCTGATACCGAGTATTTGGGTGAGTACTCGTAATCGCCCAAATGCTTCAATACCTTCCCCGATACTGGAACTTTCGGTCAGGGGAAGATTTCCTCTGACAGGCAGTGCCGTAGGGGAACATGGAGCCGGCTTCCTGTACACAGGAAGCTGGGCGGCGAGTAATGACCCGCCTCCCGGCTTCCTGATTGGCCTGGAAGCCGGCTCCATGTCAGCAGAAGCACTGGTATCGGTACTCGGTATCGGTGAATACCGACAACAAAGTATCGATACTCGTACGCGATACCGAAAAAAACGGTATCGATGCATCACTATAAATAGATATATATATTTGGTACATTCAAAGTTCCCATTAGATATCTCTGATATACAGTTGATCATCACATACCTGTCTCAATATTTTAGAAGACTCGGAGTGTAGGCGATGCTGAGTAATTGCTTTTTGAGACGCTTCGTTTATGGAGGGATCTGGGAATCCGGTGACCGGAATCAGCTGCAATCACAGAGATATTCCTGATTATTCCACCATCCAGCATGACACATGGAACGATTTTCTTCATATACAAACATCATCTCCACCCAGCCACTAAGTTTCATTGAAGGAGAACTATGGGGTCAGTGTTTTTCCCCACAGTTCTCCTTAGGGTAACGGGAGGACACAAACTAGCGTCCTCCCGTTACCCTAAGCTCAGTATACCGCAAGCTACAGCTCCCTATATACTGAGACGCCGCAAACCGGAGCGGATCCCGACATTGATGTTGAGATCCACCCAGCTGCGGGATTGACAGCTGGCTCTGCCTATCCAGAGGCAGAGCCAGCTGTACCCGCCCCCTCCCCCAGTCAGCGCTGGAGGATCAGACAGGGGTGGAGGGGGGAATCCCTGCAGGGAGCCGTGAGTGACAGTCACGGCTCTCTGCAGGGATAGATCGAGAAGTGAGCGAGCGACGGTATGTGTTCGCTCACTTCCCGATCTACTGAGCCGACCTGTGTGACAGTTTCATTGTCACAGGTCGGCTCAGATTATGAGGCTGAGTGAAAATCACTCGCCTCATAATTCTCCTTTAAGTGCTGATCTTGATCTCAGCCTCATTCAGTCACTTCCTGATGAGAGGTAGAAAATTATTTGTTCCTGTCTTGCATTTGTTCTTTTGCGTTGTCACCCTGTCACATGTGCTCTTAGCGGTGGCTATAACCAGCCATGACATTGTCCATTGCATGGCCAGTTCTACCATTGTCACCATCAAGAGTCCCACCCTGAGCAACAACATGCAGCCACCTATGGAGCACATGATGTAGACAGGAAGTGACTGCGAAGGGGTCTGAGGAGTTCAGGAGCAGTAAGATGCAACAAAAATCATGGAAAAGTTTCAATATGAAATGTATACAAAAAAGCAGATTTAAACAGATCTCACACTCATCTGCTCATCGGAGAAGACAACCTCCCCAGTCACCTTCTTGAATCTCTTTGATGGAAAGTCAGACTTGTGGTCCGCTACAAACTCAATGGGGTGGTTTTTCCTGAAAGAGACCAAAAACACAATTTCAGCATAAAAAAACGCCTCCACGACCTTCTAAATAACACCGACAGAGTCATCGTAATCTTACCATTTTACAGTCAGCTCTATGTACTTCAAATCATGCCCCTGCCCGTGGCAGTCCTCGCACATGAAGGAACGGTAGCCATTGCAATACCCACACCTGCATGATCAGAAGAATGAGCTTGGTTACTACAGATGAGTTCATTAATAAAAACCTGGATCACCCAATCCTGTTTAGCCGGTTGGAACCCCTAATCCATGTTCTTTTAGGACACGGTGATAGAGTGTTTGTAAAAGCCCCACCCCCAGCTATGCTCATCTTACCAGCCCTCTCTTGCTCTTCTGCCTCCACCACAAGAGCACAAGATGAAACCTTTTCTGGGGGGCTGAATACTTGATACAAAGCACAATGGCCAACTGAAGGAGGACACGCAACAAAGGCTGACAACTCTGCTGCTAATTGCAAGGCGATGGATTAAGTTACCCATAAACTGCACGATTCTCGTACGAGAATCGCGGGAAATCCCGCGATCGTACGATAATCGTGCTGTGTATGGATAGAGGTGCCTTGGCGCGGCTGTGCGGCTTTCACATTTTCTGCAGAAGACGTGTATCTAAAACTCTGTTTTTAACCTTAGCGGTGAGACAAGTTTTTTTGCATGCTGGCTGGTGGGTGTGCTAGGAAACCTTTTGCTGTTGTTCATTTCTTAGATATAACACACTGATCAATTGAGACTGCTCTCTTATGTATATGAATGACCTTCATGCTGATATTCATCTGACCATGGGGTCATTTTGTTCTTGAAGCTGCATAAACGATCCCGTCCACATTTCTTACAAGAATTCTCAACCTACGTTGACTCATCTTCACTTTGATTGTATACATTTCCCATCAATTAACTTACATGGATCTTTCATTTCCAGTCGCCTTTTTTGCCTGTAAATGCAAATGAAGACAAATTAGAACACTTTTTTTTAAAAAGGGCCAAAAACACCTCAATTAAATGTACTTTGTATGCTATACAACCTAAAGTATGTGGACCTCCTCCAATGATCGAGTTCAGGAGTCTGCAGTGAAGGTTCTGTTAATCCTACTACATCATACAAAGACATTGTAGACAACTGTCCTCTTCCAGTCTTGTGGTAACAGTTTGGTGAAGACCATTTTCTGTTCCACCATGAATGCCCCCTGTGTACAAAGTCAGGTCCATAAAGACATGGTGTGACCAGTGTGGTTCGCAGGAACTCGAGTGTCCCGCACAGAGCCCTGACCTCAACCCTACTGAACATCTTTGGGATGAATTTGGAAAGCCGATTGTGAGCCAGGTCTTCTTATCCAACATGGTTTTGAGCAGTTTGGTGTGGAGGAACTCGAGTGTCTTGCACAAAGTCCTGACCTCAATCCTGCTGAACACCTTTGGGATGGATTAGAAAGCTGATTGTGAGCCAGGACTTCTCATCCAGCATCAGTACCTGACCTCACAAATGGGCACAGATACTCAAAGACACCTTCCAAAATGTTGTGGAAGACTTCCAAGAAAAGTGGGGGATCTTATAGCCACAAAGGGAACAATTTCATATAAGGGCCATGGTTTTGTAGTTGGAAGTTCGACACACTCACATAGGTGTGATGGTCAGGTGTCCACAAACATTTACAGGGGTATTCACAAAAGGGTGAAGGGTTTGGAGAAGGCCGGAGAAGTGAACAATCTAGGAGAACAGAGCTGAACTGAACAGTGAGCTGAATTGGAGAATTGTTCCAAATCAACTATGTTGTCCTAGATGGTTCACTTCTCCGGCCTTCTCCAAACTGTTCACCCTTTTGTGAATAACCCCGTAGAGACTTCTCCCAATTACACAATCCAGGGGACGGGGTATGATGTGTTGCAACTCCCTCACGGCCTCATCCAAAACTGGGTAAAGTGAGAAAGAGTTGCGTCCTGATTCCCGTCCTAAACCCCTACAACTCCACTTCCGCAGTTGTGATCCGCTATACAGACCTCCGCTAAATAGGCGAGCGTGACAGCACGTCTTAGTTCACACTGCTCGATTCTCGTACCAGAATCGAGCAGTGTATGGGCACCTTTATAGTGTATCTCCTGAACAACTGTGCAATTTTTTTCTGTATTCAGTTTCCATCATTCCCTGCATACTGCTGAAACTTCAATTCAGCCTTGACTCCTTGCGCTGCTTCTTTTTCCCCCTCTCTAAGCCCTCCAGTAGACCACAAGAGGCTGATACCAAGTCAAATTCAGGTCCTAACACGGTTTCCATTTCATAAAATACATTTTTCTGATTCATTATTGATACAGAACTTTATACATTTTTGCCTTTTATGTCTGCCTATAGTTCCGCATTAAATTCATATTTCAGTGTGTAGGCCCACAATTTAACTGTTGTTGAAAATCACAACATAACGTGTTCAGAGAGTATCGATAAATGGCACCTTTTCAGACTGGTCTAGGGCCTTGAGCGGTGTGCCTCAGGGTTCTGTGCTAGGCCCCATGCTATTCAACCTGTTTATTAACGATACCGGGGAGGGCGTGAATAGCCATGTTTCAGTGTTTGCTGATGATACCAAAATTGGGAGGGTAATAGACACGGACTTAGACATTATAACATTACAGGAGGACCTGGATAAAATAGGGGAGTGGTCAACTGTATGGCAGATGAGGTTTAATGTCGATAAATGCAAAGAAATGCACTCTGGTGTTAAAAATAGGCAAATGGGCTATATAATTATGGGTATGCCACTAGGGAAGTCAGAAATGGAGAAGCATTTGGGGGTCATTGTAGACCACAGATTGAATAATAGCTTGCAGTGCCAGGCTGCTGTAAGCAAAGCAAGTAGAGCCCTGTCCTGTATTAAGAATGGAACGTATTGCAGAGTCAAGTTTATAATTTTGCCACTTTACAGATCACTGGTTCAGCCTCATCTGGAGTATGCGGTCCAGTTTTGGTCACCAGTCCACAGTAAGGATGTCCTTGAACTGGAAAGAGTCCAGAGAAGGGCAACCAAACTCATTAAGGGGATGGAGGACCAGAGCTATGAGACACGGCTACTAAATTGAAATACGTTCACGTTGGAAGTAAGGAGATTAAGGGGGGGGACATGATTTTCATGTACAAAATGTTCAATAGTGATGGCAACATTAGCAACAAACTCTTTACGATTAACCCCATAACAAAGACTAGAGGCCACCATCTAAAATTGGTGGAGAAAAAATTTCAGTACAAGGGGCGAAGGGGGTTCTTCTCAGTTAGAGCGGTTAGGGTCTGGAACTCGCTGCCACATGCAGTGATTTCAGCTAAGAGTGTGGAATCATTCACGAAGCTCTTGGATGATTTCCTGAGAGACCGTAATATACAGGGGTACAGGTACTGCTAAGAACAAGATCACACATGGACTCATACACACACACACACACCAGCAGAACCATATGCGTACACGCAATAGGTTGAACTTGATGGAATTGTGTCTTTATTCAACCTCAAATACTATGTAACTATGTAACATTGAGTTCAATTTTAAGAGCTAAAACGGAGATTTCATTCTGCTGACCTTTCCGAGTCCTCCACACTTGGCACATTTTTTTCTGCCAATCCCTTTGCAGTATGCACACACCTGAAACAGATGGGGGAAAAAAACATCGACAATAAGGGCTCCATTTATAAAACCGTTTGCTGTTCTAAGGTATCAGCATTCACACAAAAGTTGTGAATAATACCCTTTCAAATGTTTTTAATATGTGCAAAATCTTATTTTTCTGATATTTGAGTTGTCTTTCGCAAGGCAACTTTAAGGTTTCCTGATATCCTAAGAACATACGAACATAAGAGAAAATAGCCTAAAAAAATAGCCTAAGAACATTCAGCCAGAAGAGAAAATATCTTAAAGGAGAACTATGAGGCGAGTGAAAATCACTCATCCTCATAGTTCGAGCCGACGTGTGACAATGAAACTGTCACACGTCGGCTCAGTAGATCAGGAAGTGAGCGAACACATACCGTCGCTCGCTCACTTCACGATCCTGTCCCTGCAGAGAGCCGTGACTGTCACTCACGGCTCCCTGCAGGGATCCCCCCCCTCTCCGCTCCGATCCGCCAGCGCTGACTGGAGGAACGGTCGGGGGAGGGGGGCGGGTACAGCTGGCTCTGCCGCTAGATAGGCAGAGCCAGCTGTCACTCACGCAGCTGGGTGGATATCGACAGTATTGTCTGGATCCGTCAAGGCTGCGGCGGTCTCAGTATACCGTGAGCTGTAGCTCGCTATATACTGAGCTTTGGGTGGCGGGAGGACTCTAGTTTGTGTCCTCCCGTGACCCTTAGGAGAACTATGGGGAAAAACACTTAGCCCATAGTTCTCCTTTAAGAACATCCATTCAGGTTTGCCCCATTCACACAACAGCCACAGATTTATACATTTTGTGAAAAATCCATAAAAGCAATAAGCAAAGGCTGGTGGTGAATTCCCACAGAACAATTTTACATAAAGTTTCTCTGGTACAGTTATCTTTTATTATCTTTTTATAGGCAGACAACTATGAGATATTTCATGCAGCAAAAGACGTACTTCAATTTCACGTCAGCAGTTGGACTGCTGGACTATTATTCCAGGTTACATTGATTACAAAATAAATTAACCAAGCTCAGTAGCTCAAGCTCCAATTTACACAGAGCGGAAATAGTCCCGAAGACTGACCCCCATCCCCCCCGTCCCCGCTGTGTATTGAGAGCTTCATCAATGCCCCTGAGTGAAAGCACATCAAATTGCAGAGAGATTTTACCTCCAGCCTGGAAGTATGGGGGACTCTCACTTTTTTCTTCCCAGCCTGAAACATATTTGGTAGCTGAACAGGAACTTCCCACGGTTTTGGAGCTGGTCCGTTACCTGGTCCATCTATAGGTTTGCCTGTCCAAAGACAGAAACAGGAATAGGCACCAGGACATGTTCTATCATAGAGTATTTTATCCATGCCCTAACAATGTAATGAGAGAGAGACAAAGTGTATCTCTATCTAAATCATTTTGGCTTTTAGTTTTGGATGGAATAGTAAACCTCACTTACCATCATAAGGGACAGTAACCCATTTACACTTTCGCGATTCCGTGAAGGTCTGCAGGCGATACTGTAATTAGAATGAAAATGTTATCGTGTTCAAGAAAACAATCCTCTCTTGGAAAAATATATGATAATTGGTCTTTTACAAAAGGTTGGAAATAGATCCTGCTCATGTCAGCTGACTGCATATTGAGTAAACAGTGTGGCCAGGCAATGGGGGAAAGAACTTTCTGGAGGACAACATTAGAGGGAACACCGGAAGGAGGAAGGAGGAGGCCTGAATCCAAACTATGTGACCAAGGTTTATGAAAACCTGACCATCACATCTACAGTATATGAGCTTGTTGGACATCCAATTCTAAACCCGTGTGCATTAGTATGGGGTTGTCCCCCCCCTTTTGTGGCTATAACACACCAACTGTGCCTGAGAATTGCGCCGAGGGGGTACAGGGATGCTGGAAGGGACGCATGACGCACAGGGGGGCCCGGCCAGATGCCGAGTGGGCCGCCTGTGTCTCTGTGGCATCCTCTGCTGGTGGCTTTCACTGGCGTCTCTGAAGAAGAATGCGCTGTGCGAGCAAGGAGGAAGAGGAGGCGGACAGGTAAGGAGTGCGACCAGCCAACCTGAGGGTGACCCTGCCGAGCTAACCATAGAGAGTCTATGGTGGGCTCGGCAGGGTCACCCTCAGGTGGGCTGTGTGGGATCTCAAGTGGGCTCTGCAAGGGGCATAACTAGAAGTCACAGGGCCCCAGACAAAAATTTTGCTATGGGGCCCTGTGATCTCTAGTTACGCCCCTGCTCTTGCCTACTTCATTATAAAACATTTGGGTGTAGAAATGTGTTGAATTGAATATATAACTAATAAATAAAATAAAAAACACAAAAAGAAATGAATAATAATGAATTTATGGGGGGAAAAAATCACTATTATATGAAACTTCTAATTCAAAAAAATCTTGATAATGGTTTTTAAAAAAACAAAAGAATTTGTCCTGTTTAATCTCATATTTAAGAATTGTTATTACAATTCTGACACCTACAGGAAGGAGGATGAACTGCGCGCACACTGATTTGCTCCCCCTTGCCCTTAAAGTGAACAGCCATAATGAAAGGATCTTATTGGTATGCAGTTACCCTGTGAGTGTGGAAGGTCTGGGTCTTTTGTAGCTGCATGTTTGTTGCCGCCTTGGAGCTGAAGAAGCTGTGTTTCTTACTGTAGTCCATTAACACTTGTCTGGCCACATCCTCCGAGACGTAAGGCGGCCTGTAATGGGATGAGCAGTGAAGGGTGCGGTACACATATCCTATTATACAATATCCTACTAGAATATCTGCACAAGGGTCAAGTTTCAAAACATTTTACCTAGGGATGCACCCATACCGGTATTTTGATACAGAGTACGAGTACCGATAATTTTGTTCCGCTACTCGTCGATACCAACGACCGAGTACCGGAAGTCCCATTCAGGAAGCCAGGTTCCATGTAATGACTTGCCACCCGGCTTCCCGATTAACAAGAAAGCCGTCCCATACGAATCCCTCAGTGCGGATCTCTGTCCCCTCTCGCCTCCGCATGTCCAGCCTGCCACCCCCGGGGCCTCTCCAGCCAGGAGCGGCCTTCCTCCGGTACCCAGCCGGAGCCGTCTTGCAGGCCAATCATGGAAGCCGGGCGCCGTGTAACGACGCGGCGCCCGGCTTTCTGATTGGCCTGGAGGCCGGCTCCATGCTCCCTCGTCATGAGATGACGAGGGAGCATGAAGCCGGCTTCCCGGCCAATCAGAATGCCGGGGCGCTGCGTCATTACACGGCGCCCGTCTTCCTGATCGGCCAGCTTCCCAACCAATTGGGAAGCCGGGCAGCGAGTCATTACACGCTGCCCGGCTTCCTGATTGGCCGGGAAGTCGGCTCCATGCTCTCTCATCACAAGTGACGCTGCCCGGCTTCCTGATACAGGAAGTATCTGGCTAGGCATCGGAGCATTTGGGCGAGTATGAGTACCAACCCCAAATACTCGGTATCGGCACCGATATCGATACTAGTATCAGTATCGGTGCATCCCTACCTGTCATGTCCAGGAGTACACAATTGTCTCAGTTTAACTCAGTGAAACTTCACTTTTTTTGGATAGAAGGAAGAAGGGTTCCTGAACAGACAAGGACAGACTTGTACTTACCCCATTTAAATCCAAGTTCCTGGTACAGCATTGTGCAGAGTCTAATATGATTGTGTAATCTTATAAGCACCAGAGTTGGACCCAGTACACTCAGTAATCAGCACAGTAAATGAGCTGGTCTGACATGCCTCCTCTCTGGTCAGACACACCCCCTGTCTGATCTGACACCTTATTTCTGGTCGGAACCGCCCCCCCTCTCTGATCAGACACACCTCCTCTCTGGTCAGACATCCCCACTCTCAGTTGTGGCACTCCTCCTCTCTGGTTAGACATCCCTACCCTCTGGTCAGGCATCCCCACTCTCAGTTCTGACACTCCTCCTCTTTGGTCAGACATCCCTCCCCTCTGGTCTGACACACGTCCTCCCTGGTCTGATACGCCCCCTTTCTGGTCTGACAAGCTTCCTCTCTGGTCAAACATCCAATTCTCTGGTCAGACATCCCCCTCTCTGGTCTGACTTGACTCCTCTCTTTTTCTGCAACACAAGCCTGTGTGAGGACACTTAGGTTGAGGGGTGTGGCCATTACTCAGCTCTGCCAGCACAGAGCACTGTAGTGAGACACAACCGGAGATGAGAGGGAATCTCTCCCCTTTTTCCCCTCTTAAACAGTTGTCCCCATTGGAAGATGTTCCCTCTATTCCTGTTGTGGTGACAGCTTACACTTCTATTCACTAAAGTGTGAATAGTTTGGAGAAGTGAAAAATCTAGAACAAAATAGCTGATATGGAAAAATTCTCCAATTCAGCTCACTTTCCAGGTCAGCGATGTTGTCCTAGATTGTTCCCTTCTCCGGCCTTCTCCAAACTCTTCACCCTTTTGTGAATAACCCTGTAAAAGTTTTGGATTTTCCCATAGAAATAAAAATGGTGATTTCCCCACTGGGGACCGCAATAAAAACCTGGCAAGGGGTGTAGCCCTTTCCTGCTCTAAACTGATTTTAAAAAATGGCTTTAGATGGACTTTAAAAATATTTTTTGGTTACAGGTCCACGGAGGGTCTCACCAGGGGTACATGCGGAGGGTCTCACCAGGGGCAACTGTGGTGGATCTCAGCTGGTGCACACGCAGAGGGTCTCATCAGGGGCACATGCGGAGGGTCTGCACCGGCAAGAGGTCCACCCCTGCTGTGGAAGTGAGACTGAATTTCTCTAAAGTGAGGGAAATCCCATATGGTTGTGACAGAAAAAAAAAAAGATTTTCCCTCTATTTCCATGCCGGTGACAACTCACCGGCACCTGACAGCTCACTCACCTGACAGTGGTTTGAACCATTTCCTACACTAGCTAAGTTAAAAAAAAACATGGCTTTAGATTCACTTTAAAGTATATATGTTTGGTTACAGTTCCACGTTAAACTGTAACATTTGTATTATGAAGTCCCAGAGGCATCATGTATACGAGTAACACAGCAGAGAATATTCTTGATAAGACTCCACTTATGTTCATTCCAAAGTCCGCCATCTATTTCCGCATGCCTTGCCTCCTGTACAGCAGTGATGATGCCACCAAATGAATTATTAGCTGACATTAAAGTTAAATGAACTTGTAATGATTGTCTACAGCAGTAAAGTGTCACACGAGGATATGTCACCTTTTTATGCCTATGGATTCCACAGAGGAAAATAAAACCAACCCGATCGCTAAAACCCACAATAAACTTTCCTATGCTGATGTCACCTCAGAAGCAAATCGTTATATTTCTAAATCGGAATCTTTCATTCACATACGCCCTCTCTCTGGTCAGACATCCCCCACATACACTGAGTGGCCAGATTATTATGACCCCCCCCGTCAGTACTTCGTTGGGCCGCCTCGTGACTCCACGAGATGGTGAAAGGTGATGCGAGGAATCTGACACGGCACTGTTGCCCTTCTGTTGTCTTGTACCAGTCTTGCCACTCCCCCGTTCTGCCCTAACATTGACTAGTCGCTGACGGCCACAATTCAGACCCAGATTTTCGGCTGACAGTCCGGTCTTTCAAAACTTTGACAACATCTGCTCTTGAACATTTAACGAATTCTGCTGTTTTGCTGATACTCGCTCCATGGCTCCGAGCGCCAACAATCATCCCACGTTCAAAGGCTGTTAAATGGCGTTGTTTCCCCGTATCTTCAGAAACAAATCACTTCTACTGTCGTGGTAACCAACCCGCTTCCCTATTTATAATGGTCTGGCCCTCTAGCAACTTCAGCGCCAAATTATAGCTAATTTGCCTACAAACGTCAGGCGGTCATAATAATCTGGCCACTCAGTGTATAACACAGGGTGAAACTGCCATGGAGGTCCTTGTTCAGGCACTTCCTGTTATAGGGTTTGAATAACATCACAC
>NW_017306456.1:342578-344530 GCF_000935625.1 Nanorana parkeri
CCCCCCCCCCTCTCCCGATCCCTACACTGGCTTCCAATCGCCCAAAGGATAAAATTCAAGATATTAACAATGACTTACAAAGTCATCCACAACTCCGCCCCCGGCTACATCTCCAACCTTGTCTCAAAGTATCACCCTAACCGTCCTCTCTGCTCTTCCAAAGACCTTCTGCTTTCCAGCTCCCTCGTCAACTCCTCCCATGCTCGCCTCCAGGACTTCACTAGAGTCTCTCCCATCCTCTGGAACTCTTTACCCCAACCTGTCCGTCTATCTCCCACTCTGACTGCCTTTAGGCGATCCCTTAAGACTCATCTCTTCAGGGAAGCCTATCCCACCTCAACCTAACCGCTCAACCATCACGTTCTCAGACAATTCATCCCCACACAGCTACCTCCTCATGTATCACTGGCCTCTCCCTTGTAGATTGTAAGCCCTCAGGGGCAGGGCCCTCCTTACTATCTGGTCTTGAATTGTATTGTGATTGTAATGTCTTCCTTACATTGTAAAGCGCTGCGCAAACTGTTGGCGCTCTATAAATCCTGTATAATAATAATAGGGTAACGCTCTGTCCCCGGATCCCATAATGTGCCCCCTGCGTTGTCACCCTATCACAGGAGCTTCCAATGGAGACTACAAGTGGCTGTTTTAGCGCACATTACACAGACATGGTCCATTGTTGTCGCACAGTCATCGCTGGAGTGCATGTAAGATGCAACAAAGGATAAAAAAAAAAGAGGAGAGCACCGTTTTTAAGGTTGTTAGTGGTAAATAAACGGTCTACCTAAAGGATAAGTGCACTTTTATTTTTTTTAAATACATATCACCTATGAGGTCAGTGCTGGAAGCGGCTGACAGATCAGGAAAATAAAGCATCTTACGGTGTTCTGAGTTCCGGTGGAGGGGCGGTAGGAACACATGGCGGCGAGTACGGAGAAGGAGGTTCAAACATCCCATCTATAAGGTGAGAAGGATAATTGGGTCACACCGTTGTCTACAGGACCAACCATTCATAATGTGCATGTCAGGGCAAAATAAACAACAGCTTTTCAGAAAATCTCTTTAAAAGTACTGCAAGTCCACGTGAGTACGTGTCGATCGGTCAGAAGTCAGCCAGAGAGCTCCTAACTTCCTGTAGTGAGCTGGCAACACGGAGCCTCTACTGTCCTGAAATCTCAAAAAGCGTTGTCAGCTGGGTGGACTACAGAACTCCACCTATCCCTTGCCCCTTCTACGCATGCCTACACTGATTTCTTTCCTTGGTGCCTTGGCTCTCAAGAGTCCACCCACACACTCTTGGGAGATGTAGTTGTGGGGGGCGTGCATACTTTAAAAGAAACCGACCTCAATAGCTGCTGCCCCTGCATGAATTTTACAAGGCTGGTGATGAGGTCACAGGGAGTAATAAAAAGGTGAATGGAAAAAAAAATCATACTAGGGCTTGAGCTAGAGCAGAAGAGGGAGGTCAGGTGGTAAATTGGGTCATACCTGGACCCACCCTTTGAAAAGAGAGTACACATCCTATTCAGTAGTGAGTAGTAAACAACACTGCAAGACATCTACGGATCTAGTGATCCATTGGACCGCCTACTACCACGGTGCAGGGTGGCAACCAGTCCCCCCAAACAGGAAGCCCACCCTGGTTTTTTTTTTAGATCCAGTTGCAATTCTGCTTTTAAGGTGGCTGGGGGTCATAGGGTACAGAATCCCACCCTAGGTCATAGTGTACAGAATAACACCCTAGGTCATAGTGTACAGAATAACACCCTAGGTCATAGTGTACAGAATAACACCCTAGGTCATAGGGTACAGAATCACACCCTAGGTCATAGGGTACAGAATCACACCCTAGGCCATAGGGTACAGAATCACATCCTAGGTCATAGGGTACAGAATCACATCCTAGGTCATAGGGTACAGAATCACATCCTAGGTCATAGGGTACAGAATCACAT
>NW_017306456.1:344626-348988 GCF_000935625.1 Nanorana parkeri
CACCCTAGGTCATAGTGTACAGAATAACACCCTAGGTCATAGTGTACAGAATAACACCCTAGGTCATAGTGTACAGAATAACACCCTAGGTCATAGGGTACAGAATCACACCCTAGGTCATAGGGTACAGAATCACACCCTAGGTCATAGGGTACAGAATCACACCCTAGGCCATAGGGTACAGAATCACATCCTAGGTCATAGGGTACAGAATCACATCCTAGGTCATAGGGTACAGAATCACATCCTAGGTCATAGGGTACAGAATCACATGCTAGGTCATAGGGTGCAGAATCACATCCTAGGTCAAAGGGTACAGAATCACATGCTAGGTCATAGCGTACAGAATCACATCCTAGGCCATAGGGTACAGAATCACACCCTAGGTCATAGGGTACAGAGTCACATCCTAGGTCATAGGGTGCAGAATCACATCCTAGGTCATAGGGTACAGATATACACACTAGGTCATAGGGTACAGAATCACAGCCTAGGTCATTGGGTACAGAATCACAGCCTAGGTCATTGGGTACAGAATCCCAGCCTAGGTCATTGGGTACAGAATCCCACCCTAGGTCATAGGGTACAGAATCACAGCCTAGGTCATCGGGTACAGAATTATACCCTAGGTCATACTGCACAGAATCCCACCCTAGGTCATAGGGTATAGAATCACACCCTAGGTCATAGGGTATAGAATCACACCCTAGGTCATAGGGTACAGAATCCCACCCTAGGCCATAGGGTACAGAATCACACCCTTCTGATATAATTGGTCTAATAAAGGGCACACAACTTAACTGAGTCCTCTGTCTTGTTATCCATGTTGGAATCTAGAAAAGTCTTACCATGCTGACCACCCGTAATGGCCTCATACCCGGGACCGGTGACATCACGGACATCGACGTCACCGGACTCCTCCCCCTTCCCTTCGTTAGCCGTCACGGACATCGACGTCACCGGACTCCTCCCCCTTCCCTTCATTAGTCGACTGAGCCACTTGGGGAAGGGGGGGAGCAGTCTGGTGACATCGATGTCCGTGACGTCACCGGATCGCCGACGGGACTCCTGGAAGCCGGCCGAGAGGTGAGTGTTTTCATTAGCGATCAAAATAATTTTAAACGATCAAAAAGTTTAACGATTAATCGAGAAATTAATCTTTAATTTCCACAGCCCTAATTTTTTGGTTTAATAAAGGATCACTGCTTTTATACTCCTAGGTTTCTGCACCCCTGAAGCTCTTTTTTATACCCACACCCTTCTACATATATTCCTGTGGCTGCTCACCTGTTTCATAATGTGTTATGATATCATAAACATGTGCGATTCGTTTTGTGCCGAATCAAAATCCGAATTTCCGAATCCCAATGCATCTGAATTTCCATTTCCGAATTTTCGGATCCCGTCCAAATTTCGTTCAAAAACGAAACTGAATCGGACATGTGACTTTTCTGGCAAATCAGATGTGTTTTTCGGTTTAATGCATCCGAATGGGTCTGAACACGAATTTTCGTTACGGCAACATGAGAGCCATATACAGTATATACATATAATACTAAAGCTGAGGCTCCCAGATCTGAATGGCTTTCGGGATCTGAATTTTCCAATTTGCTTTGGGGAGCTCCCGCATGCCATTCGGGTCTGGGAGCCTCAGCTTTAGTACTATATGTATATGGCTCCCAGACCCGAATGGCATTCAGGAGCTCCCAAATGCAATTCAGAGCTTCAGCTTTAGTATTGATATCTGTATACGGTTTTCTGTGGTATTCGCAACAAATATTCGTAAACTCATCCGAAACTAACAAAAATTTGGATTGCGTCCGAATCCGAGACCCAGACTGAATTGAATTTCGGATCCAAATCCCAAAATAACAAAATATCTGAAATATCATTTTTGACCTTGTGCAGCATATGACACCATAGAGAAAATGAAAAGATGAAAAGATCTACACAGTCTGTGTCCTTCTATAGCACCAGTACACATCATCTATACAAAGATATCAGAGGTTTGATATTAGCTGCGTCTCTCAATAACACCTACCTCCAGCACCAGCCATCACATCTTCATAGCTAGGTGGGTCCATGCCTGACATACTTCCAGTATCTACTGCCGTCACCGCTACAGGTTTGGTGGACAAGGAACTGTTCGGATCTGGTTCAGATAAAAGAGGGTGGTTGGCAGATGATGTAAGAAGGGATATAAGATGAAGCAGAAAGTCTTCTCCGACAATGGCACAGCTTGGGTGGTTGGATGACCTGGTAGCTGCTGTAGTATGAACTGGGAGAAGAAGAGGAACACATGGAATAAATCTTTCTGGGGGCACCACACTCATTACAGAACTACATTCTTCCACCCTCACCCCCAAATGTATTCCCAGCATGTTTATACAATTTTACTCAAATGCAGGTACCCAGTACTGCTGCAGCAATGTTGGAACCAGAAGAAACACCAATTGAGTTTTTAATTCCATATTTCCATGTAGATGTGTCTGTTCTACAGAGAATAGATCAGTTCAGGAATCTGAGCAATTCTGATACATGAATAGTGTAGGATTTACTGCAGATTCGATTACATTATGTTCGTGTGCTTATACAATACATGGTCAAAGTGTGTGGAACCCCCTTCCCAAAATGATGGACTTCAGGTGTTTCCAAATGAGGGTACTGGTAATGTTACAGCATACAAAGACGTTCCAGACAATTTCGTGCTTGCCTTGTGGCAACAATTTAGTGTGGAGGACATCTCATTCCAAAACAAAGGAGATTTGCAGACTCCACTCTTCCGGGAAGGCTTTTTTGATGGGTGTCTATGGGAATTAGCGTCCATTCAGCTAGAAGAGCATTTGGGAGGTCAGGTATTGATGTCAAATTAGAAGATCTGTATTCCAATTCATCCCAAAGGTGTTCAGTAGGGTTGAGGTCAGAAATTCTTGCAGGCCATTCGAGTTCCTCCACACCAAACTGGTCACACCATGTCTTTATAGAGCTGGCTTTGTAAACAGGGGACAGTCATGCTGGAACAAAAAAGGGTCTTACCCAAATTTTTGCTACAAGGCTGGAAGCGCACAATTGTCTAAAATGTCTTTGTGTGATGAAGTATTAACTGGACCCTTCACTGGAGACACCTGAACTAATTTATTTGGTGGGGAGTCCAAATACTATTACATGTAGTGTACTATGAAGAGCATAGTTCTGCCCTAATGAAATCTGCCATTGACCATCCCTTTAAGGTCTATCTCTAACCTATAGTACACAGTACAAGTAATACAATTGCTGACTGCTTGTTGTAGACAGTTCCAACAACTAACACACCTTTCTTTTTATTTGATTCTTCTTATTGCCAGCAACCAGCTCAACAAATTACAGGCTGTCTACCCAAACAATCTACACAGTGTATGTTAATTGGCTGACTGACCTCCTCATAGCATTTCAGGGCATGAGAGATGAGATCTTTCCAAAATATTTCAGAGTCTTCCCCTGAATATTGATTATGGGTACAGCCTCAGTCTGGGATGTTTATAATTAATAGATCTGTCTTCAGTGTATACAAAGACCCTCCACATCGCTCACCTCTAGCCTTCAGCACAGGACGGTCATACTGAGAATCCACAACCGACTGACACACCGCTGTTGCTTCCACGAGGATCTTATATTTATGACACACTCACTGTATATATATATATACTAGGAACCTTATCAGATCTCCTGATGCTAATATAGCTGTCTCATGTTATAACTCAAGTGGAAAAAATGTGTTATCACCATAGGGTGTTGTAAAGTAATATCTCCCCAGATATAGGTTTTACAATTGGACATACGATCAGTCCCGTGAATTTACCAACAGCATTACTCACGACACCTGACTGCTGGTAGATTATTAGCAAGCTGAGCTTAACTTCATATGCTGTTATTCCCCACCACACCCACATCAATGAGACATTTCTTGGTTTCAGGACTTTTACTTGATTACCCAACTACGATTTAGATCCTTCAACGTTATGGCCCACGAATATACTGACAATAATGTCCAAAGATGTGGCAGTTTGGAAAACATGGTTTTCCAGTACTTACCTAGTTGATCCCTTTTGTCTGATGCTATAGGAGGGGTGCTGAAGTGCTGACAATCATGTATGGAAATAATTTTCCAACTGGGTGTCCTCTCCGTTTTGTGGACCACAGACCTGAGGCCTACTCATTTATCCCTGAAGGGGAAAGCATGCACATGTGACTTATCTCTCCGTCTCTCTAATCCCCCTGAGCCCATCTCCTCCTTCTGTAGTATACAAAGTGGGTAGACCCCTTCCAGGGAACAGGGGACCTAGCAGCCAGAAAGGTGGAACAATCTAACAGAGCAGTACCAAC
>NW_017306456.1:349370-350430 GCF_000935625.1 Nanorana parkeri
CCCCCCCCAGCCCAATAACCCCCCAGAAGAACTTGTAAGGAAGCTGTAGGGCACACATCAGCAGCATTAAGGTGTAAAAATCTTTCCCACCCATATTTTCCCAAGTTACAAAGCATTTTGCTACCTAAAGGACATTAAGTAAGGGTTACACCTACTTTGGGATACCAGTGCCTGCAAACCCTGCACCTTTATCAGAAGCAATACTTTCTATGTTTCCCCTATTACAGCTAAGCACATTGTCAGTATGGCTGCTAGGAACCTAATCTTTTATACTGAATGGGGCTGGTTGATCCATATGCCCCCTCATTGGCCATTCAAAGCTATCTTACCAAAGTTCAATGGCCATGAAGTTCATTGTTGGTAGTTGGTTGCTAAGGCGGTGAAATTTTCCTTAGTTTGCCAGATCTGCAAACAATCTGGGTTCACCTCAGACCCATGCTTGATCTGAACCCGAATCTCATTCCTATTTTACAACACCCTATCATGATTGCGCAATCTCTCCAGCTGAGTCATAACATCAGATAGCCATAAAAGGAAGAGAAGATCTGATAAGGTTCTTGGCACATTTCCAGTCAGTGTGATCATAAAAATAAGATCCTTGTAAGAGAAATGACAGCGTTGTGTCGGTCGGTTGTAGATTCTCAGAATAACTTGTCCAAAAATCAAGGCAACTGAACCCGTGGTATTTTTCCTGAAGGCGTTTGGCTGTTCATTTCACTAGGTTTCTTAAATATGAATTGAGAAAACTAGTCGGATGACCAGCGAAATGTCTTCAAGAAAAATACAGTGGGTCCATTTGTCTTGATTTATTTTTTACAGCTTGATGTATCACAGTTGCTCAGATTTCTAATTGAATCTACTCTCCATAGACCAGACACATCTACATAAAAATAGTCAATACAATCAAAAACTGAATAGGCGATTCTCCTGGTTCTGAATAGGCGATTCTCCTGGTTCTGACATTGCTACAGCAGTTCTGAGAAGCTGCACTAAAGAATCATCACTATAAACATGCTGGGAGGACATTTAGCATTCATTGCTTACTGGCCCCAGTACATTG
>NW_017306456.1:351301-352839 GCF_000935625.1 Nanorana parkeri
GGATCTGGAACCCGCAAAAATATTTATCTCATGTGTTCCTCCTCTTCTCCCAGTTCATACTACAGCTGCTACCAAGTCATCCAACCACCCAAGCTGTGCCATTGTCGGAAAACACCTCCTGCTTCATCTTATATCCCTTCTTACATCATCTGCTAACCGCCCTCCACTTGTATCTGAGCCAGATCTAAACAGTCATCTGACCACCCACCCTGCAGTGGTGGTCAGCAGTAGATAGAGGAAGTATGTCTGCAATGGACCTGCCCAGTTATGAAGATGTGATGGCTGGTGTTGGAGGTAGGTGCTATTGGGAGAGGAAGCAAATATCAAACTGCTGACAACTTTGTACATATTACATATACTGGCGCTATAGAAGGACACAGCTGATGATGTCAGCTATTAAACACATCTTTTCAATTTCTCAACATATGATGTGAATGTATAGATAACCATATATACATTTTTCAATGGCGTGTGGAAGTGTTGGAACCCCTGTTGGGTTTTTCTGGGGGAGAAAGCTCTACAAAATGTGGTAAAGGTAAAAAATAACATAATAACACTATGGGGTTCGTTTATAAAAGGGATTTCCTATATACCTCAGCGCCATCTAGGGGTACTAGTGCTGCCTGGAATTTAAATAACCTCTATGAATCAGGCGAGCTCTATGAATGTATGCAGCAGGACATGCAGGGCCGTATTTCCCACAAGGCCAACCAAGGCCCGGCCTCCGGGCAGCAGGGAGTAGAGGCAGGGGTGTGGAATTCCTATTTCCCGATGCCTGGGACATGAAGTTCCGGGTGCCAGGCGGGTAGTTGTTTTATACATTGGGCAAGCACACAGCAGAGAGAGTAAATCTGGCCCTGAGGACATGGTTATAAAAAGAACTTCAGGGGTACAAAGACCAAGGAGTATAAAAGCGTTGTGACCTAATTGTCCTTCTCACCTTATAGATGGGATGTTTGAACCTCCGCCTCCGTACACACCGTCATGTGTACCTACCGCCCCTCCACCGGACTTCACCATGCCGTAAGATGCTCTGTGTTCCTGACCTGTCAATCTGTGTTATATATTATTTATAGATCAAACTGAAGTGTTAAATAAGGGGAAATAATATATTTTAGATGTTACAGTTGTACTGGTTCCTCTCCTGGACTGAAATTGCTTCCTCTGATGTCACTGCACACTGGTAGCTTCTCACAATGTGCATTAGAAGCTGCAGCAAGTCAGATAGAGCCCGCCTCATTTCCTGGCTGGAGGATGCTCAGGATCATCTATCTCTTTCCTCCCCAGCCTGACTGGCCCTGGCCCTTCCCTTTCATTCACTGGATTTCAGATATTTCAATCATGGAGGCTCGGCATCATATCTGGGTGTTATCTAGGGCGGTCTGTTGCTTCCAGGAAGCTATGACCAGCACCCTGCCGACCCCTCCCACCCATCATCATCTACATGCATTACATAGAGAAGTGCAGACACCCAGTGTATGCATTGAAAATGGAAAGGTTTTATTTAAAAATGCCATTGGCACATTGGCACAGGTTGA
>NW_017306456.1:353000-356158 GCF_000935625.1 Nanorana parkeri
GGGGGGGTGGGGAGGGGGGGGGGCAAGGAAAGGCAAAATATAGGCAGATTGAAATTCAACTTTAATACATTAAAAAAAAGATTTTAAAAATGTAAAACTTGTCTTTTGAAATTCAATCAGCATGTTGAACTTTATTGTAGATTTTAGTGATTGGACGTTTTATTTTCCTCTGTGGAATTCATAAACATAAAACCGGGACATGTGTCATGTTTGCATGTGACATTTTACTGCCAGAGAGAATCATTACTGACGACAAGGCATGCGGAAATAGATGGCGGACTCTGTGTTCATTAGAATGAACATTTGTGGAGTCTTATCAAGAATATTCTCTGCTGTGTTACTCATATACATGATGCCTCTAGGACTTCATTATACAAATGTTTCAGTTTAACTTGGAACTGTAACCAAAAATATATTTTTTAAAGTGCATCTAAAGCTATGTTTTTTTTAAAAACTTAACTAGTGTGGGGAAGGGTTAAAACCTCTGTCAGGTGGGAAGCTTTCCCTTTCTATTTGTTATAAGAAATCCAAAAGTTTGATTTGTGATCGGCATGGGAATAGAGGGAAAATCTTCCAATGAGGATAATTTTTTTCTGTCACAACCATATGAGATTTCACTCACTTTGGAGAAAGTCAGTCTCACTTCCCTTCCTGTTGTGTCTACAACAGGGGTGGACCTACCACCAGTGCAGACCCTCCGCATGTGCCCCTGATAAGACCCTCCACATCTGCCGCTGGTGAGACCCTCGACATCTGCCCCTGATGAGACCCTTGACATCTGCCCCTGGTGAGACCCTCCATATGTGACCCTGGTGAGACCCTCCGCATGTGCCCCTGCTGAGACCCTCCGCACGTGCCCCTGCTGAGACCCTCAGCATGTGCCCCTGCTGAGACCCTCCGCATGTGCCCCTGCTGAGACCCTCCGCATGTGCCCCAGCAAACAGCAAACATATTAGATAATTAACCAGTTGTGGACTTTGGGAGTACTACACACTTTCTAAAAAGCTTCATGGAAGTGTGTGTGGAAAGCCCAGTCCTTACCCACTTCTGCTTCCCCCTTCACACTTTCCGGCTATTCCCAGCTGTCAAAATGACAGTCTGGAGTTGCTGTGTAAATTTAGCAGCTGTAGGACCTGCCACTGTCAATAAACAAAGATTGAAATTAAACTTTAATACATTAAAAAAAAGATTTTAAAAATGTAAAACTTGTCTTTTGAAATTCAATCAGCATGTTGAACTTTATTGTAGATTTTAGTGATTGGACGTTTTATTTTCCTCTGTGGAATTCATAAACATAAAACCGGGACATGTGTCATGTTTGCATGTGACATTTTACTGCCAGAGAGAATCATTACTGACGACAAGGCATGCGGAAATAGATGGCGGACTCTGTGTTCATTAGAATGAACATTTGTGGAGTCTTATCAAGAATATTCTCTGCTGTGTTACTCATATACATGATGCCTCTAGGACTTCATTATACAAATGTTTCAGTTTAACTTGGAACTGTAACCAAAAATATATTTTTTAAAGTGCATCTAAAGCTATGTTTTTTTTAAAAACTTAACTAGTGTGGGGAAGGGTTAAAACCTCTGTCAGGTGGGAAGCTTTCCCTTTCTATTTGTTATAAGAAATCCAAAAGTTTGATTTGTGATCGGCATGGGAATAGAGGGAAAATCTTCCAATGAGGATAATTTTTTTCTGTCACAACCATATGAGATTTCACTCACTTTGGAGAAAGTCAGTCTCACTTCCCTTCCTGTTGTGTCTACAACAGGGGTGGACCTACCACCAGTGCAGACCCTCCGCATGTGCCCCTGATAAGACCCTCCACATCTGCCGCTGGTGAGACCCTCGACATCTGCCCCTGATGAGACCCTTGACATCTGCCCCTGGTGAGACCCTCCATATGTGACCCTGGTGAGACCCTCCGCATGTGCCCCTGCTGAGACCCTCCGCACGTGCCCCTGCTGAGACCCTCAGCATGTGCCCCTGCTGAGACCCTCCGCATGTGCCCCTGCTGAGACCCTCCGCATGTGCCCCAGCAAACAGCAAACATATTAGATAATTAACCAGTTGTGGACTTTGGGAGTACTACACACTTTCTAAAAAGCTTCATGGAAGTGTGTGTGGAAAGCCCAGTCCTTACCCACTTCTGCTTCCCCCTTCACACTTTCCGGCTATTCCCAGCTGTCAAAATGACAGTCTGGAGTTGCTGTGTAAATTTAGCAGCTGTAGGACCTGCCACTGTCAATAAACAGACCATCCAATAAGGTGTTTATAAACATTGATCAGAGGGAGATAGAGAGATACAAAGTAACATTGTTTATAAACATTGTACAGAGGGAGAGATAGAGAGATACAAAGTAACATTGTTTATAAACATTGATCAGAGGGAGATAGAGAGATACAAAGTAACATTGTTTATAAACATTGATCAGAGGGAGATAGAGAGATACAAAGTAACATTGTTTATAAACATTGATCAGAGAGGAGATAGAGAGATACAAAGTAACATTGTTTGTAAACATTGATCAGAGGGAGATAGAGAGATACAAAGTAACATTGTTTATAAACATTGTTAAGAGGGAGATAGAGAGATACAAAGTAACATTGTTTATAAACATTGATCAGAGGGAGATAGAGAGATACAAAGTAACATTGTTTATAAACATTGTACAGAGGGAGAGATAGAGAGATACAAAGTAACATTGTTTATAAACATTGATCAGAGGGAGATAGAGAGATACAAAGTAACATTGTTTATAAACATTGATCAGAGGGAGATAGAGAGATACAAAGGAACATCAAAGCCCTTCTGTATGGAATTGCACATTTGCAGTGTTCATAGTGCTGCACAGCAGTTCCTGAGGGCGGCCGGGTTGTCCATGCATGTCTCATCATCCCCGGAAGTTTATGAAAACCTTTAGGAAAAGAAAATAGATTAAAAAGAAAGAGAAAAATAGACTGTGTTTAAAGGAAACAACTACGGAGAGAACTATGGAGGCAGCTACTGCCCACTCCTAAAATAATATTTGCTTTGCTCTCTTTGCTTTGCCTTTAAAGCCTAGTTGAAGTCCCACACCTTTTATTCCTTTTACATCTGCATGTCAGCATTTGTGACTTATATTAAATGCCTTAGAATCCTTTTTTTTTTA
>NW_017306456.1:356169-391339 GCF_000935625.1 Nanorana parkeri
CCAGAAAGGGGGCTTGTCTGACCAGAGAGGGGGAGTGTCTGAGCAGAGAGGAGGTGTGTCTGAGCAGAGAGGAGGTGTGTCTGAGCAGAGAGGAGGTGTGTCTGAGCCGAAAGGGGGAGTGCCTGACCAGTTCATCTTTCTGCACTGAATACTGAGTGCACTGGGTCTAACTATGTTGCTTAATAGCCTACACAATCATATTAGACTTCCTGCACAACTGCTGTAACAGGAAAGTGGATTTAAGACTATTGAAATAATGGGGTTTAGTACAAAGTCTGTCTTTCTAATGGAGTGGAAAGTGCTAGAAAGAGGATGCAAACAGCAATTAAAACTCAAGACGGTCAGTAACCCTTCTTCCTTCTATCCTGAAATGGGAAGTTCTACATTAAACTAAAACAATTGTGTATACTTGGACATGATGGGTAAAATTTTTGGAACCCTGACCCTTGTCACCATTGATGGTGAATAATCAAGTAGGATACTGTCACGGCTGTATTTGACCATGCTCAGCACGGCTCATCTCATTACAGGCCGCCATACGTCTCGGAGGATGTGGCCAGACAAGTGTTATTGAACTACAGTAAGAAGCACAGTTTCTTCAGCTCCAAAGTGGCAAAAAACATGGCGCTTCAAAAGTCCCAGGAATTCCACACTCACCGGGTAACTGCAAACCAATAACATGCTTTATAATGGTCCTTCACTTCAAGGTACAAGGGGGAGCTAATCAGTGTGTGCACAGTTCATCCTCCTTCCTGCAGGTGTCAGAATTGCGATAATGCTTTTAAATTACATACATATATACATTGAGCGGCCAGATTATTATGACCACCCCATCAGTACTTCGTTGGGCCACGAGATGACTCCACGAGATGGTGAAAGGTGATGCGAGGAATCTGACACTGCCCTGTTGCCCTTCTGTTGTCTTGTACCAGTCTTGCCCCTCCCCCGTTCTGCCCTAACATTGACTAGTCGCTGACGGCCACAATTCGCACGTTCAGACCCAGATTTTCGGCTGACAGTCCGGTGTTTAAACACTTTAACAACAGCTGCTCTTCAACATTTAACAAATTCTGCTGTTTTGCTGATACTCGCTCCATGGCTCCGAGTGCCAACAATCATCCCGCGTTCAAAGGCTATTAAATCGCGTTGTTTCCCCGTATCTTCAGAAACAAATCACTTCTACTGTCGTGGTAAACAACCTGCTTCCCTATTTATAATGGTCTGGCCCTCTAGCAACTTCAGCACCATATTATAGCTAATTTGCCTACAAACGTCAGGTGGTCATAATAATCTGGCCACTCAGTGTATAACTCACCTTTGTATCTATACTATGGGTTTTTGGATGGAGTTGGCAAGAGTTAGAGCCCCTATCGGGTTTTTATTTCTCTCTATGTACCCAATGAGGAGATTTTCCTTCTCTATTAGTCCTGGTGACCTGGTGACAAGAGAACTGTACTCTTCCAACCTTGAGGTATCAGTTTGGTGAAGGCCTTTTTCTGTTTCAGCCTGACTGTGCCCCAGTGCAGAAAGCCAGCACCATAAAGACTGTTTGGTGTGGAGGAATTGGAGTGAACTCAACAATTTTGGGGTACATTGGAATGCAGAGTCTCTCATCCAACAAGAGTACCTGATCTCAATTTTTGTTGGCTGAATGAGCACAAATTCCCAAGGACAGACTCCAAAATCATTTGAAAAGCCTTTCCAGAAGAGTGAATGATGTTAGAGATGCAAAGTGGGGTCAACTCCAAATAAATGCCCATGGGCTTGGAATGGGATGCCCAACAAACTCATATAGGTTTGATGATAAGGCGTTTACAAACTTTTGGCCACATAGAGTGGATTCAGGACCTCTGCCTCCTTCTGGTGATCCCTCTATTGATGCCCCCCAGAATTAATGTTGCTTTCCCCGCTGCCTGGCCACACTGTTTACTCATTTTGCAATCATCTGGGAAGAGCACTCACAAAATGTTTATCTTTTATAGATCTGGCTACTGAACCCTCGATATTTAATGGCTGGAAAAATTGTCAGAATCCAAATAAAGGAAATGGGGCAAGATCTATTTCCACCCTTTCTAAGAGACCCATTAAAATGAGAGTAATATGATAACAATTCCTTTGTAATTTCAGTACCACCTGGAGACCTTCACAGAGTCACGGAGATGTAAATGGATTACAGTCCCTTATCATGGTAAGTGATGAGTTTGGGGTGTGACATGCTTGTAACTAGAAATGAGATATGAGTTTGCACCGATCTCTACTTGTTTGTGGTTCACCAAAATAAATGGCCATTTCTGGCTTGGCCCAGGCGAACCTATGGCTCCTGCAACAGCAGGAGGTTATTTTTTAGTGGTGGTCTTACAATCCCCACTTAATGACAACTTCACTCTGTGCGGGGCAGCAAGCTTTATTGGTTTCTAGGATGCTAGCAGCCTCACAGCATCATTGGTTGCCAGGAACCGATGATCCTGCTGCAAGCCAAACTGGGAACAAGCCAGGAGGGAGATCCTGGGTGACATCAGTCACCAAATATGCAGCATATTTGGTGAATGATGTCAAGCAGCACCACCAGCCGGCTTGTGGATGTTCAGCAGCCGGCTGGCAAGCTGTCAGTTGTAGCAAGAGTGCGACAGTAGGGATCATGTGTATTGGCCAATGCATCTGTGTTGGCAGGTCACAGCATTTTCATTGTGATTGACGCTGGATCTACATAATTGGATGATGTAAATGACAATTACGTAAGACTTTATGTTTATGGTATCTTTGTTTTTATTTGTGTTTTACATATTTTTCTGTGAATGAGTAACTAGGGGTACTATGTACCCCTTTCCATATATGGTCTGTGATGTCAGCCAGGCAAATGCAAAGCCATTTGTGCACAAAAAGTGCAAAAACTAAAAACCAAAAGGCTTAAGGTGCACATACACCTGCCGATTATCGTACGATAATCGCGGGTGATCCCACGATCGTACGATAATCGGCAGGTGTATGGAAGGCGTGCGACCGTTTCTACTGTGCGGTCGCACGTCTTTTGTCTTCCGAGCACGCTGGAAAACCAGCCGAAAATCGTATGAGCAGTGGCGTGCTCGGAAGACAAATGCCGAACGGGCCGGTGTGGGCAAGCGCATACTGCCCGCTCAGCAATGCAATCATCGGAAGCCCTCCCCTCAGTTGGGAGGGCTTGCGATGATCGCAAGTACGATCTGCCTGTCTAAGATGGGCAGATCGTACGAGATTTTAATTACCTTACAACCCTCGCACAACGAAAGTCGTGCGATGGTTGTAAGGTGTATGGCCAGCTTAAGATAGAGATACATTTCTCTCACATGTTGCAGATGCGTTACTCTGATTTCCTTCTCTTTATCTCTTTAGCTGCCCGTACACCTTGCGATCATCGGACATGACTTTTCGTACGGCGGCCCCATCCTGCCCCGATTATCGCAAGGTTGGATCAGCACTAATTAAAAGAAAGCACCTGGATGAATTGCGGTAATCGACGGCACGTATTTTCATCTGCGCATGTGCAGTGTAAATCGTACGAATTTTGATGTAAATTTGACGCCACCAACCTTGCGAAAATCGTACGATCGACCGAAGTTTTCTAACCTGCTGGTTAGTCAAAAGTCGATCGGTTGTACAGTATTTGCGGTTGTACACCGCCCATCAACCGTATGAATATCGGACGAAAACGCGATCGCATACGAAAATCGCCCGATATTCGTAAGGTGTATGGGCAGCTTAACAACCAAAGGGGCAGTTTAAAAAATGCCATGCCCCTTTCATTCCTCGCTGCACAACAGTTTCCAGCAGCTGCATATGAGCACTTGATGTTGGGAATGGTTTTCAGGGAGTTAGTGAATATTTCCCTTTGGTAATACATGCCTAATACTGGTAGAACATGCAAAAAAAAAACTCCATAAAAAATATGTCTCATTATCTATTAGACTTGTGCGCCGTCAAAAAATGTGTTTCGTTTCGGAATATCCGTTAATTCGTATTTCGTAATTCGTGTTCGAAACCAATTCGGATTCGGGTTCGTACGAAATACGAATTTTCGTTCGTTTCGTCACATTTTTCGTACCGTTACGAACATTCGTTATGATGAAGTTAAAAAGCAAAAATACCTTTGTTAATATTTTTAAATCCAAAATACGAAATTTCGTTGACGAATTTCGGATCCGAATCCGAATTCCATTACAACGGAAACGTGACTGTTTGGTGGACCAATCAGAGGTTTTCTTCTGCTGCTGAGGGTTTCATTACAGGCACGAAATACGAAATTCCATCAATGGAATTTCGTATTTCGTGCCTGTATTGCAAGCCTCACCAGCAGAAAAAAAACCTCTGATTGGTCAACCAGTCACGTTTCCGTTGTAACGCAATTCGGATCCGAAATTCGTCAACGGAATTTCGTATTCCGTATTTTAAAAAAAATCTTGTCATGTTGTTCAACCTCAGTCACAGGGGTAATACTAGTTTCCGTTTCAGCGAAATTCCGATTCGGATCCGAAATTCGTCAACGGAATTTCGTATTTCGGATACATTCTGAAACTGCAATTCGGATTTCGAATGCTTCCGAATTTACGAATTTCAGGAAATTCGTACGAATTCCGATTCGTAACGAAACTAATCACACATGTCTATTATGTATTCCTGTTTCTGTATTTGGACAGGTGAAGCTATAGATGGACCAGGGAACAGACCAATTCCAAAACCGTGGGATGTCCATGTGCAGGTTCCAAATATGTTTCAGGATGGCATGAAAACAATGAGAGTTCCCCATACTTCCAGTTTGATGGTAACATTGCTCTGCGGTATCATGCTCCCTTATGTTCACTGTACCTGCTGAATCAAATTTTAGTACAGATTATATACAACTGAACTCAGTTTTGAGCAGACCTTTGGCTTAGAGGGACACTCAAATGGTTTTATTTTATTTCTGTTTAAAGGTTTTTTAAAACTGGTGTTTTATATAACTGAAAATGTAATCATACTTACTGTAATTTTCTTTTCCTGCTTATACTCCATGGCAGCACTGACCAATGGGTTTTAGCTCCAATTACCCATTGGTCAGCGCTGCCATGGATATGGCCAGGAAAGCTCTTTTCTTTTACACAATGTATATAAAATCTTTGGATGAAGCCCTCAATACACACGATGACTGCAGACGTCATCAAATCCAATGCAGCTCCATTTACATGCATTCCCCAGCCAGAATATATATATTAGGGATGCACCGATGCTGATATTTCGGTATCGAGTACGAGTACCAATATTTCTTTTTCGGGAACTCGCCGATAACGATACTAGAAGTCCCAATCAGGAAGCCAGGCGGCATGTAAAGACTCGCCACCCGGCTTCCCAATTAGCAGGGAAGCCGTCCCCATGCTTCTCACCACTAGGTGATGAGAAAGCATGGAGCCAGCTTTCTGTCCAATCAGGAAGCCAGGCGCCATGTAATGACGCAGCACCTGGCTTCCTGATTGGCCGGGAAGCTGGCTCCATGCTCCCTCGTCATGAGGTGACAAGGGAGCATGAAGCCGGCTTCCCGGCCAATCAGAAAGCTGGGCGCCGCATAATTACACGACGCCCGGCTTCCTGATTGGCCAGCTTCCCGACTAATCAGGAAGCCGGGCAGCAATCCATTTCATGCTGCTCAGCTTCCTGATTGGCTGGGAAGCCGGCTTCATGCTCTCTCGTCGACCCGGCGTCTGGCTTCCTGATTAGCCGGCTCCATGCTCCCTCAAGGGTGGGGCTGGGGGGGCATGTAATGACTCGCCGTCCGGCTTCCTGATTGGCCAGCTTCCCGACCAATCAGGAAGCCAGGCACCGAGTCATCACACAATGCCCGGCTTCCTGATTAGCTGGGAAGCCGCCTCCTTCGTCACAAGTGTAATGACTCGCTGCCCGGCTTCCTGATATCGGAGCTAAAGTTTCGGGCTAGGCATTGGAGCATTTGGGCGAGTATGGGTACTTGCCCAGATACTCGGTAGACATGTGCACTGCCAAAAAATTCGTTTAGTTTAGTTTCGTTTTAAATTCGGATTTGTGTTATTTCGTTTTTCAGGATTCGGGTGTGAAAGTCAATTCGGATTCGCACGAAATTCGGTAGTGTTAGTACGAACGTTCGTTTCGTTTTCTGTTCTTATTCGTTTCTTATTCGTTTCGTTCGTTTGCAGCAAAAGTGACATTTGAGGGGGAAAAAATATTTTTCTCCTTCTCTAATGTCACTTTGCTCCAACGAACGAAACGAATAAGAAACAAATAAGAAACGAATAAGAACAGAAAACGAAACCAACGTTCGTACTAACGCTACCGAATTTCGGAAATGGAAATTCGGATTCGTTTGCATTCGTTATGTCTGTAATTCGGAATTCGGATACATCCGAATGTCCGAATTTCCGAACATTCGTCCGAATTTCGATTCGGAACGAAACGAATCGCACATGTCTAATACTCGGCATCGGCACCGATACCGATACTACTATCGGTGCATCCCTAAATTCGACCATAAGAGAAAACTCCCTGAGAACATTGGATTTTCGCCCCATTTTCAGAACAGCTGGGTAACTCACACAAATTGAATATACATTGAGGGGGATTTAACAAAACTGGAGCAGACAAAATCTGGAGCAGCTGTGCATGGCAACCAATCGGCTTCTCTTTTTCATTTTCAAATCTTATCTGAACAAATTGAAGAGAGAAGCTCATTGGTTGCCATGGGCAACTGCTCCAGTTTCTTTCTGCTCCAGTTTTGATAAATTCCCACCATACAGTTTTGCTGGACGAATAGCTATGTGGATTGTTTTATTGAACGGAGCTCTTAGTGTCGATGTTCTTCTCTCTGTTATAGAAGTGCATGTACTGTAAAGGAAGGGGCAAAAGAAAATGCTCGTTCTGTAACGGTTCAGGATTGGTGAGTAGAATGAACTTTATTTGACCTCTTAAAGTTGAATTTAATGTTATGTCGTGATTAAAATACATTAAAAAGTCTTGGACCCTTATGAATGTATATAATAATATAATATGAGTTTAAAGCTGAGCTACAGGCAGATATAAAAAGGCAGAAATTAAAGGATAAGCACACTTTAGCGCATTATCCTTCTTCTCCCTTTCCCCTGAACTGACATAACCCGCCCCTCCCCCTTAACAGGTACTGTACATAGCTACCTTGATCCAATGGCCGTGGCCGTGTTTGTTTGATTCTAGCACTTCAAGTCTTCACTGCCCTGGCCAAACTTGCACATTACAGTCCCATAGACTTCTACGGGACTGTCTCCAATTATCTCCAGCCATGGGATACAGCTCATAGATGTCTATAGCAGGGCTCAAAATTACCACTCGCCCCCTAGCAATTTGCGAGTGAAAATTGCGTGGGGGCGAGTGGAAATGATGAAGCCAATGAGTCAAGCACTCGGTGATGGACCGAGTACCCAACTCCTGGAGGGATCCCAGATGGCTTACCCGTGGGCTGCCGCCCACAGCAGCGCACCTTCCCATGTTAAAGATGGCCGGATGACGGCAGCCATCTTTACTAAGGTCCGTTGTTCGACTGAGTGCCAATCAGAATCTGCCTTTTTCCCGCGCCAATCACTGAAGATGCTGACTGGGGTGTCTAATAAGAGGACAGGCGGTGATTGGCTGTTTGGACCTGTACTGTCCGTGATCGATATAGTAGGTGAGTAGTGGAGGCGGGAGAGTGGTGGGACGTTATAGGTGTGCAGGGCTGGTTCTTTCTGTGTCGTTAGGCTGTTAGAGCTCAACCTAAGTATGTCAGCCATTTCCAGGAACTGTACAGAACCATAAAGGGTGCCTTCCCGCTCATTAACCCCTTGAAGCCCGGGGTGTTACCCGCCACCTGTCCTGTCCCAGTGTTCTGTCATTCCAGGGCAGGGCAGGGCAAGGCAACTATTGGCAAGTAACTTTGAAGTCCTGGCTAGAAGCTCAGGACATGACATTTTGAGCCCTGGTCTATAGGGAACTATTACTCAGGCCTAGGACTTGCTGCACTGCAACCTGTCCTTGTCTGTCCATTATTTGCCATTCCAGCCTCCACTGCGTGCACATTGACAGTCAGCCTAATTTTAAATTTTAGCCAGTCTGCAGGGGATTATAGAAGCAGAGTGCAGAATTTACAGGATGTGCAGGATTACACAGTTCTTCAAGAGATACACGATATGGTTACATGTTTGAGGACACCTGGCCTTCACACCTATATGAGTGTGTTGGACTTCCAACTACAAAACCATGGGCATTCAATACAAAGGCTTTCCACAAGGTATTGGAAGGTGTCTGTTGGAATTTATTCCCATTTCTGAGGTCAAGTTCTAATGTTGAACAAGAAGACCTTGTTCACAATCGGTGTTCCATCTCCAAGTTGTTCAGTAGGGTGGAGGTCAGGGCTCTGTGCGGGTCCCTTCACACTAAACTGGTCACACCATGTCTTTATGGAGCTGGCTTTGTACGCAGGACACAGTCATGGTGGAAAGAAAATTGTCTTCCCCAAATTGTTACCACAAGGTTGGGAGCAAATAATTGTCTGAGATGTCTTTGTATGATGTAGAATTAACAGAACCTTTCACTGGAAACACCTAAACTCCATCGCTGGATGGGCTTTCACACAATTTTGTTCATATAGAATACAAATATATATATATATTAAATGGAGTGTTTTTTGGGTGTTTTTGCTTTGACAGCATTCTAATTCTTCCTTATTTCCATATACAGCAACGGTATGGAAGCGAAAGATCCATGTAAGTTGCATGATGGGAAATGTATACAATCAAAGTGAAGATTAGTCAAAGCAGGTTGAGAATTGTTAAATGTGGACGGGATCATTTATGCAGCTTCTAGAACAGAATGGCCCAGTGCTCGGATGAGCTGAGAGCAGTCACAAGTGATAAGTGTGTAAAAAAAATCAATTGCTGCCTAAGCAGGGACTCCGCCAAGCCTTCAGGGTCCAGTGGGGAATAAAAGCGTCCTTCAATTTCCATGATATGAACATATAAAAAGGGACTAGTAAAATGAGTATAGCTGGGGGGGGGGTGACTTTTACAAACACTATCACTGTGTCCTAAATGTACATGGATTAGGGGTTTAAACCTGCTTAAAGTGACATTAAACCCTCAGATTTTTTAACATAAAACAATAGTGTAATGTGCGCCTTACTGTAATCCATGGTTGTTTCCCTTCTCTTTGCTGCTCTTCCTTTTAAATCCTCATCTCTTCTCATGCTGGCGGAGAACTTCTGTTTTGCAGCAGACTGCCTTGTCTCTGGAATGGATACATGGTGTCTGTGTGTAGGTTTGCAACCTGAGCCAGCACTACAGCAAGAGGCACTCAGCTGCAAAGGGAAGTTCTCCCCCCAGCATGAGAAGACATGAGGATTTAAAAGGAAGAGCAGCAAAGAGAAGGGAAACTACCATGCATTACAGTAAGGCACACATTACACTATTGTTTATGTAAAAAAAATCTGAGGGTTTAATGTCACTTTAACAGGATTTGGGTGATTCGGGTTTTTGATAATTACCTCATCTGTAGTAACCAAGCTGACTAGTCCTCTGACCATGCAGGTGTAAGAATTGCTGTGGCTCCGGTACCGTCAGGTGTAGTGATTGCGATGGGCAGAGGATTGTTCTGAAGTACGCACAGCTGACCGTAAAATGGTAAGATTACGATGACGCTATCGGTGTTATTTAAGCTGCCCATACACCTTACAACCATTGCGCGACTTTCGTTGTGCGATGGTTGTAAGGTGATTAAAATTTCGTACGACCTGCCCATCTTGGACAGGCAGATCGTACTTGCGATCATCGCAAGCCCTCCCCGCTGAGGGGAGGGATTGCCGATGATTGCAATGGCGAGCGGGCAGTGTTTTGCGCACACGGGCCAGTGCGGCTTTCGTCTTGCGATCTCGCTACCATCGTGCTCGTAAGACGAAATTTGTGCGACCGTACAGTAAATGCGGTCGCACGCTGCCCATACACCTGCCGATTATCGCACGATCGCGGGATCACCAGCGATTATCATACGATAATTGTCAGGTGTATGGGCACCTTAAGAAAGTCATGGAGACGCTTTTATCCTGAAATGATGTTTTTGGTCTTTTTCAGGAAAAACAACACCTTTGAGTTTGTAGCCGACCACAAGTCTGACTTTCCATCAAAGAGATTCAAGAAGGTGACTGGGGAGGTTGTCTTCTCCGATGAGCAGATGAGTGTGAGATTTGTTTAAATTTGCTTTTTTGATATATTTCTTATTGAAACTATTCTTTTTTTCTCACCCTTTTCCATAAGTTTTGCATCTCACTGCTCCTGAACTCCTCGGGCATCTTTGCAGTGACTTCCTATCTACATCATGTGCTTTATAGGCATCTCCATGTCATGGCTCGGGGTGGGACTATTGATGGTAACGATGGTGGAACTGGCCATGCAATGGACAATATCATGACTGGTTATAGCCACCGCTAAGAGCACATGTGATAGGGTGACAACGCAGGAAAGCAACTGTTAGGCAGAGACAAAGCATTGTTACCCCATGCCAGAAAGTGACTGAAGAAGGCCGTTCATGTCAGGATCAGAGGATATTATTTTATAGTGTGTGTATAGGCAACCTGTCTTTTAGATTAGGTTAGAATACGGAAAGGTAAGACCCTCTGCCAAGTTTTGTCTGTGTGCCCACTGGACAGATACCCTCCTTCACTGGTCCTGGTGATCTGTATTGCCGAGACAGAAAGTGAAGGGAAATCCTAAATTTTAGAGTTGGCAGTGTAGGAAATCTTCCAATGGGGACACATGTTCTGGTGACAACTAAGAAGAGAATTTGTGCTCAGTGTTCCTTTCACTTCCTATTGTGTCTTCAAGACAAAAAGTGAAGAGAACTCTCCCCATCAAAATGCAGACAACAAAAAAAAATAAACTTATTAGGTTTTTAATCCTTCTCTTCTTTATGCATAACTATATATATAAAAAAGTTTGGACCAAAGACCCCCTCCCCTGGTTTTCCTCAGGCAGTCTGTAGTGGGTAGACTTTGATGGGTCCCTCAGAGCAGAGTGATGATGTCATTGCTACTTTTTTAAGGTAAAACCATTTTTTGGCAAAAGCATTTGGTGCAAGCAAAGTAAATTCATCTCCTTTATAGCTATCGAGGAATATTTTGGAAGGAGTTTCTGTGCCTACATTTCAGCTTTAAGCTTAGATGAGATTTTTAGTGACTGAGTTTAACATATACTTTAATGAATCCTAGTGGCCGGGTGGATGTTTCTGAGTAAAGAAATCCTTCCATGTGTCATGCTGGATGGTGGAATAATCAGGAATATCTCTGTGATTTCAGCTGGTTCCAGTCATCGGATTCCCTGATCCCTCCATAAACGAAGCCTCTCAAGAAGCAATAAGTCAACATCTCCTACAATCCAGGAGTTTTAAAATATTGAGACAGGTATGTGATGATCAACTGTATATCAGAGATATCTAATGGGGAATAATAATCAGAGAGTGTGGAGGGGTACAGCCAGAGAGAGAGAGAGAGAGAGAGAGAATGTGGAGGGGTACAGAGAGAGAGAGAGAGAGAGAGAGAGAATGTGGAGGGGTACAGCCAGAGAGAGAGAATGTGGAGGGGTGCAGCGAAAGAGAGAGAGAGAGAGAGAGAGAATGTGGAGGGGTACAGCGAGAGAGAGAGAGAGAGAATGTGGAGGGGGACAGCGAGAGAGAGAGAGAGAGAATGTGGAGGGGGACAGCGAGAGAGAGAGAGAGAGAATGTGGAGGGGGACAGCGAGAGAGAGAGAGAGAGAATGTGGAGGGGGACAGCGAGAGAGAGAGAGAGAGAATGTGGAGGGGGACAGCGAGAGAGAGAGAGAGAGAATGTGGAGGGGGACAGCGAGAGAGAGAGAGAGAGAATGTGGAGGGGGACAGCGAGAGAGAGAGAGAGAGAATGTGGAGGGGGACAGCGAGAGAGAGAGAGAGAATGTGGAGGGGTACAGCGAGAGAGAGAGAGAGAGAGAGACAGGGAATGTGGAGGGGTACAGCCAGAGAGAGAGAGAGTGAGAGAGAGAGAGAATGTGGAGGGGTACAGCGAGAGAGAGAGAGAGAGAGAGAGAGGGAATGTGGAGGGGTACAGCCAGAGAGAGAGAGAGTGAGAGAGAGAGAGAATGTGGAGGGGTACAACCAGAGAGAGAGAGAGAGGGAATGTGGAGGGGTACAGCCAGAGAGAGAGAGAGTGAGAGAGAGAGAGAATGTGGAGGGGTACAGCCAGAGAGAGAGAGAGTGAGAGAGAGAGAGAATGTGGAGGGGTACAGCCAGAGAGAGAGAGAGTGAGAGAGAGAGAGAATGTGGAGGGGTACAGCCAGAGAGAGAGAGAGTGAGAGAGAGAGAGAATGTGGAGGGGTACAGCCAGAGAGAGAGAGAGTGAGAGAGAGAGAGAATGTGGAGGGGTACAGCCAGAGAGAGAGAGAGTGAGAGAGAGAGAGAATGTGGAGGGGTACAGCCAGAGAGAGAGAGAGTGAGAGAGAGAGAGAATGTGGAGGGGTACAGCCAGAGAGAGAGAGAGTGAGAGAGAGAGAGAATGTGGAGGGGTACAGCCAGAGAGAGAGAGAGTGAGAGAGAGAGAGAATGTGGAGGGGTACAGCCAGAGAGAGAGAGAGTGAGAGAGAGAGAGAATGTGGAGGGGTACAGCCAGAGAGAGAGAGAGTGAGAGAGAGAGAGAATGTGGAGGGGTACAGCCAGAGAGAGAGAGAGTGAGAGAGAGAGAGAATGTGGAGGGGTACAGCCAGAGAGAGAGAGAGTGAGAGAGAGAGAGAATGTGGAGGGGTACAGCCAGAGAGAGAGAGAGTGAGAGAGAGAGAGAATGTGGAGGGGTACAGCCAGAGAGAGAGAGAGTGAGAGAGAGAGAGAATGTGGAGGGGTACAGCCAGAGAGAGAGAGAGTGAGAGAGAGAGAGAATGTGGAGGGGTACAGCCAGAGAGAGAGAGAGTGAGAGAGAGAGAGAATGTGGAGGGGTACAGCCAGAGAGAGAGAGAGTGAGAGAGAGAGAGAATGTGGAGGGGTACAGCCAGAGAGAGAGAGAGTGAGAGAGAGAGAGAATGTGGAGGGGTACAGCCAGAGAGAGAGAGAGTGAGAGAGAGAGAGAATGTGGAGGGGTACAGCCAGAGAGAGAGAGAGTGAGAGAGAGAGAGAATGTGGAGGGGTACAGCGAGAGAGAGAGAGAGAGATGGAGAGAGAGAGGAGTGGTACAGCCAGAGAGAGGGAAAGAGAGAAAATGTGGAGGGTTACAGCCAGAGAGAGGAAGGATAGGGCAGATCAGGGGAGGACTGGGCTGGGAGGGCATTTACCCCTTTGGTCATTACTAATAAGATATGAGAGAGAGAAAGAGATACTATTTATATATATATATGAGGGAGAGAGAGACCATAACGTATGTCCTACAGTTGCCCAACTCCTTTTCTGAATAGTGTATAACAACATGTTGACAGCCATATTGAAAAGGTAAAAAGAAACCTTTGAGGAGCAGGTTGTGTTATCCTAACGTCCAAGTTGTGGGCTGCGAAGTAGACCATGTCCAGGTCTAGGGACCTCTCATGTGTTCATGGGATGAAATGTGTGGGATCCTGAGCACTCCCTTCTATATAAAGGGGGAAAGCCCATAGCCAAAGTAACAATTTAGAGGAAGCATCAGTTGCTTTAATTGCATAGGATATATAATTGAGGATCTTATGTAATGCAACCCGTTTTGGGAATCTCTATGCTCTTCTTCAGGGCCGCTGTTGTATGTAAACAGAGAACCACAGAAGGTAAAACTTGTAACAAAACAGCATCTCTGCAGATATCCAGTACAGACGATGTTATGTCTGATTATCCTCTGTGAAGTGATTGTGAGTGGCAATAATCATGTCAGCTTTTATAAAATCCATCTTCTCTCTTTCTCTAGAAACACAGGATCGAGTGGCTGCCTCTGACCAAGGTGGAATATACATGGAAAAATAAACAACATGAGTTCTTTGTGTACGGGAAAGAAAACAAAGTTCATGCAGAAGAGTATCCATTGGGAGTCAGCTGTGTGGTCATGTGACTGGTGAACAATATGGACTTCTGGACTAATATTCGGGATGATTCCCATCCATAATGAACTCGCTTCCAGTAACAGAAATACAAAAATAAAAAAAGTGAGGAATGGCATAGAAATCAGAATTTGGCTTCCGCTGTCGCGCTTGATCAAGAAGAAGGATTGCTGAATATCCGTTTGCTAAGGACAATGTCTTTTGTTTCAATTGAAATAAATGCAAAATAATAAAAAAGTGTATTAAAAGTGCTGTAGTGGTTAGAGCTTCTGCCTTGCAGCACTGGGGGTCCCCGGTTTGAATCCAGGCCAGGTCACTATCTGCAAGGACTTTGCATGTTCTCCCTGTGCTTGTGTGGGTTTCCTCCGGGTACTCTGGTTTCCTCCCACACTCCAAAGACACGCTGGAAGGTTAATTGGCTCCTCTCTATGTTGGCCCTCTATGTGAGATAGGGACCTTAGATGGTAAGCTCCTTGAGGGCGGGGACTGATGTGAATGTGCAGCTATGTAAAGTGCGGTGTAAGGTTTGAATCCAGGCCAGGTCACTATCTGCAAGGACTTTGCATGTTCTCCCTGTGCTTGTGTGGGTTTCCTCCGGGTACTCTGGTTTCCTCCCACACTCCAAAGACACGCTGGAAGGTTAATTGGCTCCTCTCTATGTTGGCCCTCTATGTGAGATAGGGACCTTAGATGGTAAGCTCCTTGAGGGCGGGGACTGATGTGAATGTGCAGCTATGTAAAGTGCGGTGTAAATTGTTGGCGCTATATAAATACCTGTAATAAATAAAAGATCATTTTATTTGAGAATTTAAAGGGACGATGTCGCCAGACCATTTATTTTAACACGTATCATCTTGTAGGATTATGGGGTTGATTTTAGGGCTGTTAGTGATTAAAATGTTTGTGTTCGATTAATTTTGATTAATTATAACGCACATACAGATCCAACTACATTGGCCTATACACATACAGCACAGCAATGAAGTAATAAAATGAACTAGGATCACACTAATCCAGCAAGTTATTCATCTCACGTGCCCCACTCAATATGGCCGCCGCTGGAGTGGGGCAACTCAGAATAATAACGTGCTGGATTACTGTGATACTAGTTCATTTTAGTACTTTATTGTTGTGGTGTATGTATATAGGACAATGCCGCGGATGGCGCTCGTACCTCGTAGTTCTAAGGAAAGTCAGGCGGTCCCAGAACTCAATAAGCTGGGACTATCGATAGAACACCGGCCCAAGTGGCTCCGTCGGAAGGGAAGGGAGGGGAGGAGTCCGGTGACGTCACGGACATTGACGTCACTGGACTCCTCCCCCCCTTTCCCTTCGTTAGCCGTCGCAGCCACTTGGGGAAGGGGAGGAGGAGTCCGGTGACGTCGATGTCCGTGACGTCACCGGATCTCCGACGGGACTCCCGTAAGACCCGGAAGCCGGCGGAGAGCTGAGTGAATGCCGTTCACATGACACTGCCACCATTAGATGGCGCTGGTGAGCATGGACAATTTCTTAAGCTCCTTGGCTCCATCTAGTTGCGGTAATGCTGTGCAAACGGCGATTGCTCATTTATAAATCAGCCCCTATATGTGCATTTAACATATTACATGCGTGTTATTTACCTGTAAAAAGCCTGCCTTGTGTAGACATCTAAAAGCCCCGAGAGAGCCGTGACAGGATCGAGAGGTGAGCGAACGCCGGTATATGTTCCCTCACCTCCCGATCTACTGAGCCGACCTGTGACAGTCTCATTGTCACAGGTGGGCTAGAACTATGAGGTGAGTGAAAAGCACTCACCTCATAGTTCTCCTTTAAAGGTTACATCGCCTCTCGGCCTTTTGGCGAAGATCAAGTACCTTCTTTTGCGACACACAGCTTTTTTTTAGCCGCGATCGTGTTTGCTTGCACGGGCGGAATCGCAGTGTCAAACCATGCGATCCGCCCTGCGCTTCTGGGGTGCCATTAGAAAATAATGGCACCCACATCGCGATCGGTTCACACCTTGGCGACTCCTGACCGTGGCACAGGAATGAGCTCATCTCTACATCTTTCTGCTCTATCCTTCTATCAGCATGCTTCTTGATTGGCTTTCTGATTGGCTCCGTGTGCTGCATCTTCTTCTCACACTCCAGCCTTGCTGCGCGCTGTGTGCACAGTGTTCCGGGGGAGGGTAATAGGATGTCTGATGTAGTTAAAGTCTCTCTAAAGCCAACAGTTGTTTATGTTGGATGAAGTGGAAAATGGTTAAAACAGCTTCCTTTTTGTCATCCGTGTCCCACTGGGTACTTCCTGTCCTGTAGACCAAACAGGAAGTGAGGGAAATTCCCCCCTAGACAGTTGTCACCAGTTGTCCCATTGGTTGATTTTCAGGTGACAGCTCAGAATTTTAGGTTTTCCATCAATGGTAACCAGGACAAACAACAACAAGGGTGAGAAAACACAGACAGCAATAAGAATCTGAAAGCGGGTCTAACCCTTCCCTACGCTACCCAAATAAAACAGTTTTGGCTTTCAGTACAGTTTTACTTTGCCTGGAGAAAATACTTCCCCAGGCTCCCTCCAGTGCTGCTTACATACCAGAAAGCCTAAATATTTGGTCACATGACCTTTGCTGAAAGGGAGGATCAGACAATCTTTATTCAACCTGACAAAAGCATTCAATTGGTTTATAATAATATGTGAGTGTAAATCCTCTTCATAGAGACCCGCCCTCTTCTTCCGTTCATAGGTCACATGACCGCGCAGCAGCATTTCTGGGGGTAGCTGCCAGCGTACACCTTGTTCTCGTTTCCGAAGACAAAGAAGTCACATTCCTTCTCCTTCCAGGTGAAGTCGACTTTTGTAACCGGCAGCAGTTCCAGGGTCTGTCTCTAAAGAGGGAAGAAAGGACAATACACATCACCGCACTGCTACATTCACACTACGGCGCTCGTGGCGGTTATTGGGGAAACAATGCGTGAAATTTGCCCTTTGACCAGCAATGTGGACAATCCCTAAGCTGGGAGCAGTGTGCAGAGACGTCATTGTGGCTCCTGCGGGCCCTTGTTATCTTTCATTTCCCCCGCAGTACTGTTTTCTGCCACTCGATGTCCTCAGTCTGATGACTAGCATCATTCAACCCACTTCCTCTGAGCCCAGGTCATCCCGGACCCACCCCCAGATACTGGAGGGTCCAGGATGACCTGGACTCAGGGGAGTTTTTATTTTTTGTAGTTTATTACACAATAAGCCGATAACTTTGTATGAGATTTCCATTCAGTGCACAGGAAGAGAAGAGAAGAAAAAAAGAAAAGGAAAAAGAAATAAAGAGAAAAAGAAAAGGAAAAGAAGAAAGAAAAAAAAGAGAAAAGAAAAAGAAAGAAGGAAAGAAAATGAAAAATAAATAAAGAGAAAAAGAAAACAAGAAAAGGAAAACAAAAACAAAAGAGAAAAGAAAAAGGAAAAAACAAAACAAAAGAGAATAAATAAAGAAAAAATATATAAAAGTTAAAGAAATAGAAAGAAAAAAAACAGAAAAGAAAAAACAGAATTTTTTTTTTTTTTAAAAGAGAAAAGTTAAAGAAAAAGAAAAGGATAGAGAAGAAGTCGTCATTGTCACGGGGAGTCTTATGATCTGTGGAAGAGGTTGTAAATATCTGGAGGTATTACCCCAGGGGAGGGCAAACTCCGGACCTCTGGCTGTGTTGCAACTATAAGTCCCATGAGGCGTTGCAAGACACTGACAGCCACAGGCTTGACTCCCAGAGACAGAGACAGGATGGAATTTGTAGTTTCACCACAGCCGCAGTTTCCCCTTCCCCTGCATTACACTTATGCATTTAACATGAACAGCGTCTCCAATGACAGGTCCACTTCAGGAACACAGGAAATGATAAGAATACTATGTACACACGGACGGGATGATGACCTCGGGGGACACTTACCTGCCCCAGGATGCGGCAAGAGGTGACGCAGGACAAATGCTCGCGCATGATTTTCTGAGACATTTCGTTAACAGAGACATCGGGGAAATCCTTTAACGGAGGAACCTGAATATGAGAAGATAAGATAAGAGGTCGGATCGTCTTTTATCTATAACTGCGATCCGCATAATGAGGGTTATGTCACCTGTGTGCACAAATGTTATAAAGCTGAACTCCGGGGAAACGAAAAATCTACCCTTCCAGTGCCCCATCCCACTCCCATCCCCCGGGGTAAATGCTCGTTTGGGCCCAGGGTACCTGTAAAAAGCATTCTGACTTACCTAGATCCTCCTCACCCCGCAGGCTCCTCCTTCTATGCGACTGCACCCCTGGAGCTGTTCCATGTATCGACTGCAGCTCTGACATCATCAGGTGCAATGCAGGACCAGCAGTCCTGCATTGTTAGTGAGGACAGAGAGAGACCTCCCACAACCCGAAGCATTGGAAAGAAGCAGTGAGCTCCAGCTACGGGGGATGGCTGTCATTGTGGTCACATAACTGGGAACTGCAATGCTTGATTCCTGATCCTTAGTAACACTAGTAACACTAATAACCATTGTTTTAGAACTAGCAGCAACCACCCCTTGCTCCTCCCTAAAGATTGGCTTCCCGGTCACTTTCTTCAGCTTTTTTTCGGGGATTCCCGTTTCCTGGCCGGTTACAGAGGCATTAGTGAAGACTTCCCTGAAAGGGTCAGAATGTGGGAATATGTTACCCAATACCGGCAATGATGCTGGAGATTGTATGTGTTCCTCTTGAAAAGAAGGAACCGTGCTCTCTGTTTGAAAGCAGTAGTCTCTCTGCAAAGACCTACAGCAATCAGCAAAGCTCATGCTCCCGGCTGATTGGAGAGCTCTAGACCTCTCATCAGGGGGCATGTCTGACCACTGCTTCCACACAGAGAGAGGGGGGTCCTTCTATGTCACAGGAGCTTACAATTCAAGGTCATAAGCAGAGTTATATTCACACACATACGGGAAATGTTGTTTTGAAGCAAAAAAGTGGAATTGCTGCCATTTTGTATTATTTTGGTTTAGGTATCATGGCAAACGGGCAACAAAACCGGCCAAATATGGCCCATTTAAACCTCCTGCTGATGTCTGTAAACAATCATCAGGTCTGTCATTTAGGGGTGGAGTCACTTTTGCCGCTAAAGGACATGATAGATTCCCGCCAGCTTCTGTGTGCAAACTAGCCAGTGGGGATCCCGGGTGACATAATTGACCATATATGGTCATGACCATATATGGTCAATGGCACCACCCAGGATCCACTCCGGCTTCTGGTTGCAAACTATCCAGTGGGGATCCTGGGCGACATCAGGGTCTCAGGGTGTCTCTGCAGGATCTGTGGGGGGCTTTGCAGGATCTGTAGGGGGCTCTGTAGGATCTGTGGGGGGGCTTTGCAGGATCTGTAGGGGGCTCTGCAGCCTGCAAAGCCCACCACAGATCCAGCACAGCCCCCCTAAGATCTGGCAGACTGCAGGGTCTCAGTGCAGGAGCTGTGGGGGGCTCTGCAGGGTCTCAGGGGGGGCTGTGCAGGATCTGTGGTGGGCTCTGCACACCATTGACCTCGCAGAGCTCACCACAGATTCCGCAAAGCCCCCCTGAGACCACAGCTTTCCTGCTACGCTAATAGCAGAACATGTCAAAAGCTGGATACAGTGTGTGCACTGTATCCAGCGACTGTCAGGTTACGCAACTACGCGCCCGTTTTGCCTTGCCTAGGGCAGCCCCAAACCAGAATACACCACTGTTTAAGCTTTTAGTTTTTGGGTTCGAACATGGAAAACTCCCACATAGGGAAAGTGACCAAACGTCATACAGATAAAGTCCTCCTGGGAATTGTATACAGGGCCCCCGGCTCCGACAAGGTCAAAGGGCTAATCAGCCATGGTTTCTTACCAGGAGACATTGAGCTCAATGTACTTCAGAAGCTGCTTGGCTCCGAAGCATAGATCGCACGTCCTGAGTCCACTGCCAGCACAGGCGAGGCATCTGGGGACAGAAAGGTGGGAAAAAAACATATTTCAGACAAGAGACTGAACCATGAAAATGAAAAGCAGATCTGAAGTCTGAGGTGTCTGTTACCAATCTGTAGAACAACTTCCTGGAGTTTTGCTTTAGAGTTTCCTAACTACAGCAGAAAATGTACTTTCGGATAGAATGGGAAAGAGTAAGGAATGATTGATATTTCTGTTTGTGACTCCACTGGGAGGATTTTCCCCCACTTCCTGCGCCTGTGACACCAGGACAACAAATGGTGGGAGCAGGTGTCAACGGTACAGGAACATACAGACAGCATTTAAAACGTTGTCAGAAGTTCTGACCCTCCCCCACTGCACTAACATTTGATTTTGTCTGCATCACGGTTGGAGAGATTTCCCATCACTTCCTGTGTCCCCAGTAGGAACCCCTGACAGCAATAAAAAAAAAACCTGACAAGGGTTCTGCTCCGGAGTTAGGCTTTAACCGTCACCATGTTGTAGATAAGCAACATCATCGAGCGGCCGCTGTACAAGGTATGTTGTTAGCCTCACAAAAGACTGAGGATTCCCGGATGAGGCAAAACAGCCAGAGACCATGTGACCTCATGCCTAGGCATAAAGTCACATGAGGTTGGTGACAGGACCTCTTTATGATATTTATTGGGTTACTCACCGGGACAATCCAGTTCCGCTGCAGACGAGGCAGATTCTTCCTCCTATCCACCCCAGACCCCCACAGCCGAGGCACGCTCTCTTTATATGGAAAAAGAAAAGAGGAAAGGAATAAGAATAAAATAAACTCCGTCTGAAATGATGATCAATAAGTAAAGGTGAAGAGGAATATTTTGGCATTCTCACCCGTCCCCGTCCAGAACAATGAGAGCACATAACCTCGCCGAATCCACTGCAACGCCAGCAGGCCTGTGATATGAAGAGTCAAAGAATCTCCATTATTGATCAATGTAAATGTCTACAATGTATCGTCTTGTATCAGTGTATACCATGTATATATCAATGTATCATCTTGTATCAGTGTATACCAAGTATATATCAATGTATCATCTTGTATCAGTGTATACCAAGTATATATCAATGTATCATCTTGTATCAGTGTATACCAAGTATATATCAATGTATCATCTTGTATCAGTGTATACCAAGTATATATCAATGTATCATCTTGTATCAGTGTATACCAAGTATATATCAATGTATCATCTTGTATCAGTGTATACCAAGTATATATCAATGTATCATCTTGTATCAGTGTATACCAAGTATATATCAATGTATCATCTTGTATCAGTGTATACCAAGTATATATCAATGTATCATCTTGTATCAGTGTATACCAAGTATATATCAATGTATCATCTTGTATCAGTGTATACCAAGTATATATCAATGTATCATCTTGTATCAGTGTATACCAAGTATATATCAATGTATCATCTTGTATCAGTGTATACCAAGTATATATCAATGTATCATCTTGTATCAGTGTATACCAAGTATATATCAATGTATCATCTTGTATCAGTGTATACCAAGTATATATCAATGTATCATCTTGTATCAGTGTATACCAAGTATATATCAATGTATCATCTTGTATCAGTGTATACCAAGTATATATCAATGTATCATCTTGTATCAGTGTATACCAAGTATATATCAATGTATCATCTTGTATCAGTGTATACCAAGTATATATCAATGTATCATCTTGTATCAGTGTATACCAAGTATATATCAATGTATCATCTTGTATCAGTGTATACCAAGTATATATCAATGTATCATCTTGTATCAGTGTATACCAAGTATATATCAATGTATCATCTTGTATCAGTGTATACCAAGTATATATCAATGTATCATCTTGTATCAGTGTATACCAAGTATATATCAATGTATCATCTTGTATCAGTGTATACCAAGTATATATCAATGTATCATCTTGTATCAGTGTATACCAAGTATATATCAATGTATCATCTTGTATCAGTGTATACCAAGTATATATCAATGTATCATCTTGTATCAGTGTATACCAAGTATATATCAATGTATCATCTTGTATCAGTGTATACCAAGTATATATCAATGTATCATCTTGTATCAGTGTATACCAAGTATATATCAATGTATCATCTTGTATCAGTGTATACCAAGTATATATCAATGTATCATCTTGTATCAGTGTATACCAAGTATATATCAATGTATCATCTTGTATCAGTGTATACCAAGTATATATCAATGTATCATCTTGTATCAGTGTATACCAAGTATATATCAATGTATCATCTTGTATCAGTGTATACCAAGTATATATCAATGTATCATCTTGTATCAGTGTATACCAAGTATATATCAATGTATCATCTTGTATCAGTGTATACCAAGTATATATCAATGTATCATCTTGTATCAGTGTATACCAAGTATATATCAATGTATCATCTTGTATCAGTGTATACCAAGTATATATCAATGTATCATCTTGTATCAGTGTATACCAAGTATATATCAATGTATCATCTTGTATCAGTGTATACCAAGTATATATCAATGTATCATCTTGTATCAGTGTATACCAAGTATATATCAATGTATCATCTTGTATCAGTGTATACCAAGTATATATCAATGTATCATCTTGTATCAGTGTATACCAAGTATATATCAATGTATCATCTTGTATCAGTGTATACCAAGTATATATCAATGTATCATCTTGTATCAGTGTATACCAAGTATATATCAATGTATCATCTTGTATCAGTGTATACCAAGTATATATCAATGTATCATCTTGTATCAGTGTATACCAAGTATATATCAATGTATCATCTTGTATCAGTGTATACCAAGTATATATCAATGTATCATCTTGTATCAGTGTATACCAAGTATATATCAATGTATCATCTTGTATCAGTGTATACCAAGTATATATCAATGTATCATCTTGTATCAGTGTATACCAAGTATATATCAATGTATCATCTTGTATCAGTGTATACCAAGTATATATCAATGTATCATCTTGTATCAGTGTATACCAAGTATATATCAATGTATCATCTTGTATCAGTGTATACCAAGTATATATCAATGTATCATCTTGTATCAGTGTATACCAAGTATATATCAATGTATCATCTTGTATCAGTGTATACCAAGTATATATCAATGTATCATCTTGTATCAGTGTATACCAAGTATATATCAATGTATCATCTTGTATCAGTGTATACCAAGTATATATCAATGTATCATCTTGTATCAGTGTATACCAAGTATATATCAATGTATCATCTTGTATCAGTGTATACCAAGTATATATCAATGTATCATCTTGTATCAGTGTATACCAAGTATATATCAATGTATCATCTTGTATCAGTGTATACCAAGTATATATCAATGTATCATCTTGTATCAGTGTATACCAAGTATATATCAATGTATCATCTTGTATCAGTGTATACCAAGTATATATCAATGTATCATCTTGTATCAGTGTATACCAAGTATATATCAATGTATCATCTTGTATCAGTGTATACCAAGTATATATCAATGTATCATCTTGTATCAGTGTATACCAAGTATATATCAATGTATCATCTTGTATCAGTGTATACCAAGTATATATCAATGTATCATCTTGTATCAGTGTATACCAAGTATATATCAATGTATCATCTTGTATCAGTGTATACCAAGTATATATCAATGTATCATCTTGTATCAGTGTATACCAAGTATATATCAATGTATCATCTTGTATCAGTGTATACCAAGTATATATCAATGTATCATCTTGTATCAGTGTATACCAAGTATATATCAATGTATCATCTTGTATCAGTGTATACCAAGTATATATCAATGTATCATCTTGTATCAGTGTATACCAAGTATATATCAATGTATCATCTTGTATCAGTGTATACCAAGTATATATCAATGTATCATCTTGTATCAGTGTATACCAAGTATATATCAATGTATCATCTTGTATCAGTGTATACCAAGTATATATCAATGTATCATCTTGTATCAGTGTATACCAAGTATATATCAATGTATCATCTTGTATCAGTGTATACCAAGTATATATCAATGTATCATCTTGTATCAGTGTATACCAAGTATATATCAATGTATCATCTTGTATCAGTGTATACCAAGTATATATCAATGTATCATCTTGTATCAGTGTATACCAAGTATATATCAATGTATCATCTTGTATCAGTGTATACCAAGTATATATCAATGTATCATCTTGTATCAGTGTATACCAAGTATATATCAATGTATCATCTTGTATCAGTGTATACCAAGTATATATCAATGTATCATCTTGTATCAGTGTATACCAAGTATATATCAATGTATCATCTTGTATCAGTGTATACCAAGTATATATCAATGTATCATCTTGTATCAGTGTATACCAAGTATATATCAATGTATCATCTTGTATCAGTGTATACCAAGTATATATCAATGTATCATCTTGTATCAGTGTATACCAAGTATATATCAATGTATCATCTTGTATCAGTGTATACCAAGTATATATCAATGTATCATCTTGTATCAGTGTATACCAAGTATATATCAATGTATCATCTTGTATCAGTGTATACCAAGTATATATCAATGTATCATCTTGTATCAGTGTATACCAAGTATATATCAATGTATCATCTTGTATCAGTGTATACCAAGTATATATCAATGTATCATCTTGTATCAGTGTATACCAAGTATATATCAATGTATCATCTTGTATCAGTGTATACCAAGTATATATCAATGTATCATCTTGTATCAGTGTATACCAAGTATATATCAATGTATCATCTTGTATCAGTGTATACCAAGTATATATCAATGTATCATCTTGTATCAGTGTATACCAAGTATATATCAATGTATCATCTTGTATCAGTGTATACCAAGTATATATCAATGTATCATCTTGTATCAGTGTATACCAAGTATATATCAATGTATCATCTTGTATCAGTGTATACCAAGTATATATCAATGTATCATCTTGTATCAGTGTATACCAAGTATATATCAATGTATCATCTTGTATCAGTGTATACCAAGTATATATCAATGTATCATCTTGTATCAGTGTATACCAAGTATATATCAATGTATCATCTTGTATCAGTGTATACCAAGTATATATCAATGTATCATCTTGTATCAGTGTATACCAAGTATATATCAATGTATCATCTTGTATCAGTGTATACCAAGTATATATCAATGTATCATCTTGTATCTTGTATACAATGTATTATCTTGTATGATTGTTATGAATTAGCAGCATTCATATATCTTCATGTCTGTGTCAGTGAAATGTACCTATGATATAGAGCTAGACATACAGTATAATACCTGCTGAGGTCCCACGTTTAGATCCACCGACAGTGTAAGCTCTTTCCTGTCGCAGTACAGCTCACAGAGGGGGATTTATCAAAACTGGAGCAGCTGAGCCTGGCAACCAATCAGCCTCCAGCTTTTACTGTAAAATCTTAACCGAACAAACTGAAGAGAGAAGCTGATTGGTTACTACGGGCTGCTCCCGATGCTGTCTGCTCCAGTGCTTTACACCACGGCATCCCACGCTTTGCATTGCACTCGGTGATGTAAGGCTTGGATGCAGCTGCTGGGCCATGGAAACCCATTCCATGAAGCTCTCAGCGCACTGTTGTTGCGCCAATCTGAAGGCCACATGAAGTTTGGAGGTCTGTAGCTATAGACTCTGCAGACAGTTGGTGACTTCTGTGCACTGTGCGCTTCAGCATGCGCTGACCCCGCTCTGTCATTGTACGTGGCCTACCACTTCCTGGCTGAGTTGCTGTTGTTCCCAGTTACTTCCACTTTGTTATAATCCCAGTAACAGGTGACCGCGGAATATTTAGTAGCCAGGAAATGTCACGGATGGACTTATTGCACAGGTGACAACCTATCACGGTACCACGCTTGTAGTCACTGAGCTCCTGAGAGCGACCCGTTCTTTCACAAATGTTTGTAGAAGCGTCTGCATGCCGAGGTGCGTGATTCTATACACGGGGGGCCATGGAGGGGTTTGGAACACCGGAATACAATGATTTGGAGGGGGGGGGCAATACTTTTGGCAATATAGTGTATGTATAATATAAAAATCCATTACAGAGATTTGCCCTCACTTCATGTCCTGCTGACATTAGTTTCACCGGAAGGTAATAGAGGGAAAATCTGCAAAAGCAGCACAAACAGGAATAGAAGTCTGATGGGAGTTCTCGTCTTTGGCTACTCTACTAAAGATAAGCGTTTTATTTCTGTGCTGTGTTGCTAGCTAGAAAGGATGTGAGGACAGATCTTTCTAACGGTGGCCATGCACTGTACAACCATCGCAAGACCTTAGTCTTGCGATGGTTGTAAAGTGATTAAAAAAACGTACGATCTGCCCATCTTGGACAGGCAGATCGCACTCTCGATCATCGCAAGCCCGCCCCCCCCCTGAAGGGCGGGCTTCCGATGACCGCAATGTTGAACGGGCAGTGTGCGCGTGCACACACCGGCCCGTTCGGCATTTGTCTCCCGAGCACTGTTCAAACCAGCCGAAAATCGTACGATTCTCGGCTGGTTTTCTAGCGTGCTCCTTAGACAAAAGACGTGCGACCGTACAGTAGAAACGGTCGCACGTCTTCGTTCACACTGCTCGATTCTCGTACGATCGCGGGATTTCCCGCGATTCTCGTACGAGAATCGAGCAGTGTATGGGCACCTTTACGGAGCCCTGAACAGCAGTAAAGACCTGACAACGGTTCAACTACCCCCCCTTCTCTTCCCGAAGACATATGCATGTGCACGCACATGCACACTTTACCCAGAAGAACGTTTTGCCTAGACATTCCCTTTAAGCAGAACTAATGACCTGCACCAAGCTGGTGTGAGGAAGCTCCGTTTGGTACTTCCCGCGCGTGAACATTTCCGGAGGTTCCGCAGCGATGTCCCATGGATACGGTGGATCTCCATTTTCTGGACCGTCCACGTCTTCACCTGAGAATACAAAGAGAAGAGACAGAGACAGTATAAGGCTTGCCCTAGTACAAGAAGAAGACCAATGCGCATGCGTATATTTCGGCGGACGTGCATTAGCAGTGTGCTCCCCTCACAATGTGTGCGGGCCTCGTGGTGTGTGCACAGGGGCGCGTGCATGCACATTACTGATGTTAGCGCCAGACTGAACCCTGTTCGTACCTGAGCTCCTCTGAACACAGAAGTGTCATGGGCAGGCCGGCGGGCCACCCACCCAATCAGCTGCAAGCTTAGGCATTCCCGGCCCCGCGGCTGCACTTAAGTGAAGGGCCGGGATGTTGGTGCTGACGTCATTGACCTTATATGGTCATATCAGTCCTACGTCATTGACCAAATATATAACATCACTGCATCCCTCCCCTTTACTTATATCAGCAACCTTTTTTTTTTAAATCTTTCATTTAAAGAATATCTGGTGGTCCTGCTATGAAGGCCCTTTTTCAGGTACTTCCTGTTCTAAGGTGACAACGCTCTGTTCTGTCACCAGTGGATGGTGCACATGTAGATAGAAAGTGGCTGACAGAGGCTGAGGAGATCAGCAGCACTGAGATGGGGAATAGGATGAGAAAAGGTACAAACAGGAACAGTGAACGTTCTCTACGCGGTCTGTCACTCACCATGGTACGGCCACTCTTTCCAGCAGCAGAAGCGAGACTCAGCAAACGTCTCCAAGGTGTACTAGAAGAAGGAGAAGTGATTACTGGGAGGTCAGATACTTCATGTACAAAACTTCCTACATAGACCTGTATGCATTATTTGCCTGGCAGGGTGCAGTACATAGCGTCCTGATAAAATCACAGCACCCTGCTTCAGCATTACCCTCAAGAGCCCTCAGCCCTAATGCAAGCAGTGGGAGGAGTTATGCAAATATCAAAATGCCTTGATGGGTGGGTGTCAGTCTGGAGGAGTGGGCATTCCTAGGCAGGCTGCATTTGCATGCAGACCACCCACATGTAATGCTGAGTTTCACAGATTGAAAGAACTGGCCAGACCAGGGACAGTCAGGCTGGGGATGGAAGAGCTAAATAATGCTGGGCATTCTCCATCCAGGAAATGAGGCGGGCTCTATCTGACTTGCTGCAGCTTCTAATGCACATCGTGAGAAGCTTCCAGTGTGCAGTGACATCAGAGGAAGAGGGGAGGAGCCAGGACCACTGTGCAAGACTGAAGGGAAGGCCGGAGGTCAGACAGAAGACTGAAGGGAAGGACGGAGGTCAGACAGAAGACTGAAGGGAAGGACGGAGGTCAGATAGAAGACTGAAGTGAAGGACGGAGGTCAGATAGAAGACTGAAGGGAAGGACGGAGGTCAGATAGAAGACTGAAGGGAAGGACGGAGGTCAGATAGAAGACTGGGGGAAGGACGGAGGTCAGATAGAAGACTGAAGGGGAGGAGGGAGGTCAGATAGAAGACTGAAGGGAAGGACGGAGGTCGGATACAAGACTGAAGGGAAGGATGGGCGTCAGATGGAAGACTGAAGGGAAGGACGGAGGTCAGATGGAAGACTGAAGGGAAGGACGGAGGTCAGATAGAAGACTGAAGGGAAGGACGGAGGTCAGATAGAAGCCTGAAGGGAAGGACGGAGGTCAGATATAAGACTTAAGGGAAGGACGGAGGTCGGATACAAGACTGAAGGGAAGGACGGGGGTCAGATGGAAGACTGAAGGGAAGGACGGAGGTCAGATAGAAGACTGAGTGGAAGGACGGAGGTCAGAGAGAAGACTGATGGGAAGGCCGCAGTTCTACATTAAGCCATTTTTCTCTATGTGAAATGTCATGTGACTGGATCACACGTCTCGGGTTGTCACTGGTAGGATCACATACCCTGAATATATTTATAGGCGAGAGGTGGAGTACTTTCATCTGCATTGCGGGCGCTGTGCTGTAGAAGAGCTTTCGCTTAGCATACGTCACAAATGCTTCTCTTGCGGTTTCCTCCGCGACAAACAGCTGCCTGCGGACAGGAAAAGGATTTCTCGTAACAAATGTGTTTCTTTTCATATTGTTTTTCATTATTTCAGGTCGATGGACTGATAGAGACTGTGAGAGGTTCTCAGAATCTGATCAGAAAACCTCCCGGAAGTTCCGATTTCTGTAATGGCCGAAAATATTATTACAACTCACTCCAAGTTGTCTGTGACCGGTATAGCCGCAGGGGGAGGGTACAGGGGAGGTTCTGGTGGAGGAACTCTATAGGATTGGTCTGCAGGAGAGAAAACAGCGCAGTGTAAGAAGTGATTGCTCTGCTTACCTATATATATATATATACTTACTTATATAGACCATATGTTTATTTTTTTAATGACGAAATGTAATTTTTTGAAAAACATTCAGTTATGAATGTTTTTTTGGACTTCCCATTTCTGTACTAACCATCAGGGTACATACCTGTCCAGAAAATGGTGTAAAATTAATTTCAGTACAGCGTTGCATGACGGAATAAACGTCAGTCAAAGTACCGCAGCGCTGAATACTGAAAAATGGCCTGGCCAGGTAGGGGGTCTAAACACCTGGTCTTGAAGTGGTTAATCAGTGTTGGTGCATTTATTATTATTATTTATTTTTATTTTTTTGCGAAAGGGGGAACATACCTTTAAGAGGATTGTCAGTCCCGGAGGCTCTTTGCTCTGCATCTGAAAAACTTACTGTCCTTCAGTAACAAATGTATTTTTTGTATCATATTGTGGCTCGTGTACGAGGGTCTATTTTATTTTGTGACATATACTAGACAATGTTTCTATTACCCGTTATCTTGTTGTGTTCCATGAAAACATCTCAGTCTAATCAGATTAATGTCCATAGTGAATTAACCTGACCAGGTCCAAAATACACAGCGTTACCTAGAGTCAGGAAGGGGACTCCCGGCCCAGACCCGCTGTACGTCAATCCCACGTGACCGTACACAAGTCTGAACCGAGCTTGGGGGTCACAGAGGTATCATGTTTTTTTATCTCTCAGTCAACACAGAAAAGATGGGATTGTAGCAATGGTCAACCTTGTAATCACGGAAAGCTCTTGTAATAAAACTTATCAGGGATCACCTGCTAATAATTATTATATCTACAGTTCACAGCAAACTAGTGTGAACAGTAAGTTGCAATGATAGAATGAATAAAAAGATACTTTGTGTATTGCACACCTGCTCTATATGACATTTATTTTAAAGCAGAACTCTGGGAGGAAAAAATGTGTTAACCTTACAGTGGGGCCACCAGCACTGCAAGTGTTAAATGCTTATTGTTGTCTAATGTGGTATTTTGTGGCAATCCTACAGTAGAACTGGGGGGTTGTAGTCAACCAGGACTCTCCGCTGAGCAGTTCCAGGAAACAAATTATTTTGCTGGGAAAGAACCGGCTTTGCAGTTCTCTCCGGGTTTTCTGGATTTGGCATGGGATCCTGGAACTGGGAGATTACTAAGAGAATTGGGAGGGATGAGATCTCCAGTTCTGGGTCCATTGTTTAGTAGTGGCCAGCACCTAATTGCACACCTGTACACAGCACTTATGGGACGGGTGCTGGCTAATGTTCTGGGTTCCAGCTGGAAGACAAGGGAGGAGTCTGTCCAGGAGTCAGGAGGACTTCCATCTTGGAACCAGACTGCGTGGGAGAGGTTTTAGGTGATAACCTGAAGTCGGTGAGACTTGGAAAAACATTATTTTGCTGACATTATGTTGGAGAAACCCCCTGTGAGGGAAGACTTCTGTGAACTTTTAAATAAAAGTGGGCAGGAAGCCCTAAAAAGAACATGTTTGCGAGTGATGTGCTACCATTTGAAGCCAAATCTCCCAGTAGGTAGTCAAAAAAAAAGTTATTCTCACCTGAACCTCGGAGCCGGCTGGCTGCTACTCTATTCCCTGAAGCCTTTCACCTTCTCCGCTGCAGTGATGGTATGATGTAGAGGTCCTCATGTCCTATACACTGTGTATAGAATGTGTTGACCGGAGGATCCTTAGACCAATGCAACGGAGGGGGAGAAAGGCTCCAGGGACCAGTCCAAAAGTAACAACTTTATTAGTTTTTTTTAGAACCTTGACAAAAATCCAGCCAGATTAATATCTGGCTCAATGCCTTCCAGTCTTTGTAAATCCCTCCTGCACTCCGTAATATTACACCTGCAATTCAGCAAAACGCGTGAGGGCGTCTAGCGACACAATATTCCTTGGACCGACCTCCCTGTAACAACTTAAATTCCTCTCAACGAATGTCCTCCGTACGTACCATTTGGCTGTGTTTCCATCATTTCATTTCCAGGTGCAATTCCCTGAGATTGAACATCAGTTGTGGAAGCAGAAAGATCAACATCATTCATAAGCTCTACCCCGGACAGATCACTAGAGGGCAGGATGGCCGCAGGATCTGAGTCGATGGTTCTGCGAGATTCGAGGTCTTCCGAAGATATTGTGTTGCCAGAACCGCTCGAGGGCGAAGATGCCGCAGACATGGAATCATCCTCTAACTGGGATGTAAGATCTGTAGGCTCCGTTGCCGGTTGTTGGCTATTAGAAGTCAAAGCCGGACTTGTGTCAGCGGAGACTTGCGGAACTAAAATAAGAAATAATGATTTGTTATTATGTTTATCCTGGAAGGTGTATTATTTATTTATTTATTTTATTACAGGTACCCAGATAGGAAGGATAACTTGCCGCAAACTTGTGGCAGGGTTAAATTGTAATTCTTGTTGACTTGCTGCACACATTCCTGGCAGGTTGTAGACTCGCAGAACACTCGCAGAACAAGTTCTAGGCGACACTTTTTGAATTTGTAGCAAATTTGCTTGGCAAGTCTACAGCAAGAGTCCTGCAGGTCTTAGCAAGAGCTTTGCGAGTGTGCAGATACTTCTGCAAAGCACGTTGATCTGGAGACTTGCAATGCAGACTTGCTGTAATTGTGCAACAACATTGTGAAGCGCGGCAAGTCTGCAATAATTTAGCAAGTCATTTTATAACTTGCAGCTCAATTGCTTGCTATCTGGGTTTGTATATAGCGCCGACAATTTACACAGCGCTTTACATAGTTGCACATTCGCATCAGCCTCTGCCCTCATGGAGCTTACAATCTAAGGTCTCCATCTCACATGCATACATACATACAAGGGACAATTTAGTTAGGAGCTAAATAACCTTCCAGCCAGGGCCGGTGCTAGGATTCTTGCCTACACAGGATAGGTGCATTTTTGCGCATGACTCGCCGCTGCTCTCCCGCACCGAAGGTAAGTGAAAAAAAAAACATAGCGCAAACATCGGGGCAAGTACTTGTCAAAATGCCCTGTTTTTTCCGCCCTCACCCTGCAGCGCCCTCAGGCGGCCGCCTGACTTGCCTTGCGGTAGCGCCGGGCCTGCTTCCAGCATGTCTTTGGAGTGTGGGGAGGAGAGCGCAGTACCCGGAGGAAACCCGCACAAGCACAGGGGGAACATGCAAACTCCTTGTAGATAGTGACTTCAAAAGTTTCTCCGAGACCTTCTGAGATTTTTAGGTTTTGCCAATGGAAAGTAGAAATGAGAAGTGCGATTTCTAATAGATTTTTCCACAAAATGATTTTCTTCAAAATTGTATCGAAATGAACCTCAAATTTCACCATGAGAAACTGCTCATTTGGTTTGAGGAAGAATATATTTAAATAACAACTCCAGCTAAAAATGTTTGTTTTGGACAGAGTGTGAAGGAGTTACATTTACTGATAGGCTCTTCTCTATGTCTGTGACCCCGATTGGGGAGATTTTTCCTCACCGTCCTGTCCCTGGGATACTCGAATGTAATAGATAATAATTCATAAGTTCTAACCCTTCCCTGTTCTACTGAAAATGTGTGTTTTTTTTATATGTCCATGAAAACTAATGCAGCCACCATATCAAAGGTCTGGTTCTTAAATGTTTTTCTTGGGTTTAGATATACTTTAATGGGATCTCTGTGTTGAGTTCCTGGGTTTGCACCACTGCTGTGCCCTATTATGTGGGGTGCCCACCATCACTGTGCTGAGTTCCTGGGTCTGTACACCTGCTGTGCCCATTATGAGGGGTGCCCACCATCCCTGTGCTGAGTTCCCGGGTCTGTACACCTGCTTTGCTCATTATGAAGGGCTCACACCATCTATGTGCGGAGTTTCTGGGTCTGTATACCTGCTGTGCCCACTATGAGTGTTTCCCACCATCCCTTTGCTGAGTTCCCAGGTCTGTACACCTGCTGTGCCCATTATGAGGGTTCCCACTATCCTACCACTGAGTTCTAGGATCTGTAGGCCTGCTGTGCCCATTCTGAGAATTCCCACCATCCCTGCACTGAGTTACCGGGTCTGTACACCTGCTGTGCCCATTAGTAGGGGCTCCCTGCTGGATTTTTATTTCTTTCCTATAATGGAAAATGCAACAGGAGGAGCTGGAACACACAAAGGTGGGTAACACCAAAAACGTTCAGGTGGACAGGCAGAGAGTCAGGAATTGTAGGAAGAAGATCTCACTAACCATCGGAGAATCCAAACATTAAAAGTAAGGGGCGGTATCAGCCCACCAGGCTCAACTAATAATTAAGACATCACTTTTGTGTGAACTGGCCCTTTAAGATGCTTTTGGATGTCATAGACAAGTACACAGTACAGGTTCATTTCAAATGAAGTGATATTTCACTTTGCAATCAATTCAAAATGGAGAGAAGATAATAAACTAATTAACTCACCATATTCATCGCTCATCCTTTCATAACTCGACATACTGTTCATGTGGGATGACGGTCCTATGGGAGCATGGAGATACATAAGTACAACGTACACTGCTGTGGTCACTGCTGGTATCATAGAATGGAAACTGTCTTCAATCTTTATAAAACACATGTAGCATTCTGGAGCGAATATTAGTGATGGGTGAATCTTCCAAGGTTTGATTTGCCAAGGGTTCAGTGAATCTTGTTCCAAAACCTGTGAACCTGAACTTCAAGGTCAATCCCATTGAAGTCCATTGTGGCTAATCTTGTTCTGTGCATTTTTAGTTTTTTTTCTAAAAATGTACCGCCATGGGAGACATGTACCCAATGGTGGTGCCCAATCTCCCATGGGAGTCATGGGAGATTGGGCACTGCCATGGGAGACTTGTACACAATGGTGGTGCCCAATCTCCCATGGGAGATATGTACCCAAAGGAAGTGCCCAATCTCCCATGGGAGCCGTGGGAGATTGGGCACTGCTATGGGAGACATGTACCTAATGGTGGTGCCCAATCTCCCATGGGAGCCATGGGAGATTGGGCACTGCTATGGGAGACATGTACACAATGGTGGTGCCCATTGTCCCATGGCAGCCATGGGGACATGTAGTAATGCAAAAAAAGTAATGCAATGAAAAAAAATACATTTGCTATGGACAGGACAGAAGCCAACAGTGACCATTGACCTCAAATCAGCCACAAACTAAAATAAAAGACAAAAAAAATCCCCCAATAATAAGAAAAAAAGGCTGCAAAGGGGTTGATAGTCCAAAGAGCTAGCAATCAGCATTAAAGTGCCGTTTTCTAACTGACACTAATCTATCTCTATGTGGTTAGTCAGCTTTACCTACAAGAGCAACAATTCACTGACACTATGGCTGCACTGTCCCCCCCCCCCTTCCATTTCATACATATAAAAAAGTCAATTCATGCCTATAATACAGTCCCACTCTCCGATGGTTCGCAAAGTCCAGTCTTCCCTTCTATGTGTACTCTGCAGATTGTTACAACACGTTTATAAGTCAGCTAAAGTGCATTTCCTAAAGGAAGTTATTTTGACACCACTTACCAGAAACCTCATGAGATTATTTCTAGAAACAAAGTAAATAATTGTTCCAAAACCTATCACATCTAATCCAAAAACTCTCATCATGTCTATCATTTTACTGACATCTCGTAGAACTCTTTTAGAACTTAATTCCTTCCCGCAGGCTTAGTATTCTTTTTTGTTATCTTTTTGATTTTTAATTTTTTACATAATTGTTTTACTTATTACTTATGTATTTATTTTACATTGTTACACATGCATTATTTACACTTAGTTCATTAGGTGGGTTTTGTTTTTTATTGATGTGA
>NW_017306456.1:391385-394726 GCF_000935625.1 Nanorana parkeri
GGGTCAGTGTCCAGAGCTCAATTCAATCTAACTTCCCTGATGGATAAAACATAATATAGGGACGGGTGTATTGATACATTTTTTGGATGTCTATGTTTTTTATTCAATTGTTTTTATTCTGTGGGTTATATCTGCTGGGTTTTGTACACTGACATAGTGTCATGTAATTTATAATAAAGTTATTTTAATTTTTCCTTGATTTCTTTCTTTTTTGGGGGATTTTGGATCCAAAATTCTTATTTGTCTCGTTATTCGGATTTTGGCTCCATCCGCATTTTCATTTTGGAATTAAAGCGGAACCTTTACCCATATCTTTAAAAAAAACAAAAAACACACCTTTCGAAATGTTTAGTGATGACAATTTACAGACACATACTTCCGGCTTTGTATTCCTTGCATTCCCTATATCTCTTTTCTTCCCCAGTCTTCTGGCACTGGCCATGTTTACTAAGGGCAGATTACTAGCTCTCCTTATACTTCCTGGATTTCTGGCACATGTGACTAGGACATGTGACCATACACATCTCAGGGGAGGAAAATGCCTTTCCCTGAAATCTCGTGAGATGGCAGATGAGATTTCCCAGCAATGCTCTGCTGATGACAAGGCAATCCCAGTGCGCATTGTTTTGCCAAACTGAAGTCATTTTGCCCTTTCAAAGCAGGAAGTGAATGCTCTGCGAGTGTAAGTATTTCACAATCACCTGACATGTCTATGTTATTATTAATCATCATACATAGCATTGGTAGAATTAGATTTTTGAGTCTAAAGGTCACATGACCACGGCTGTAATGCGACCCCCAACAGCCATAAAAACACATCTGATTGGCCAGAGAGACAGTCACATGTCTGAATTACTTTGGGACGGATCTGAATTTTTGTTAAAATATTCTGTGGGTTATATCTGCTGGGTTTTGTACACTGACATAGTGTCATGTAATTTATAATAAAGTTATTTTAATTTTTCCTTGATTTCTTTCTTTTTTGGGGGATTTTGGATCCAAAATTCTTATTTGTCTCGTTATTCGGATTTTGGCTCCATCCGCATTTTCATTTTGGAATTAAAGCGGAACCTTTACCCATATCTTTAAAAAAAACAAAAAACACACCTTTCGAAATGTTTAGTGATGACAATTTACAGACACATACTTCCGGCTTTGTATTCCTTGCATTCCCTATATCTCTTTTCTTCCCCAGTCTTCTGGCACTGGCCATGTTTACTAAGGGCAGATTACTAGCTCTCCTTATACTTCCTGGATTTCTGGCACATGTGACTAGGACATGTGACCATACACATCTCAGGGGAGGAAAATGCCTTTCCCTGAAATCTCGTGAGATGGCAGATGAGATTTCCCAGCAATGCTCTGCTGATGACAAGGCAATCCCAGTGCGCATTGTTTTGCCAAACTGAAGTCATTTTGCCCTTTCAAAGCAGGAAGTGAATGCTCTGCGAGTGTAAGTATTTCACAATCACCTGACATGTCTATGTTATTATTAATCATCATACATAGCATTGGTAGAATTAGATTTTTGAGTCTAAAGGTCACATGACCACGGCTGTAATGCGACCCCCAACAGCCATAAAAACACATCTGATTGGCCAGAGAGACAGTCACATGTCTGAATTACTTTGGGACGGATCTGAATTTTTGTTAAAGAATCATTCGGATTCGTTCGCATTCGGACTCGCTCAAATTCGTAAATTTGGATGCATCCGTCTGTTCGAACTCAACTAAATTTGTACGGATATCCATTCGGAAGGAAACAAAATGTACCTGTCTAATGAGAATAAAAGAGATAAAAAGAAAGCTACAAATACATTGAGATGTTGAGGACATCTCTCCCTGCTCCGTATCACAAAAGTGAAGTAGATGTTGTTGAGAGACATCCTCGTTGTACACATCGCAGTCGCTGTGCTTCACGGCTTTCAAACATTTGGCAATTGTTGCAGCATTTTCTGACGGAAACATCCTTACAGAAACATTGTGCAAACAATGGCCAGACAGGACGGGGCTGAATACTCTTAAAAGCCACCTAAACTTTGGGTTTAAAACAGTTGAGTACATGACAAGTACATCAAAAGAAAACATGTACAAAATCTTACAAACTGTTCTCCTTAACAAAAAAAAAAAAATCAGCCACAGCCTGAGTAGAAAAGCTTGTCACCTGCCAGCATGCTGCAGAGACGTCTCGGTGTCTTGGTGTGGAAGGTGCAGAGGTGCATCACATCCCCTGCTTAGTCAAAGCTAGAGCTCTCCAATCAGCAGAACCTATGGTCCCTACTGATTGGACAGCTCTGGCTCTGATTCAGCACAGCAGGAGGCATGTTGGACCTCTGCAGAGACACCCCTGCTTACACACAGAGAGCATGGGTCCTTTGCTGCAGCATGCTGGCAGAGGACAGGCTTTTCTACTCAGGCTGTGACTGCTTTCTAAATAAAAGACTTTGCACAGCATTTGGTTTGATGCAACCTGGAAGGTATATAATTTTCTGATATACCTGATGAAGGTATTGTCAGGGGGAGTCATGTGATCTCTCTAAGAGGGAAGAAATACTTCCACATGCAGATCATTCCACACTGGGGTGAGTCGGGGAATATTTATACAGGAGGAGTGATGGGAGCTGTGTGCTCTGCCAGTATAGCACCTGGGACTGATGTTCATACCGCCTGGTGCCGATCGTACAGAAGTTGTGTGATCAAAGAAGAAACTGTGAAATGTAAAACATCAGAAGAAGAAAGAGAGAGAGAGAGAGAGAGAGAGAGAGAGAGAGAGAAAGAAAGAAAGAAAGAAAGAAAGAAAGAAAGAAAGAAAGAAAGAAAGAAAGAAAGAAAGAAAGAAAGAAATAATAGATACATTTATAGAATAGATACATGATAGAGAGAGAGGCACAGACAGACAGACAGACAGACAGAGAGAAAGACAGACAGACAGACAGAGAGAGAGAGAGAGAGAGAGATAATATTAAATATATCCATCAGGAGAATGATCCAGCTGGTCATGAACCAAGTACAAACTCCCTTCTATAGGGAGACCGTAGGGGACATAAAAGGGGTCCTGGGACCCCAGAACTCTTATAGGGCTGCTACACATCTGCCAACCTGTACAACAGCATCTTGTATGTCATGATGACAATTAAAGGAGAATTATGGGAAAGTGAAATACACTCATCCCCTTAATCAGAGCCCATGTGTGCCACTGCAACTGTCACATGTCGGCTCTATTGATTGACAACTAAGCGATCACAAACTGCTGATCGCTGGGTTCCTGATCTCCCTGTCAGTCACGGCTCCCCACCAAGGATTCCCCCTCTCTGTTCCTCAAGCACTGACTGGCATATAGC
>NW_017306456.1:395304-411461 GCF_000935625.1 Nanorana parkeri
TAGCGAGCCATAGACCAGATTCTGCCCCCCCCCCCAGTGCTTTAACAATCTGAATATCTCCTAGATGGGTTTAGCTCTGAGTCCTATAAGAAGAGATACAAAGAGCTCCAGTTGTTATTATATTCTGCAATGATACATTTGTATATGTTTGTACATCCCATCCTGTATTTTGTGTTTTCATACAAGAAACTCTTTTTATATATATACAAATATCTCGGCAGCTGGAGGTTTTGTAGCATTTTTATGTTTCTTTCTTGCTCAGTTTTAATGTAACCGGTGGGTGGTGCACGCTCTGCGGACTCATAAACTCCTCCAGAAGATAGATGTATGTTCATCATCCTCATCACATGGGCAGCTTTGCTCTGTTCTTATATAATATTTGTGTTCCTCATTACAGACATTGGAGAAATGTTCATATTATGGCCGCGCGGCACGCCTCCTGTTCTAAATGCTCCATTTCCATAAGTGCTCCCAGCTGAGCACCCCATAGCGGAATCTTGCATGGCTGGGAAATCCTATATTGCTTATCAATACGCTGATACCATGTGACACTTTTGTCTCGTTCGCAACATGTGTCTCGCGTTCTTGGCTTCGGCCGTTAAAGTCCGAACGTTTGATGTCAAAGTGCACCTGTCACGTAAAAACGGAGCCTGGAAGCCGGTCATCATTCCGCCCGCGGGCTGTACAATTGCTTACAAATGTGTAGATTGGAATCTGTTTACTATGAATTTGTCCTTCTGTTGACAGTTTGATTGGAACACGGAATTGGGTGATCGGTCCAAGATGCTGGAAGGAGACAGACAAATGGAAAGAAAATAAGAATATGAAATCATCTTACATTCGTTAGTTAAAAAAACATATTTTTCTTGTATAAACAATCATTGTATCAAAAATCAATCAATTTTCCTCGTCCTGGTCCTCTCGGGCATTTGTGATAATTGTGCCCAAGTGGTGCATGATGGGAAGCTCAGGCTCTCCGCATCAGTTTGCAATGGTTGTTCAGTTTGAATCTTCATTTATTGCCAGCACACAGTCCCAGATGAAGGGGGATCTGAGCCCCCAAAGTGCGTTGGAGTTTTGATTTTGTGTTATGAAAAATAAAAAGGTTTGTGGCGCTTTCATCCTTCTAATGCTCTGCCCATATGGGCTCCCCAAATGGCTAGTAAGGGGTCCAAAATGACCCTTTCACTATTTATAGAGACTCTGTCACCAGATCATTCATAACGACAATCTTCCTATAACATTATATTATTATTAGGGATGCACCGATACCAATACTAGTATCGGTATCGGTGCCAATGCCGAGTATTTGGGCGAGTACTCGTACTCACCCAAATGCTCCGATGCCTAGCCCTATACCCGAACTTCCAGTATCAGGAAGCCGGGCAGCGTGTAATGGCTTCCTTCCGGGGAGCCGGTGATGTATCGAAAGTGCGAACTTATCAAGTTGTGGGACCGCATGACTTCCGGTTTCCTCAGAACTACAAGGTTTGCACACAAAACATGTTGTGCACGAGCGCCATCCACGGCATTGCCCTATACACATAGACCACAGCAATAAAGTAATAAAATGATGTAGGATGACAGTAAGCCAGCACGTTCTTTATCTCCGGTGCCCCACTCAATATGGCCGCCGCTTGAGTGGGGCACCGGAGATAAAGAACAGGAATTCCACACCCCTGCTGCCCCTCTACTACCTGCTGCCCAGAGGCGGGGCCTTGGGGCAAATCCAGCCCTGCTTGTGGGAGATCCGGCCTTGATTGCAAGACTCTGATAGCCACAGGCATGACTCCCGGTGGCAGAGACATGGTGGTTTTTGTAGTTAAATTAGAACTATGGGGTTAGGGCTTTTCCCCATAGTTCTCCTAAGGGTAACAGGAGGACACAAACTAGCGTCCTTCCGTCACCCAAAGCTCCGTATAGCTTGCGGTATACTGAGACGCCGCAGCTGAAACATATCCCGACAATTATGTCTGGATCCGTCCAGCTGCGTGACTGACAGCTGGCTCTGCCTATCTAGTGGCAGAGCCAGCTGTACCCGCCCCCTCCCCCGTCCGTTCCGCAAGTCAGCGCTGGAGGATCAGAGCGAGGAAGAGGAATCCAGCCCCTCCGCTGTCACGACTCTCTGCAGTGACAGGATCGAGAGGTGAGCGAACGCCGGTATGTGTTCGCTCACTTCCCGATCTACTGATCCGACCTGTGACAGTCTCATTGTCACAGGTCGGCTAGAACTATGAGGTGAGTGAAAATCACTCATCTCATAGTTCTCCTTTAAAGCACAGCTGGAGGGCTGGAGTTGCCAACCCCTGTACCACCCCATCTATGTAATCACTGCCACATCTCCATTACCTCCATCGCCCATCCCTTTCACATATAGATTGTCAGCTCTTTTGGTTTGCGATCTATGCCACATTGTTACAGAGGTGAAGATCACCAGCACTCAAAGGACAAGATAAATCCAAGTGTTCTTTTTATTCAAAGAAGCTTCTTGCCTTTCTTTGCCACATTGTTGCACATATTTGATTGAGTTACAATGTATCATTACAGCCCTTGTATGTTGTCTCTGTATAGGTCCGTCATTATCAGTTCTATGTCACCCTCCTCCCTGCCACGGCGTCTTTATTCGCGGTCGTATAGCTCTAGCTTATTACATTACACGGCACAGTGAGGGCGTGCTGTGAGATTAATAAAGAATAGCTGTGAATTAGGCCTGAGCGGGTCGTCACCGTGAGAAATCATTTCATTTATCAGAGACATCTAGTAAAGTGAGGACAATCAAATCATCGGAATGCTAAACAGCTTTATGTGAAAATAAACCACAGGGGGGGAAATCAGCTCCCAGAGGAGTCTAGAATAGACTCCTCCATCCTTCCTCGCAGTGTCACAATATAATTAAATTCCATAAATTGCAGAAATTGGATTGGCAGTACCCGATTCCCGCCTCTAGGTGGCAGCGGTGGATCAATTACATGGCGTGAGCCATTCATGAGCGACATCTGCAAGGAAATGTTGTGGTTTTCTATATATAAATTCTTCTATTATTATAACATTCTATTATATTTGGATTTCCTTCTCACCGATACCTTTTTTTTAATGTCATGTGACATGTTTTTCCGAAACTATACAGATACAATACACATTTTAGGACAGTGGTGGAGCGCCAGGGCCCAGTCACAGCTGCAAAACGCTGCAAACCTGGTCGTTCTTCCACTGACTCCAAGCTGTAGAGGAACTACAAATTTCTGCAATACATTATACAACAATGCAGAATACCATCAGCTATACAGGACTACAAATCCCAGCAATACGTTATACAGCAATGCAGAATAATACCATCAGCTATACAGGACTACAAATCCCAGCAATACGTTATAAAGCAATGCAGAATAATACCATCAGCTATAGAGGACTACAAATCCCAGCAATACATTATACAGCAATGCAGAATAATACCATCAGCTATAGAGGACTACAAATCCCAGCAATACATTATACAGCAATGCAGAATAATACCATCAGCTATAGAGGACTACAAATCTCAGCAATACATTACACAGAAATGCACAATATTACCATCAAATATGGAGGACTACAAATCCCAGCAAGACATGCAGCAATGCAGAATACCATCAGCTGTAGAGGGCTACCAATCCCAACAATACATTATACAGCAATGCAGGATAATATGCAGCTGCATACCTTGTGTTGTTCTAGGGTGGCGGCCTGATGTCTACAAGGTCTCAGGAGGGTTGTACAGCATCTCAAGTGAGCTGTGGGGGGGGTCTCAAGTGGGCTGTGGGGGGTTTCAAATGGGTTGTGGGGGGTCTCAGGTGGGCGGTGGGGGTCTCAGGTGGGCTGTGAGGGATCTCAGGAGGGCTGTGTAGGGTCCCAGCTGGGTTGTGTGGAGTCTCAGGTGGGCTACGTGGGGTCTCAGGTACGAGTACCAGTACTCATGAAAATTAAAGTTGGCTTTGTGTGAATACATGCCAATATAAGTGTTTCTTCTTTCTTTCTCTCCTTTTTTTCATTACAAGTGGAATGAATTTTGGAATGTGTTTATGTAATGTCACATTATGGCCACTAGATGGAGATAAAGGAGCACAGGATATAAGTATTCGTTTTCTATGCTCAGCAGCGCTATCTAGTGGTCATAATGTGGTATTACATGGAAAAAAAATCTAATATATTATACATTCCCCAAAACGATATATAGATATAAGAATGTTTATTTTGGCATATATCTACACAGAACAAACATTCACAGATATTTGCAGGGTATACGGCTTATACACTCCCCAGACAGAACTTCAAGTATATCCACCATGCAAATGATTATAAAAAGACCTCATAACATACACTGTAACACTTCTGAGTAGGGATGCACCGATACCGATACTAGTATCGGTATCGGTGCCGATGCCGAGTATTTGGGTGAGTACTCGTACTCGCCCAAAAGCTCCGATACCTAGCACGAGTACTTCCTGTATCAGGAAGCCGGGCAGCGCATCATTACACGCTGCCCGGTTTCCTGATTGGCCAGGAAACGGCTCCATGCTCTCTCGTCACTTGTGATGAGAGAGCATGGAGCCGACTTCCCGGCCAATCAGGAAGCCAGGTAGCGTGCAATGACGCGTTGCCCGGCTTCCCGATTGGTCAGGAAGCTAGCAAATCCGGAAGCCGGGCGCCGTGTAATGACGCAGCGCCCGGCATTCTGATTGCCTGGGAAGCCGGCGTCATGCTCCCTCGTCATCTCATGAATCATAATATTAAGAAAGTGACCTTAAAGCATTAGTTTGTATTGCTTTAGAAAAAATGTGACCTGTCCCTTTAAGAAAAAGTATCGGTAATTGGTATCTGCGAGTACTTGATCAAAAGTATCGGTACTCGTACTCGGTCTTAAAAAAGTGGTATCGGTGCATCCCTACTTCTGAGCAATGCAGACATTCAGCTCTTTAGCTGCTATTGGGCGACAAGTAACAGCTCAGCCTGGAAGCCTTCATACAGCTTATACAAATGTCTTTCCAGCAGTTGTGGAATGGCGGACATTTTGTATCTCCTCCAGTCACACAACAGCAGCCTGTTACTTCTAATTTGCGAAACTACAAAGCCCAGCATGCCCAGTCCTGAGGCACGGCACAGGATGATGATGGAGCGGATTTGAATTGTATTGTACGGCATTGGTTCTGGGAAGTCGGTGTCTGCGGGACGCACGCGCTTTATATATCTGTGTTTATAGCCGTCTCTCTCTCTCCTGCTGGACTTCAGGAAAATCTATACAGAGCGTCATGAAGAGCCCGGGGGGCCCCAACACTGAGCAGCGCGCCAGATGTAATACGTATGCGGCGGCTTTGGGTCTCAGCCAAGCAAGTCAGCCACATAGCGGAGTGATGTATATATATATATATACACTGTATACATGTGAGAGGGAATCCACGTTCTGTTCATTCTTCTTCAACTTTATGAGTGTGAAAGTGACAAGAGAAACATTGTATATAATTATCACCGTCCACAGAGCTCAACAGCCAATGAGAAGAAAGAACCAACCGATGATTTCCTTCCTTCTATACTCTGACTTTCCCTGAATGCAGCAAGATAATTATATCTGAAGGTATTTCATGTTCTACTGACATCACATCATACCTGACCTCCGGCCTCCCCTTCAGTCTTATACCTGACCTCCGGCCTCCCCTTCAGTCTTCTATCTGACCTCCGGCCTCCCCTTCAGTCTTCTATCTGACCTCCGGCCTCCCCTTCAGTCTTATATCTGACCTCCGGCCTTCCCTCCAGTCTTATATCTGACCTCCGTCCTCCCCTTCAGTCTTATACCTGACCTCCGGCCTCCCCTTCAGTCTTATATCTGACCTCCGGCCTCCCCTTCAATCTTCTATCTGACCTCCGGCCTCCCCTTCAGTCTTATATCTGACCTCCGGCCTCCCCTTCAGTCTGATATCTGACCTCCGTCCTTCCCTTCAGTCTTATATCTGACCTCCATCCTTCCCTTCAGTCTTCTATATGACCTCCGTCCCTCCCTTCAGTCTTGTATCTGGTCTCTGTCCTTCACTCCAGTCTGACAATGAACTATCAAGGCATTTTGATATTTGCATAATCCAATGATTTGGAGGGGCGTCCCAATACTTTTGGTAATATAGTGTATGTGCAGCACTCTGGTCAAAGACTGCAGACATACTACAGGACACAGGAGAACAACAACTACAGGAGAAGGTCAGAGACTGCAGACATGGTACAGGAGAAGGTCAGAGACTGCAGACATGGTACAGGAGAAGGTCAGAGACTGCAGACATAAGATTGCACAAAAGCCTGGTAATGAAGGGGTGTACACAGGCCGGGACTGAGATTTTATTTTCCGCCTGGTCAGTGTCTCCACATTTAAATAAGCACCATAAATTCAGCGCAGCGGCCTGGGAGTCTGTTTTGATTTGTCTCTTACAATTTATACTTTTATTTCTGGTGACGATTCTTCATTCCGATCTCTGACCTTCCACATGGTGGAACAGACGCGGACTGATGATATCCTGGTGATGCCCGGAGACTTTCCCCCGGCCAGCTCGCCACATTGCAGATGTGTTGCAATCCCCAGGAACGCGCTGAGGTGTCCAATCCCGGGGAGCAGACGGTTCCTGGACCCCGTCCACATCACTGGAAGATTCATGTTCCCTCCGCGTACATAAACACGGTCTGAGGAGCGTCTCCGCCAGCCGCGGGACACAAATAAACCTCGGCGGGGATTTACCCTGCGATTACACGCGTCATCCAAACCCAAATAACACGGCTGCGGCCTTTCCATCATGTTTAAGTACAGATGGCTGAGATCTTCCAGGACGCAGAGATTCTGCCCCGTCCATCGGATCCGGATAAATATTATTCTTATTGATATTGCTGATTGATTGGCCTTGACTTCTATATTCCATGGGACACCCCCCGGTGTTTACAGGGCTAGAGACTGGGGGCATGTCGCATGAGACTGCGAGAGATTAGGGTTGAGCTCAGGTTTAGAATGAACGTGTTCTGAACCCGAGCACCTCCAAACCCTGGTATGTCCTGGGGCCACCTGCCCAATCAGCTGCAGGCCGGGGCATTCCACATAAACAAAGGGGTGGGATGCTTGTGCTGACATCACTGACCAAATATAGTCATGTGGCCATATAAGGTCAATATTATCAGTGGCGTCACAAGGGGGGTGCGGCCCTCACCCGGGTGTCACCATTGCAGGGGTGATGGTGTCACCCCTCTCTAAAAAGTCCGGCACTCAGTCATGGACCGAGAGCCTGACAGTGTCAGGAGAGAGGAGGGGACCCGGTGGCATACCTCATCCCGCTAGGTGTACGTCCCCTCCTCTCTCTGCCGGCGTCCATCACCAAGATGGCCGTCGGCAGGCATCAATCAGATGGTCGCGCAAGCGCGATTACCACACGGCGGGGTGTCACCTGGCCTCGAGACGCCCATCCTGGGGCCACCTGCCCAATCAGCCGGGGCATTCCACATAAACAAAGGGGTGGGATGCTTGTGCTGACGTCATTGACCAAATATAGCCATATGGCCATATAAGGTCAAGGGTATCACTGTATGCCGCCCCTTTGCTTACATGGGGAATTTCCCGCCCACAGCTGATTGGGCGGCAGTGGAAGGACTTTACTTTCTGCATTCCAAGAATCTCCGTCTCTATTCGGAGGACCGGATTTAGTCTGAACCTGAGCTCATCCCTACTAGAGATTGCTGCCGTTTTTACACATCAATGCTCCCACTTCTAGCTGCAGGGGCCCGAGGGCCACACATTAAAGCTGGCTGTATGCTGCTTGGATTTTGGACGATTCCTGTTTACATTTAAGCTGTTGGGGGGTCATCTCAGCAGAGCAGAATATAAAGTATGCGTATAAAGAAGACCCTGCCTCAGCCTTTTGCAGTTCCTGTACAGCAGAGCTCAGATCAGGAAAGGGAGAACCAGCACAAGGAGCAATCAGGTGATAGGAGGAGAGAGCATGGAGACAGAGAGATGAGCTCATCAGTCTGCTGCTTCTCTTTTACCTGTCCAATCGCAGGCTGGGGGAGGGCTGGCTTTGGCAGCTAAATCAGCTCCCATGTATGTTTTTTATCTGTGCATTTAGCTGTTTGCATGGAGTTCAGTGGTAAACACCCCTGGAATACGCGCAGATTTGTTCTGTGATTCCATGGCGCAGTTTGCTGGGATTTGATGAAAGGGGCGCAGAGCGCTGAGCTCAGCACAGCGTGCTGAGAATGATTGATAGCCGGACCCGTCCCCAGTCTTATATTCTCCCTTTGGAGCCGGGCTTTGTGCTCCGCGGATCCAGCTAACCTCTCCTCTACCCCCTCTACCCCCCAATCTCTCTCTCTCTCTCTCTCTCTCTCTCTCTCTCTCTCTCTCTCTTCCCCTCTCTCTTTCTGTTTCTCTCTCTCTCCTCTTTCTCTCTTTCTCCTCTCTCTCTCATTTTAGCATTGCCAAAGCATATGGGGAGGTTTTATGGGATGGGAAGTGGGGTTAGTTGAACATTGTTAGTGGTATAGGATGATATGGGGGATTAGGTAAGTACAGGGACATTATCAGGGTTAAGTGATAATATGAAGGGGGATGGGGGTGAGTCCACGTTGGGGATTTATAAGTCCAGGATCTCTCCTGTTCCTCTTAGTCAGTGACATTCTGTGACATATTATGACTCTTCCTTTCTCTCTTCTCTCCTCTCTCACCCTCCCTGTTTCTCTTTCTCTTGTTTCTTTCTTTCTTTCTTTCTCTCCTCACTCTCCTTTCTCTGTCTCTACTCCCTCTCTCTCTCTCTCTCTCTCTCTATCTATCTATCTATCTGATTTGTTTATTTCTTTCATTGCTGCTAAAATATTTGGCGCTCCCGCGTGTCAAATTGTCGGCAGGCAGAAGCATTAGCTTTTCATAAAGATCCGAGATGAAATGACTCCATTTATTATACAATTCAATTTATCCCCAAAGTGCTAATTCATAAAACCGGCAGTGATTGGAGTTCTGAGCGTCTCTCTCTCTCTCGCAGTCGCTGGAAATGTTCTAAATTCTACATTCATGTGACTACAGATAATTAGAAGTGAGCAGAGAAGTCAACCAGAATAAAGAAAAGTAATATATTAAGTGATCCCGGGGATCAGAGATGGCAGAGTGCCCTGTGTGCCGCCCCTGGAGCGGCTCCAGCAGTCCAACATCATCGCTGGTCTGATTCAGAGCCGCTCCGGGAACTAATATTCCAAGAACATTATGAAGCAACTTTGTCCTTGTATGGTTTAGGGACACTGCTAGATTGGTGAAAAACCTGAGGAACCCCTAAAAATGCTAGGGATGGCCATGTCCTGCCTAACAATAGGAGTGGTTTAATGGGGGATGGTCAGGATTAAATAATGTACACCATAGCGTATACAGTACAGGGGTCAGAGTGGTGTTATGTACAACAGAGTGCACAGGTCAGCACTATGTAATGTACAATGTAGCCTTTCCATGGCAGTAGTTATGTAGAACATAGGATTTAAAGTGCAGCCTTAAAGGAGAACTATGAGATGAGTGATTTCCACTCACCTCATAGTTCTAGCTGACCTGTGACAATGAGACTGTCACAGGCCGGCTCAGTAGATCGGGAGGTGAGCGAACACATACCGGCGTTCACTCACTTCTCGATCCTGTCACGGCTCTCTGCCGTGACAGGGGAGGGGCTGGATTCCCCCCTCCCCGCTCCGATCCGCCAGCGCTGACTGGCGGAACGGACGTGGAGGGGGCGGGTACAGCTGGCTCTGCCTCTAGATAGGCAGAGCCAGCTGTCACTCACGCAGCTGGGCGGATCCCGTCATCTAAGTCGGGATCCGCTCCGGCTGCGGCATCTCAGTATAGCGCGAGCAGTAGCTCGCTGTATACTGAGCTTAGGGTGCCGGGAGGATGCTAGTTTGTGTCCTCCCGTTACCCTAAGGAGAACTATGGGGAAAAGCCCTGACCCCATAGTTCTCCTTTAAGAACCATGTAATGTACAATGTGACAATGTTATGTACAGCATAGGATATAGAGAGCAGCGCTTAGAAGTATGTAGTGTACAACATAGCATTTAAAGTGCAGCCGTGAGAACCATGTAACATGCAATACGGCCATGTTTTGTACAGAATAACGAGTATGTAGCGTACAAAGAACATAGTGCATACATTGCATGTGTCAACTCTGTAATGTACAATACAGTATAGCAACGGCCAAGACTATGCAATGTCTGTGCAACATAGCACAGGGGTAGGCAAGCGTGGCACGTTGCTGTGGAACTGCAAATCCCATGAGGCATTGCAAGACTTTGACAGCCACTGACTTGACTCCCCGAGACAGAGTTATTATGGAATTGTAGTTTCACCCCAGCTGGGGTGCCAAGGTTGTCCACCCTTGGCATATACAGTGCAGGTGTCAGCAGGGCCGGTGCTGGACTATTTTGCGCCCTAGGCAAGACCAGCTACTTGCACCCCCCCTCCCGTGGCGTAACCCCCATTCTCCTGCGGGTTATCTTCTGCAGGCGACAGGTGGAAGTAATTTAATTTGAAATAGCCAATAGCAGACTGGCTATTGAAACCCCACCCACTAAGCAGAGGAGCGAACCTGATAGAGAAAGTTGTCTCTCAGTTACGCTCCTCTGCTCAGTAGGCTGGTGCAAAAGCCAGCCTGCTATTGGCTCTTGCAATTTGAAATAGATGGGGGGTGCCGTGGGGGGTGAATGGTCAAGGCTGCGCCCTAGGCGGCTGCCAAGTTTGCCTAGTGGCAACACCGGCCTTGGGTGTCAGGACTCTGTAATATACAATATTCAGAGGCTGAATTAACAAAGTTGAGAATCTTCATTCAAAAATGTGTGTGAATAATCTTTTCAATTATCCAATCATATGGATTCCTCTTCACTTCGAATACTCAGGTATGTGCAGATGCTTTTCTCATGATTGGATAACATAAGTGATGAATGCTGAGAGTGAAGCTGATGAATAAGGTAGAGAAACAGTTTTACTGACCACATGGGTACGGGGCAGATGTGGCTTCTGTAGTTACCCCCACCCCCCTCCTTGCATTTGCACATACACTATAGGGTACAATGTTTACTGACACCTGACCTTTCAATTCATATGATTTTGTTGAACATCTCATTTCAACACCAAGGGAGTTGGCCCTTCATTGTGGTCATAGCATCCTCCACTTTTCCTCCCCCAATATAGAGTAGGGCCTTCATTGTGGTCATAGCATCCTCCCCTTTTCCTCCACCCAATATAGAGTTGGCCCTTCATTGTGGTCAAAGCCTCCACTCTTCTGTGGAGACTTTCCACGAGATTTTGGAGGTGTCTGTGTGAATTTGTGCCCATTGGTGAGGTCAGGTACTGATTTTGGATGAGAAGACCTGGCTCACAATCAGTGTCCAGAACCCTCCCAAAGGTGTTTAGTAGGGTTGAGATCAGGGCTCTGTGGTGGACACTTGAGTTCCTCCACATCAAACCGGTCATACCATGTTGGATTAGAAGACTTGGCTGATAATCAGCATTTCAATATATCCCAAAGGTGTTGAGTAGGGTTGATGTCAGGTACTGATGTTGGATGAGAAGACCTAGCTCACAACCATGTTCCAATTCAACCTAAAGTTGTTCAGTAGGGTTGAGGTCAAGGCTATGTGTAGGACACTCGAGTTCCTCTACACCAAAGTGGTCAGACCATGTCTTTATGGAGCTGGCTTTGGGCACAGGGGACAGTCATGGTGGCACAGAAAAGGGCCTTCACCAAACTTACCACAAGGAGGGAAGAGGACAATTGCCTACAATGTCATGGTGGAACAGCGGTTACACCAAATTGTTACCAAAAGCTTGGAATTGTAATGTGTATGTATGCTGATGTTTGTCAATGGAAGATTACACGGCCATGCATTTGATTTAAGGCAACTTTTCGGTTTTCATCCGGAACCCTCACAGATGTGAGCTCCAGGGGTCAGCCATGAGCCGGCCATCTGTTCAGCATTGAAGAATTTTTTCCATTTTGCAACCAGCAGCAAATATGTTTCTACTTTTTTATGACTGGGTTTTATCTTCTTTCCTTGTCAGCTACAAAGAGTACAGCTAGAAGCTGAAGTTTTCAGTGGCTGTAAATATTCACTGAAGTTGGCAGATAATCTCCTTTTCCCTTGAATTGTGAAGAGCTTTAATAAATATGTTAAATTTATGCGCAAGCTTTTCTGCTGGTCATGTACTCCGGGAGCAATCGTCAACCAGTTTCAACCACTTTCATCCAGCTTTGCAAAAACTAATTGGATCCTATCTACCACCATGATTGTCCCTCACGTTCTATAGATACTTCGCTTTCATTTGTCTGGTCCTAAGGAACGTTGGTTGAAAGTGGTTTGCATTGCCTAAAAATTTTCTCGGGAGTGGTCAATGGATGGCCGGCTGTTTAGTAGTTTTTTTGCACTTTGTTGCTTTCAACCAAATAGTTCCCTAGACACCAATGACTAGATGACCAGACGTTGGGTGAGAGCTCCTCAAAACCACCTCAGTTCCTATGGAAAAGGATTCCCCAATCATTTTTGGCACCCGATTCTCATTTATAGCCTGGTCACTCAAACCTAAGAAAGATTTCTAGACGAAAGCTAAATAAAAGCAACATAATTGACTGACTATAATGTATGGCTGCCATTTCCAAAGGATAGCTTGATGTGGAAGCCACCAAGCAATGGAGCAGCAAAGCCAGCCAGCCTTCCTTCCTTCCTTCTTTCCTATAGGTCCATTATCTTTATGCCTAAAGCAATGGTACTTAGCTGGAGGTACATTAACCCCAGATAGCACTTTGAGGTAGAGCGTAACTCAAGGATTATTCAATATGGCTGATCATCGATGACCTCCATTTGAATGCCTTCAACATACAGTAGATGTAAACCCTTACTGGATGACATTTTGGTTGCAGTGAGCAGTCTTTATTACAGGAGGGGGCGGAGACAAGACCAGTCAACCAGCACAAGCAGAGACAGCAGCAATAACTGCTCTTTATTACAGGAGGGGGCGGAGACAAGACCGGTCAACCAGCACAAGGAGGAGAGAGCAGCAGTGACCAGTCATTATAAGAGGGGACGGACACAAGACCAGTCACCCTGCACAAGGAGAAACAGCAGTAGTGAGCGGTCTTTATTACAGGAGGGGGCAGAGACAGGACCCGTCACCCTGCACAAGGGGAGAGGGCAACAGTGAGCAGTCTTTATAACAGGAGGGGGTGGAGAAAAAAACAGTCACCCTGCACAAAGAGGGAGGTCAGCTGTGACCGGTCTTTATTACAGGAGGGGGCAGAGACAAGACCAGTCACCCTGCACAAGGAGAAAGAGCAGCAGTGAGTGGTCTTTATTACAGGAAGCTCCAAGTCTCACACTGGTTTATTGCACAGATCTGGAAGAAATGCACAAAGCTCACCATGATTCAGGAAGAACACGCATGACTCTTTGTATGAGGATGATATCTGCTGGTCCCGAAGTTCAGCTTTAAAGCTGCTGCTCAGTGCTTTGCCCTCCCTTCGCTCTTGGATGCTCCACTGGGTCCAGCTGCTGCTATCAGATTGCAGATAGACTTGTCCTCTGATTTTATTAGGTATGACTTGATGTCTCCATTCTAATACGCTCACATCTGCCGCCTCACAAGGAAATGAAAGCGATAACGCATCGGCTCGGGGACTTCTAGCGCGGGGACTTGTTTCGTTTTATCTGCAGGGAGACAAATCTGGATGAATGACATTCTGTACAGATAACACATTCGCTGGATGGCCGGCTCCAACTTATTGCTGCAAGGTTTCAATTTGCGATGAGCCGTCACCGGAGCTCCGCAGGACTTCGAGGAGAAGTCGTCTCTTTCTATCGAATATCCACCAGTCTGTAGTCTGTACTCACATCTCCAATTCACAATAATTTCCCGTCTCGTCTTTTCCTTGTTACTAGAATTGATTCTTCTTTTATATACTTTTTATGAAGCATATCCCGGGGAAACAACTAAAACCAGTCTAAAGAAAGAGAAGCTGGCGGCACACTGTTAAAAAAATCAATCGCTGGCAACTTTATTGATCCAGACAGGAGAACATGGAGTCCCCTGCCTGGGACCATCTCCTGCGACGCGCTTTACAAACACTGCTGGGCTTAATCGGGAAAAATCTGGATGAAACGCATCAGTATCAGAGAATCCATGTTCGCTTTTCCCGATCAACAAAGTTGCCAGTGATTGAATTGTAACAGAGTGTCGCCAGCTTCTCTGGCTTTTTTTTAATTGTTAGTTGTTACCCGGGGATAATACAATCTTATCATTTTTTTATACTAGAAGGAAATTTTATGAAAGACATATATCCGGGTAACAACTGAGATCAAAGATTCTGAAGAAAAAAAAAGCTGCCAACCATTGTGGAAATTCAGTCGCTGGCAACTATATTGATTCCGGGCAAACACAAGGAGCCACCACCTGGGATTTTCTCCCCACTTCACCCACAATGTTGGGGTAGACCTCTACGATTAGTCCCAGCATTGTGGCTGACACAGTCCGTGTACCCATCGCACTCAGAGCCGCTGCTCCAAAAATGGAGGGTGGGTGCAGCAGCTGTCAGCGGGTGGCTTCCAACAAAATATCAGTAAAGGATGGACACCGGCACTCCAAAGCAAGTTCAGTACGTGTTTATTAACGTACTAGTTGCTAGTAGAACACACTAATCAACGTTTCAGGGTCTCACAGGATGCCCTTCATCAGGCAAACAAGTGATGACGGTCTTTACACGCACATGAGCTATGTCATGCTTCGTGGCCTACCACTTCGTGGCTGAGTTGCTGTTGTTCCCAGTTGCTTCCACTTTGTTATAATACCAGTAACAGGTGACCGCGGAATATTTAGTAGCCAGGAAATGACACTGAACACCAGAATCCAATGATTTGGAGGGGGAGGGGCCCAATACATTTGGCAATATAGTGTGTGTGTGTGTGTGTGTGTGTGTGTGTGTGTGTGTGTGTGTGTGTGTGTATGTATATATATATATATACACTGTATATTGCATGCCACATCAGGGGAACTTTGTCTCACTCTATGGGGGTACCATGAGTGGGACACACAGCACTGAAACAATTTGGAGCAGAGTAACTTGGAGCCAACCTCATCCCTCCATATGGAGCAACCCAGGTCTGCAAAATGCTGATGTGCTCCAAAATAGAAGAAATTGGCAGCCAGTGTGCTTACGACTAGGATGGGCATTCCCCAGCGGTAAGAAAAATTCAGCAAGGACACAATGCAAATAAAACAAAATCCTTGGCACTCGGCTCCACCAGACAGCAATAAAACAGGTTCAACATGTTTGTCATAAAAAAAAAATGTTGGCAAATATGTGCGGAAGCTGCACACTGCGCCAAGGCACCTCTGTATTGTTTACTCCTACTCGGCTTAAAATGGTCATGTATAGCCAAGTCTTTGGAAACACCACTAGGGGGCGCTATCATCTAGAACAAGCCAATTACCTTTTTTTGTTGCCCATGAAAAATTCAATTTTTGTCAGAAGTCTAATGAGGGCTCCAGACCAAAGATCGAAAAGTCCAAAATCTTTTAATATTGATGTTGATTCACAGCAAGGAAGCGTAAAACAGCCGTCGCGTTCTGGAGGCTTGCGGGACTCCTCCTTTTTTCTTCTGGTCCCCCTTTAGGTTTCGGCTCAGACCCGTCATGGTTTTGCTGATAAACCGATTCCGGGTTCATTTCGTTGTTCGTCTGCAAACAACTGACTCTGTTGACTGCGCCATTCCTGAGTCGTTTGAACCAAATATAATATCTGAGCCCTGAAGATGGGAGAGACCTTTGAGTCCTTGAAACGCGTTGAATGGTTTGTTTGTTTTTCTTGCTAGGAACTAGAATCAATATTAAAGATTTTGGACTCTGCGATCTTTGGTCTGGCGCTCTACACATGGATCCTAAATCCTGGATCCCCCTGGACTCTGATGTAAAAGAGGGACTCTGATGTGAAGGGGGAACTCTGATGTGAAGGGGGGCTCTGATGTGAAAGGGGAGAATCTCATGTAAAGGAGGTCTCTGATGCAAAGGGGGGAATCTGATGTAAAGGGGGTTCTGTGATGTAAAGGGTGGCTCTGATGTGAAGGGGGCTCTGATATGAAAGG
>NW_017306456.1:411671-413005 GCF_000935625.1 Nanorana parkeri
CCCTCCCCCATTCCCAGCCATCTCCAGTCCTAATGAGGAATTCTGTGGCTCAGTCTAGTCGCACCGCATACTTCTATTTTTGCCACACAGATTTCTTCTCATAATTCTGACAATCCTTATCTCCATCCCTGGCGGTCAGACTTCCTGAGCCCCATTAAGAGGAGGCGGATTGGTCGTCAGACTATCATGTTGGTTTCTCTCTTATCAATAAAATAAATAGAATCATAATAGAAACAATTCTAGAAATAGAGGCGAGATTGTGTCTGACGGAACCCGGCGAGAGAGGCAGGACCATGGAGGGCCTCAAATCCATCTATAGTCTTTATAAAGCGGAACTCCAACCAAAGCGCATTAGAATGGAGTGGGGGAAATTATCTATCTATCTATCATACACATGTGGCCATGGAGGTGATTGGAACACCTGAATCCAATTATTTGGAGGGGTGTCCCAATACTTTTGGCAATATAGTGTATGTATCTATCTATCTGGGATAAATTTAGCTTCAGTTCAGCACACATAATCTCTGCGGATTATTTTACATGTGGACAGAATACATACAGTACATTCCAGATCTGATACTGTACATTGCACTCCACCTCAATGAAATGCTCACTCTAAGGGAACGTGCTGGTGGGCAGTGTGATATACAGAAGAAAACCAAAATCCAACAGAACATTCTCCAGCAGGTCAGCAGAATAAGTCCTGATCAGGCTGTTTGAACATCTCAGGAGCCGAGGTCTTTGCTGTATACATGAGCAGAATGAGAGGCCGAGCTGCCGTGTCATCATGACTCCTCTGTACAGTGTTGTACATTTTGGCTCCGTTGAGTTTGTTTCATTCTTTTATATATTTAAAAATGAAATATTCTGCACTTTATGCTAATTTTGTCCCCTTGGAAGTTACATTCAGACTTCAGAGCTAACATTATATCTATGAAGACTGCGGAGGAAGCAGATTGCGCAGTACATTCTTTTTCTTTGGAGTCAGCCATCTTTGCTGAGTGTTCCATCTACAAGGCAATAGAAAAGTTTCTCAGCACGTTTTCCGGCGAGTCAGCAAAACCACAACTAACTTTTTCAACATCTCCAGTTAAAAACAGAGGATATGAGAGATGTTTAACCTTTCAAAAGGATTTGTATTTCTGGATATCCAGTCCTGAGATTTACACACCTCTGCCGCACAGTACATGTTTCCCGACAACGCTCAACATGAAGAACTCTATAATTTTCAATGGTGCCCATTCACACCTGAGTGCTGTGCCACCTGACACTTGCAGTCTGAAGCTCAAAAAAGTATATGTGTTCAGTGTTAACATGACCCCCCCCCCCCCCCC
>NW_017306456.1:413115-417102 GCF_000935625.1 Nanorana parkeri
TGTTAACCCCCCCCCCCCCCCCCCCCCCTAGGTCTCCTGTTTGGATTTGAGCACATACATCCTTTCATCTCTATCTCATAGTGCTGGTCAGTGACCAGACTGGAGTCTGTAGTCTGTAGCTCTTCTCCTGCTTTGTCATATCGGCATTGTATGTCCAGTAAAGTATGCTATGATGCTATGAGCAAGCGAGTATTTAGTATTTAGCACAGTAGACTAGGGACTGGTCAGAGATGGACCACTTTGATGCAATTGGCCAGAGAGGAATCACTTTGATGCAGTTGGCTAGAGAGGGATCACTTTGATGCAGTTGGCTAGAGAGGGACCACTTTGATGCAGTTGGCCAGAGAGGAATCACTTTGATGCAGTTGGCCAGAGAGGGACCACTTTGATGCAGTTGGCCAAAGAGGGATCACTTTGATACAGTTGGCCAGAGATGGACCAATTTGACACAGTTGGCCAGAGAGGGATCACTTTGATGCAGTTGGCCAGAGAGGGATCACTTCGATGCAATTGGCCAGTGAGGGACCACTTTGATGCAGTTGGCCAGAGAGGGATCACTTTGATGCAGTTGACCAGAGAGGGACCACTTTGACACAGTTGGTCATAGAGGGTTAACTTTGATGCAGGCGGCCAGAATGGGGTCACTTTGACACAGTTGGCCAGAGAGGGATCACTTTGACACAGTTGGCCAGAGAAGGATCACTTTAACCTTGCTGGCCAGAGAGGGACCACTTTGACACAGTTGTTCATAGAGAGTTAACTTTGAGGTAGGTGGCCAGAAAGGGGTCATTTTGGTGCTTTTGGCCAAATGGGGTCACTTTGATGCAGTTGGCCAGAGAGGGATCACTTTGACGTAGCTGGTAACAAGGAGGTTAATTTGACACAGTTGGCCAGAGAGGGATCACTTTGAGGCAGTTAGCCAGGAAGGGAACACTTTGGCGCAGTTGGACAGCTTGAACATGTATCGCAATATATGTGACCCAAGAATCCCTGTTTTAAGTCAGAAATGTTTCTAGGAACATGTAAGTGTGAATAGCGGTGTGCAAGACTGAAGGGAAGGCAGAAGTTCAGCTTTAAACTAATTCTACGTTTCAGAATCTTTTGACGTTCCCGGTGGGAAAATTTAGAGTTTCCTTTGGAAGGATACAACTTAAACAATAAGTAATCCAATATCCTTTCACTGGAATCTATTGTCCTCCAACGTTTCCTAGAAATACTCCCGCAGGAGCGTCCGATTTTATCTTCCCCGCCATAAAATTTCTTAAACCCAAGAGCCGCGCAGCCACGGACCAGGGAGTTTCCACGTCGCCCTGTCCCTCTGGGGCTCAGGAACGTATCTGAACTCCGTCTACGAGGAATGAGGCTTTATGATGGAATACGCTTGTTATTATTTTTATGGCACCGATACACATCTGAAAGCAAACACATTACCAGAACCTTGAATCGGGTAAACAGATGTTAGACGCTGATCTTCCGGCAGATGTGGACCGATGACATGAGTTATGACAGCGCAGAGGGAATTATGTCAGGCGCTTTATCCTGCCTTACTTTAAAGCCAACAATAAGTAAATATTGTTGCCATACAAGAGCCAAGTATAAGGCTTCATCACTCAATGACGTGATTGACATTGGATCTACATCACCGGATGCCGCGATTGACATTGGATCTACACCACTGGATGACATGATTGACATCGGATCTACACCACTGGATGACATGATTGACATTGGATCTACATCATTGGATGACGTGATTGACATTGGATCTACACCACTGGATGACATGATTGACATTGGATCTACATCACTGGATGGCATGATTGACATTGGATCTACACCACTGGATGACATGCTTGACATTGGATCTACACCACTGGATGACATGATTGACATTGGATCTACATCACTGGATGACGTGCTTGACATTGGATCTACATCACTGGATGGCATGATTGACATTGGATCTACACCACTGGATGACATGCTTGACATTGGATCTACACCACTGGATGACATGATTGACATTGGATCTGCATCACTGGATGGCATGATTGACATTTGATCTACATCACTGGATGACATGCTTGATATTGGAACTACATCACTGGATGACATGATTGACATTGGATCTACACCACTGGATAACATGCTTGACATTGGATCTACATCACTGGGTGACATGATTGACATTGGATCTACACCACTGGATGACATGATTGACATTGGATCTACATCACTGGATGGCATGATTGACATTGGATCTACATCACTGGATGACATGATTGACATTGGATCTACACCACTGGATGACATGCTTGACATTGGATCTACACCACTGGATGACATTCTTGACATTGGATCTACACCACTGGATGACGTGATTAATGGCGGTTATATAAGAAGGCCCCCCTTACATTAAAGGTGGCTTCCAGATCCCGATAAGTACTCCCACACAGACCCCTTTCTTTTTCTCCATCAATCTTTTTCTCCATCAACATGGGGACATGGTGATGGAGAAAACATCATTTAAAGGCCATCTCTGGGCTCATAGGTTGAAGGTGATGCCTTATTTATACCTACTCCTGAAGGAGGTTATAGGTTGAAGGTCCTACCTTACTTGCACCTACTCTTGATGGAGCTCATAGGTTGAAGGTCCTGCCTTAATTGCACCTACTCCTACACCTGATGGAGCTGATAGGTTGAAGGTCCTGCCTTACTTGCACCTACTCCTACTCCTGATGAAGCTCATAGGTTGAAGTTCCTGCCTTACTTGCACCTACTCCTGATGGAGGTCATAGGTTAAGGTTCCTGCCTTACTTGCACCTACTCCTGATGGAGGTCATAGGTTAAGGTTCCTGCCTTACTTGCACCTACTCCTGATGGAGGTCATAGGTTAAGGTTCCTGCCTTACTTGCACCTACTCCTGATGGAGGTCATAGGTTGAAGGCCCTGCCTTATTTGCACCTACTCTTGATGGAGCTCATAGGTTGAAGGTCCTGCCCTGTTTGCACCCCCTCCTGATGAAGCTCATAGGTTGATGGTCCCTTCTTTATTTGCACCCCCTCCTGATGGGGCTCATAGGTTGAAGGCCCTGCCTTATTTGCAACCCCTTTCCTGGTGAATCTCCCAAGGTGACTGCCACTTTTGCCTACCCTGCACCCAGATCTCTCAGATGTCTTCAGGCCGGTCACATGATGCACAAGGTCCTTATCGGATTTTCTCCTGGAGGAAGGTAGCCCTCAATGATGCAGAAAGCATCACTGATGTGACGCCGCCACCCTCTGCATCATGACACTGTGAGGGGAGGGAGACATGGTGACCCTCCTTAGGGAGCAGGTCCATGACTTCCTGCACTCACAGGACGTCCTCAGTTTTCCAGGTTGAATGATGGTGGATGTCATACATACCAAAATACTGAGGACATCTGGTGGTGGAAAGAAATAATTGCAATCCCAAATTTCACCCATGGGTATTTCTTCTGTGCAGTAATCCAGCGTAAGACTTGGAGCTTCCTGTAATAAAGACCGCTCACTGCTGCTCTCTCTCCTTGTGCAGGGTGACTGGTCTTGTCTCCACCCCCTCCTGTAATAAAGACCAGTCACTGCTACATTCTCTCCTTGTGCAGGGTGACTGGTCTTGTCTCCACCCCCTCCTGTAATAAAGACCAGTCACTGCTACATTCTCTCCTTGTGCAGGGTGACTGGTCTTGTCTCCACCCCCTCCTGTAATAAAGACCAGTCACTGCTACATTCTCTCCTTGTGCAGGGTGACTGGTCTTGTCTCCGCCCCTCCTGTAGCTTTGTGCAGGCAGCCTGTAGTGGGTGGAGCCTGCTGGGCCCCTCCCACATCTCTTCTCATTTGCACAGGCTATATAAAGTTAACCACACTGTGCCATGGCGGTGGGGGGTTGGGGGGGGCCCTTCTTGGTATCTTCCAACCGGGCCCTGAAGGTTCTAGTTACGCCACTGTAAGTGGCCATTTGCCTGT
>NW_017306456.1:417257-418042 GCF_000935625.1 Nanorana parkeri
GGTGGGGAGGGGTTCTGTTTGTCCCGGCGTGATCCAGGTATTGGGTTTCAGCCGTGAAATAGTGTGTGGTCAGAATGACACTGACAGCGGCTCAGCTATGTTAGGCAGCTGTTCGCTGGCATCCCGAGAGGCCCTCGCATGTCAGAAACATATGACAAAGACTCCCAACTTCCAGCAGCGCCCCGCGCCCAGCCTTCCCCGTCCACCACGGCTGGTCGAAGCTCCCCTGGACCATGGCCGAAGAACAATCTTATTATGAAGAGAAGATCTCAAAGGATATCCTGACCAAAGAAATCGATTTAGTCGACAGAGACCCCAAGAGGATCAACCAGGACGTGGTGAAGGTCTGTCCTCCCTCCCCTGTGTGCGGTGTGCTTATTGGGTGGAGACGGTGTAGAGGCGGCCATTTGTCCCCGAATCCCAGGGACAGCCCCCACCCTGTAGATGGTTTCTTTTTTGTATCACTTTTACAACTTTCATGTCATTGTTTTACTGTTTTATCTTTTAAGTGATAATTAACAATTAACATCAGTAGTACAAAGATATCTGTGTTCAGGTCCTCGGGGAGGAGGAGAAATTGTAGAGGAAAATTGGCACAGACGTATGTGAGAATTTTCCCTCAATTCCTCTCACAGGAGGGCTAGTAACAAACACCAAATTCATAAACTACCAACTGATAGCCTGCATGAGTATATGAGGAAATACCGTAGGGCCCCGGTGCCCAACCTGCTCTCTGGGAGTCTCATGCAGTCCTTTGGCACTCACGGTACGGCCCTTTGGTGCCT
>NW_017306456.1:418292-423012 GCF_000935625.1 Nanorana parkeri
GTGTCTGTGCAAAATTAAAAAATATGAGGAGTAATAATAAGCAATCGCCCATCACCAGCAATTGGCACAGCTGATGGTATAGCTCAGGGGGTAGTCAGACTTCTCCTTGGGGAAATATATGGACTTTTACCGATCACATCTTTCTGGAAGCGCTACTTTCTGGCTGTTACTGAGTTCCCCCTTTTTTAGCACTTTCAGAGTCACTGACGCAGGACAAGGACACAGTTTAGGAAAGCCAGAACTACCAATCAGTATCCAGAGAGCTCCTCACACATAGCCCAATGTTGCCCAACACAGCCCAAAAATGTCCAATACTGTCCAATGAAGCCCAATGATGCCCAATACAGCCCAAAGAAGCCAAACGATGCCCAATACAGCCCAAAGAAGCCCAATGATGCCCAACACAGCCCAACTCTGCCCAATACAGCCCAATAATGCCCAACACAGCCAAAAAAATGCCCAATACAGCCCATTGAAGCCCAACGATGCCCAAAGTCACTGCTACATTCTCTCCTTGGCCGAACACAGCCCAACTCTGCCCAATACAGCCCAATAATGCCCAACACAGCCAAAAAAATGCCCAATACAGCCCATTGAAGCCCAACGATGCCCAATACAGCCCAAAGAAGCCCAATGATGCCCAACACAGCCCAAAAAAGCCCAATGATATCGAACGTTGCCCAACAGAGCCCAATGAAGTCCTATGCTGCCCAACACAGTCCAATGAAGCCCAACAATGCCCAACACTGCCCAACAATGCCCAACACTATCCACTGAAGCTCACCGATGCCCACAATGCACAACGCAGCCCTATAAAGCCCAACAATGCCCAGCGCTGCCCATTGAAGCCCAATGATGCCCAACATAGCCCAATGAAGCCCAACAGTGCACAGCACAACCCACTGAAGCTCAGTGCTGCCCACACTGCCCAACAATGCCCAACGCAGCCTTATAAAGCCCAACAATGCCCAGCGCTGCCCAATGAAGCCCAATGATGCCCAACAGTGCACAGCACAACCCACTGAAGCTCAGCGCTGCCCACAATGCCCAACACAGCCCTATAAAGCCCAACAATGCCCAAAGCTGCCCAAGGATGATGGTATGAAAGTGTACTTCATCAAAATACAAATAAGAAATAACAAAGTATCCTTCAGTCGGAAAAAAAAAGACATTCAAAGAGAACTGAGGATCAAATTCAGCTGTGACAATGTTCATCAAAGAAATGCAACAATTATTTATTCGATAATCGCAACATTGTCTCAGCTGAAGATCTGATCCGCAGTTTATATGTCGTTGTCTTCCACTGAATGATACTTTGTTTTTTATATTATTTGTTTTTTACACACAGCGGGTCGGGTTTGAGAGGAGTTTTTATTTAACACTTCCAAGCCAGAGCAGCTGCACCTACCAATGGATATTTATTTATAAATAGAACAAAATATCTTCTCTCTATTTGTTTTTTGTTTTTTTCCCCTTTAATGAAAACAATGTCGTCTTCCCGAAATTTACATGTTTCCCAGACACGTTTGTGGTTCGGAGTTTGAGCTCGGCGTTTCGTATCGGTGACTTCTTCTGAGTTTTTCTTTTTTTCTATTAATAGCCGTGCGGTTGCCAAGATGATACCATTAAGGTAGATGGGTTCAGAATAATAAATCTGGGGAAATAATGGAAGCGGTGACCTTGGCTTGGCTCTGGAGCTTCTCTACGATTGGAGAGCTCTAAACTAATATACACATTATCATCCTTCCGCTGCGGCTGCAAAACTGGATAAGAACCCCACGAGAAGGATGAATGGCCCAAATGGTGGCGAATCAATCAGAGGAGCGAATGTAATGAAAATGGCAAATGCAGCACAAGGGTGTGTTTACACATAGGATACCCATATCTAATGGGGCCTATAGAAAATCAATACGGAGCTCCCCAAAAGCCCAATTTTCATCTTGAAGTGAAACTAGTGTGCGAGTATAATACTCACAGAAATCACAGTATCCCCCCGACTATGCAATTAAAGTGCAACTCCATCTATAATAATGATAACAATATGCAAATTTCCTCCAATTTTCTTCTACTAGACCTTGAATCATCTTGGTATTAAAGTCCTCAGTTTAGTTATATATGTATATAATATATTAGAGGTGCACCGAAATGAAAATTGCAAAACCGAAATAAAATAAAAAAATTGTCAGGCCGAAACCGAAAATGTTTTTTATTTTAACTTTTTCCAATTTTTTCAATATTTTATTTATTTTTTTTATAAACTTTTACATTTTTTTTATATTTATTTTTATTTGTTTATTTTTTAATAAATATTTTTATTTTTTACTTTACTTTTAGGGGCTTCGGGGGGAAATATTGGGGGTCTAAACATACCCCTGATGTTTCCCTTTTAAAATAGAAAAAGAAATTGAGGACAAAGAATCCTCAATTTCTTTTTCTGTAGCCCCTGTTATCAATAAACAGGAATCCTCTATACTGAGTGTTCCTGTTCATTCATAACATGAGGACAGAGTGTGTTTACTATAACCACAATCATGAATGAACAGGAAGTGATGTAGATCACTTCCCATTCATTCATAATTGAGGATATAGTAACCACACCATGTCCTCAATTATCTATAAACACTCAGCGATCACTGATCACCGACTGCTTGTACCCGCTCTCCATCCTGACACGCTGTCACAGGAGGCTGAGCGAGCGGTGGGGGAGGAGAGCTCCGCCTCCTGTGACAGCGCAGGCTGTCTCCGCCCACACACCGCTCCGCCGGTCTGGGACAGGAGGCTGAGCGGCGCGGGGAGGAGAGACGCCGGCCGCTCACGGCGATCTCCTCCCGCAGCGCTCGATCATCTGTCACAGTTTCTCTCCTCCCCGCTGGGACATCGAGCAGCGGAGAGGAAAGAAACCAGGGATGCGCAGATGTATCGGCAGGAAAATGGCACTTTCTGCATTATTCCAAAAGTGAAACAGTTTCCAGACACATGAGATGGGCTGTAGAGAGCACTGCTATGTACAAAGATCCTTCCTCCCATTATTCAGACAGCTGATCCGGTGTGTCTCCTCAAACTTCGCACTGCGACACACAGAAAGTCTGACAGACAATTTCTAGAAGATGATCAGAGGTATAGACAGGGTCAGCTGGAGAGTCAAACCAGGTCACAGGTACCTCTCAGGGTCTTAGGACTGTGCCCATTATGGGGGGATCCCACCTTCTTTCCGTTGAGTTCCTGGGCTTGTACACCCGCTGTGCCCATTATGAGGGGCTCCCACCATCCCTGTGCTGAGTTCCCGGGTCTGTACACCCGCTGTGCCCATTATGAGGGGTTCCCACCATCCCTGTGCTGAGTTCCCGGGTCTGTACACCTGCTGTGCCCATTATGAGAATGGTCGATCACCAAAAGACATAAGACGGCACTGGACTTAACCAGGCAAAGGTTTCCCTTTACTTCCTGTCCTAAAGACACAACAGGAAGTGTGAGGAAATCTCTTCAAAGCAAGGCAAATCCACTCTTATAACAGGTGTCCCCAATGAAAGATTGATGTTCAGGTCCTATCCTGGTGACACCTGTAAGTGCAGCATTTCCAATCACTGACAATGGTCACCGGGACACATAGAGGGGTAAATCCCAGAGCTGTCATAACCCCAGCTGTTACATAAAAGGTTAGGTAGGGAGATGAAGGGAGGAGCAGAGTTGCTGGGCCAGCACAGATAGTATTGAAACCCTCCCAGAAAAGGAGAGGGCTGTGCTTTGCAAGCAGGGAGGAGCAGGCTGTGCTTCCTGGAGTAGTCAAAGTTTCTAGTTAGGTCTAAGGCAAGTGAATATAAATAATTGATGGAAAGGTAAATCTCTGCAAGTCAGTATTTATAATACTTGGTTTTTTTTTCTGTGCATTTATCTGCAATTCTCTAAGCTGGTGACACCGTCTCTTTAATTATGTTACATACCAGGGACTGTGTCTTAAGGGACTTGTCCACGTTCAGCGGCTCTTCTATTAGGGAAGCCCCCACGTGTCAAATATTTGTCTTTTCTTAAATGGGAACATCCACCCACCACCCCCCACCCCCCAGCTAAGCGCCCATTACACGTATGACTACAAACAGCTGCTCCGTTCCATGAAAAGACCCGACCGCTGTCAGCTGAGAGTGTGAAGAGAGTCCCGGAGGAGACGTCCACTTTTATCCAACCGGGAGTGATGACTCTATTAGGCCCCAAATACAGTACGCAGTCATCTGCCAGTCGGGCCCCTCTGACTCTTTATTTATGATATATTCCCCCAGGAACACGTTCCAGCCAGCTCAGAGGATCGCTTTAAACAAAATAAGGCTGCAAACATTCCATAAATGCACAGAATATAACCGGAGATTAAAGAGGAATGAAACTAAACTCTTCATAAACAATCTCTGTGAGCGTTCGTTCTGTAGAGGCAAAAGAGAACATTCTCAGTATATTTTCAGCATATTTTCTTTTCGGGTCGAATATAACGCTTGGAAAATAACGCATTATGGACACTAGATGGAGCTGAGGAGCATAGGAATAAGTACTTCTTTCCTATATGTCCTATGCTCCTCAGCTCCATCTAGTGGCCATAATGAGGTATTTTCCAAGTGTTGTATGCAATCATCTCTCTCATCTCCTTTCTTTCTTTCTTTCTTTCTTTCTTTCTTTCTTTCTTTCTTTCTTTCTTTCTTTCTTTCTTTCTTTCTCCCCTCTCCTTCTCTCTCCT
>NW_017306456.1:423245-426068 GCF_000935625.1 Nanorana parkeri
CCCCCCCCCCCCTTAGTCCATAGTGGTCATTAGAATATAATATTAGGAATTTAGGATGAAATTCATTTAAAAAATCTCGGAATCGGAGCTAATTTGGATGAATTCGAATGTCTGAATTTAAAGAAATTTGTCCGACGTGCGTCCCGGGTGTCGTGCGGAGCAGCGCAACTGTGAACTTAGCCTTATAGTTTTTCCTAAAGCTTCAGTGAAAATCATAAAATTTCAGCAAATTTTTGGCAAATCGATGGGAAATGCAAATTTAAAGCTGAAGTTTATTCTGCTTAGATTTTGCCTTCCCTGGTTCCTCTTTTCTACCCTCATCAACACGGTCATTGCATTTTTATTCCCAGTGATGTCACCACCGGGTCCCTGGGCTTCTCTATGCATAGCAGGCAGGTCATAGCTGGTGGGATGGGCTGTACATGGCTTCCTGAAAACATCACAGCACTGTGCCTAAGTACGTCGATCAAGAGCCCTCAGCCCTGATGCAAGCAGTGGGCGGGCTCTTGGGAGGAGTTATGCAAATATCAAAATGCCTTGATGGGTAGGTGTCAGTCTGGAGGAGTGGGTGGTCCTTTGCAGGCTTCATATGCATACAGAAAGCCCTAGGTTATGCCCACATGTGATGCCGAGATTCCATGAATGAAAGGGGCGGGATAGGGACTGTCCATCCATTCCTGAGATTTATATAGCTCTGCCCCTATAGAGCTTCCATGACTGAAAGACCAGCCATGCACCGCTGCTCCGGATTCTGTCTGCTCCAGTTTTGATAAATTCCCCTCATAGGGCTTAATTCACAAATATTTCACACAAGGAAAATTAATCTTTATTTTAGCTGCGTGACAGTTATTTTTAAATCTCATTGGACATGAAAATAACTGTCACTTTATGGAAACAAAAAACTGTCACTTTATTGAAACAAAAAACTGTCACTTTATTGAAACAAATAACTGTCACTTTATTTAAACAAATAACTGTCACTTTATGGAAACAAATAACTGTCACTTTATGGAAACAAATAACTGTAACTTTATGGAAACAAATAACTGTCACTTTATGGTTTATTTTTCTTTATATTTTGTACAGTATTATATTACAGTACAGTATTGTAATCATTTTATATGAATATTTTTGGGTTGTGGAACGAATCCTCTGAATTTCCATTATTTCCTATGGGGAAATTCGCTTTGATATACAAGCGGTTTGGATTACAAGCATGCTGCCGGAACAAATTATGCTCGTAAACCAAGGTATTACTGTATCCTTTTTGGTATGTGAGCTTTGTGAACGGAGCCTATGGCAGCGTGTCCGTTCCCTATAATCCCGCACAACACATTTCACGCTACATCGCATCTGACATCTGTATGTTGCCATTGAATGTAGAGATGATTGACTTTCCATGTGACTTTCCTTTTCCAGGTAGATTTCGAAGATGTCATCGCGGAGCCGTACGGCGTTCAAAGCTTCGATGGCGTCTGGAAGGCCAGCTACACCAGCTTCACCGTCACCAAGTACTGGTGCTACCGGCTGCTCTCCACCCTGATCGGCGTCCCCCTGTCCGTCGTCTGGGGGGTCCTCTTCGCCCTCGTCTCCTTCTGCCACATCTGGGCGGTGGTGCCCTGCGTCAAGAGCTACCTGATCGAGATCCAGTGCGTGGGCAGGACGTTCTCCCTCTGCGTCCGCACCTTCTGCGACCCGTTCTTTGAGGCCGTGGGAAAGGTCTTCAGCGCCGTCAAAGTCACGCTGCAAAAGCAGGTGTGACCACCGCCGCCAAGACCGGTGACCGCGCCAGATGGAGAGAAGAGGGAAACACTGCAAAGGTTCATGGGACGTTGTCATTTTATAGCCTTTTTTTTTAAAAATCTGCTTTTGTCCAAAAAAAAATATTCCTTCAGTTTTTTTCTGTCTTTTTGTCTAATTTGAGTGAAAAACAAAAAAATACGGAATTTGTTTTATTTGGTAGTTTTTTTGAAGTTCCACCTGACAGCCGGTCGCTCCTTTTGCGCCGGAGGCAAGAACAAAAAAATGTGCAGGAGAAAGCACTTCCTCAGTTTCCCCTCCCCCAGTGATCAGTCTGCTGCAGGCAGGAGGAAGCATTTCCTCAGTCCCCCCTCCCCCAGTGATCAGTGTGCTGCAGGCAGGAGGAAGCATTTCCTCAGTCTCCCCTCCCCCCAGTGATCAGACTGCAACATTGTAGCTGTGTATCCAGTCACATGGTGAGCGGCGTCAGCAGGGTCTGATCTTTCTCAGACATTTGTGAACACAGCGAAGAACTGCACAGATCCAGGATTGATATTGGTCTCTGAGAAAGTCTCAGTCCAGGAAGTAGATGGTGACCCTGGATGATGCCTGAACAAAGATGGCGCCCTCCTGCTGGAGAGAAAAGCAGTTGAAGACATTGTCAGGGGGGTAATGTGATCTCTGTGAGAGGTAATAAATACCTGGAAGCGTTACGCTGGCACATCGCTTACCATGCTGCACTGAACATCAATGTTGTTTAGGTGACAGGTCCACATGGTGGTGGGGGGCGCACTGTTTGACCATCCAGCAGATCATTTGTTTCCAAAGCAAACGCACAAACAACTCTGCAAGTCGCCTCCTGCGGAGCGGCGGCAATCTCCTCCACAAAACGCATTCACGAAGCCGCCGCTTAATTATAAATAGAATCACAAAGGAGGCGACAAGCGACCGGCCGGGAAATCAACAATTACAAATGTCATCACTCTGCGATTGGATTTGGAGAAATCCAAATCCAATCAATATTTGGGGTGACCCCCCCCCCCCCTTTTACTTCCCCCAAGGGGGTGGAGGACCGCGGGGGGG
>NW_017306456.1:426280-428851 GCF_000935625.1 Nanorana parkeri
TTTTGTGGGGGGGGGGGGGGGGGCGAGTAGCCCCTATCTTCATTTTGGTTGCCCCTATCTGCCCAACACGGGAATAAAAATGATTTTTTTTTCAGGGCTGGTTGGAGACTTTTCAGCTTCCGGTATTCCCAAAGCAACAGGAAATGTGTCAGCAATCAGGGGGCCCTGTCTGGTGATGCACGGTTGGCCATCTTGTATGCTTGGTTCAATGTTTTTAGAATAGGGGTAGGCAGCCCAGACACCCCCCGCCGTGATAAAACTACTAATTCCATCAAGCCTCTGCCTCTTGGACTCATGCCTGTGGCTGTCAGAGTCTTGCAAAGCCTCATGGGACTTGTAGTTTCACAACAGTTGGTGTGCTGAGGTTGCCTAGCCCTGTTTTGGAGAGTAAGCTCAGGGGAGCAACACAGCAGCTTCCAGCGTGTGCCTAAAGTGGACTCTTTAGTAGCTTTAGTCCAATTAAAGTCCAATTCAAATACAATATATGTATTTCGAGTAGAAAAATTTTGGAATGGGACGGCTTTGACTCACACCATGTATCTTCTGCAATAATGGACTCTTACCTGTCTGCTCACAAGCTTTTTGACAATGTGCATTGTGCTGCGCATGCACACCACAGTGTACAGTGCAGGAGTGCATTCCAGTGAGCACATTTGGGGGTTATATCATCCCAGCGCGGCCAATGAAGATGGCTTAAAATTCTGAACAGGGATGAGGAACGAGTGTAGATGTCGGCACTGATGAGAGACTTTGGGGATAAAACATCTCTGGAGGGGAAGGGAAGATCCTGAACATGGATGAGGAACAGTTGTGGATGTCGGCACTGGCGAGAGACTTCGGGGACGAAATATCGCTGGAGGGGAGTGAAGATCCTGAACAGGGATGAGGAACGAGTGTAGATGTCGGCACTGGTGAGGGAATTTGGGGATGAAACTTCACTGGAGGTGGGGGGTGAAGATCCTGAATAGGGATGAGGATCAGTTGTAGATGTTAGCACTGGTGCAGAGCAGCCATCAGGGGGGGTAAGGCCGATACTCATGTAAGGGGCCCGGGCAGCCTGGGGGGCCCGCCCGGGTCCCTTACATGACTATCGGCCAACGGTGAACGGCGAGGAGGCGGAGGTCTGGCCCTAGCAGCGCAGGGCCCCAGCATTGCAGCTCCAGCGGCTTTGAGACAGGCTAGGGCCCCATCAGCGACGCTGCTCGTCTGATGTCGGACTGGCCGGAAGTGACGTCACTTCTGGCTGGTCTGGCGGGAGACGGGGCCACGGGTGCGGGGAAGAGGCGCTATAGCACTGGTGCAGAGCAGCCATCAGGGGGGGTAAGGCCGATACTCATGTAAGGGGCCCGGGCAGCCTGGGGGGCCCGCCCGGGTCCCTTACATGACTATCGGCCAACGGTGAACGGCGAGGAGGCGGAGGTCTGGCCCTAGCAGCGCAGGGCCCCAGCATTGCAGCTCCAGCGGCTTTGAGACAGGCTAGGGCCCCATCAGCGACGCTGCTCGTCTGATGTCGGACTGGCCGGAAGTGACGTCACTTCTGGCTGGTCTGGCGGCAGACGAGGCCACGTGTGCAGGTAAGAGGAGCTAGGAAGGAAGGAAAGGAGGGAGGGGAGGGATGCAGCCCTGACCAGCCCACCTGAGACCCCTTCAGAGCCCACCATAGACAGTCTCAGATGGGCTGTGCAGCATCTACTGTGGGCTCTGCAGGGTCACTCTCAGGTGGGTCCTGTGTCCAGCACGTCACTAAGCCCTGCGTCCAGCGCGTCACTAAGACCTGCGTCCAGCACGTCACTAAGCCCTGCGTCCAGCGCGTCACTAGCAGGGGGGGGGGTTTAAAGCCGTGTAAGGGGCCACAAAATTTCTGATGGCTGCCTGCACTGGTGAGGAACTTCGGGGACGAAACACCACTGGAGGGGGGAGGGAAGATCCTGAACAGGGATGAGGATCAGTTGTAGATGTCGGCACTGACGAGGGACTTTGGGGAGGAAACATCACTGGATGGGGGAGCGATTATATTCCACTTTAACCTATGTACTGTAATAATGTTGCTGCAACGAGGTTTTATGATGTTGCCCCTTTGGCGCCGGCAGCCGCGAGAACACATATATATTGGAAAATGTCATCCACGGGAATGCTATAAATCCAGATATCACCCCAAGAAAAATCAATGAACATCTCCGGCCGTTGTCACTTCAGCAATTCGGCGCGGCGGGTAGCCATGAAAAAAATCGCACCGTCGGGTATTTTCTATTTCCAGGTTATTAAACTTCCAGAGAAAACTGATTTTACGGTTCATAAACAGAACCAAAACGTAAGGACATAAAACCTCCGACGGCGAGCGGCTCGCCCGCTATTTCCTGTAAATACACCGCGAGATTGTTTCAGTGAACGGTATAAACCATCGTAAAATGCTCCATTTAAAGTGGAACTCCCGCCAAACTTTACCTAGAGCCTCCATGACTGATATAACTGAGATCCAATGAATGAAAGGGGCGGGCCAGAGACTGTCCATCCATTCCTGAGATTTACACAGCTCTGCCCCAAACAGTCCTGGTTGGCTGGTCAGGGTCC
>NW_017306456.1:428892-440312 GCF_000935625.1 Nanorana parkeri
AGCAACACACTCATGAGCTCATCTCTCTGTCACTATCAGCAGGCTCTTTGTCAGTCCATGAACCGATTGGCTCCTTTTGCTGCTTCTCACTCTCCCAGTCTAAGCCCTGCTGGACAAGACACTGATACCAGGTCATATTCAGGTACTTACCACGCTTGCCTTTAGAGAATACATGTAATAATTAATTAATGGATATAGAGTTTGATCAGTGCTCAGCTTGTATATCTGCCCGGAATTCAGGATTAGATAATAAATGTGTTACATTGTTTCACTCATCTGTTACATTTATAGGTAGGGATGCACCGATAAAGATACTAGTATTGGTATCGGTGCCGATGCCATGTAAATGCTCCGATGCCTAGCCCAATACCTGAGGTTCCGGTATCAGGAAGCTAGGCGGTGCGTCATTACAAGCTGTCCGGCTTCCCAAGTGGCTGGGCAGCCGGCCCCATGCTCCCTCATGACCTGGTCAAGAGGGAGCATGGAGCCTACTCTCAGGCTAATCAGGAAGCCGGGCAGCGTGTAATGACATGCCGTCTAGCTTCCAGATTGGTCGGGAAGCCAGCCAATCAGGAAGTTGGACGGAGAGTCATTACCCGCTCCCCGGCTTTCTGATTGGCCAGAAAGCCGGCTTCATGCACCCTCATGACCTGTTGACGAGGGAGCATGGAGCCGGCATCCCGGCTAGTCAGGAAGCCGGGAAACGTGTCATTGCACAGCGGTCAGCTTCCTGATTGGCCAGAAAGCCGCCTCCATGATCCCTCATCACTTGGTTATGAGGGTGCAAGGTTAACGGCTTCCGTGCTAATCGAGAAGCCAGGTGGTGAGTAGACTTGTGCGCCGTCAAAAAATTTGTTTCGTTTCGTAATATCCGTTATTTCGTAATTCGTATCTGAAATTCAATTCGGATTCGTACGAAATACGGATTTTCGTTAGTTTCGGCAAATTTTCATAACTTTACGAACATTCGTCATGATGAAGTTAAAAAGCAAAAATACCTTTTTTAATATTGGAGTCGATGTGGTAGTTGTTTTTTTATCCGAAATACGAATTCCATTAACGGATTCCGTATACGAATTTCGTATTTCGGCCCTAAAAAAAACTACCATCAACTCCAATATAAATGTACTTTGCTTTTTACCTTCAATATAACGAATGTCCGTAACGGAACGAAAATACGTCAGCGGAATTTCGTATTTCCTGCCTGTGTATTGTAATGCAACTCTCAGCAGCAGCGGATCCTTTTTTCGGATTTTAAAAAAAATCTTGTCATGTCGTTCAACCTCATTTACAGGGGTAATATTAGTTCCCGTTTCAAAGAAATTCGGATCTGAAATTCGTTAACGGAATTTCGTATTTCGGATATAATTCGGAAACTGCAATTCGGATTTCGGATGCTTCCGAGTCTACGAATTTCAGGAAAATTCGTACGAATTTCGACCCGTAACGCAACGAATCGCACATGTCTAGTGGTGAGTCTTTACACTCCACCTGGCTCCGTTGGCGGGTAGGGGGGCAAATTGAGGAACCTGGCCTTGGGGCAGCACACTGTCAGAGCCGGCTTCTTCATTGGCCGAGGTGCGAGGCGAATTGAGGAACCTGGCCTTGGGGCAGCAGAGAAAGTAAATCCGGCCCTGTCTGCATACATAGCCGCTCCAGGTCTGTGACTCCGAAAGCACTGGAGCCTTTGGATCAGCATGACAACAGGCCAACAGCATATCAAGCGGGGGTACTAATGGCAGCCGCCATCCTTCCTCCACATTGCTCCGCGGGTTCTCCGCTGTTACAATCTGGAGCAATACTTCTGCTTTCTCCTTCTTCTGGGAGTTTTGCTCCTGGTCTGCCAGCGGACGGCGGCGGCGGATTAATGGCTTCATCCACAAAAAAACATACGGCGCAATAATTCACACTGCGAGCCGGTCTGCAAGAACAGAGTTTATTAAAGATATATATCTCAAATCTCAGCTTTATGTACAGAAAGGATAATAAATCTCTGCAGGTAAACCACGCTTTGTAAATTAATTCAGCACAAAAAGATCTACACGTTACATGCGTTGCGGTGGCATTCTTTCTGAATGGCACCCCTATGCACTAAGGCAAAGCACCCACTGGTCGTATGTTGCATTGGGTTGCATTGGGACAAGTGTGATTTTTGGCACATTTTTCTATGGCCTACCTTAACGCAATACACATTAACCTGGATGTGAACGCACATGCATCAATGACCCACAAAAAAATGTCAGGGTCCGTTCACACTGCGTCATTGCGGCACGCCGCGGGTTGCTGAATGCTTAACCACAGCTCATGCCAATCCTCATTAAATGCGGTGGTGCAATGCAGTGCCTTTCATTGTGAATGCATTTAAGGTACGGCACACCAAATGCACCTTGCAACGGACAAGCGTTGCACCATGCAGCAATGCACTAACGCGCATTGTTGTGCACTGCCATAAAATAACGCATGCATCTTTTTAAAATGGCGACGAACGTTGGTTGCAAGGTGCGTAGAGGTACAATACAACTCCTGCAATACCACAACGCCATAGTGTGAACGAGCCTTTAGTAGGCCCCCAGTATGTCTGCCTACCACATGCCCCCAGCACTAAATGAGCATTACAGCCTTATAACATGGGGGAGGGGCTAACAAAAGGGGATTTAACATGTTAAAGCTTTTATAAAGTTTACTGATTGGCTTCCCATATACTTTAATTGTACAAATTTTTTAAATGTAATTTTAGTAGTGATTCTTTGCAGTACATTAAGCGGCTCAGCCGCCGAGACAGACGAACGTAGGGAACGTCTGAAGGAAACATCTGGGACCCATCCGCAGTGGTCACATTCCAGCGCTTCCCGGGCTGAAAGGAATGAGACCCGGGCTGAGAGGGGTGAGGCCTGGGATGTCATGATTAGTGATAAGACCTGGGGTGTCATGATTAGGGATGAGACCCGGGCTGAGAGGGGTGAGAGGGATGAGACCCAGGCTGAGAGGGGTGAGGCCCGGGCTGAGAGGGATGAGACCCAGGCTGAGAGGGATGAGACCCAGGCTGAGAGGGGTGAGACCCGGGCTGAAAGGAATGAGACTCAGGCTGAGAGGGGTGAGGCCTGGGATGTCATGATTAGTGATAAGACCTGGGGTGTCATGATTAGGGATGAGACCCGGGCTGAGAGGGGTGAGAGGGATGAGACCCAGGCTGAGAGGGGTGAGGCCCGGGCTGAGAGGGATGAGACCCAGGCTGAGAGGGATGAGACCCAGGCTGAGAGGGGTGAGGCCCGGGCTGAGAGGGATGAGACCCAGGCTGAGAGGGATGAGACCCAGGCTGAGAGGGGTGAGACACGGGCTGAGAGGGGTGAGACCTGGGATGTCATGATTAGTGATGAGACTCGGGCTGAAAGGAATGAGACTCGGGCTGAAAGGAATGAGACTCGGGCTGAGAGGGATGAGACCCGGGCTGAGAGGGGTGAGGCCTGGGATGTCATGATTAGTGATGAGACTCGGGCTGAGAGGGGTGAGACCCAGGTTTAGAGGATGAGACCCGGGCAGAGGAGATGAGACTCGGGCTGAGAGGGCTGGGACTTGGGATAAGAGGCCTGGGCTGAGAGGGATGAGACCCAGGCTGAGAGGGGCGAGACCCAGGCTGAAAGGAATGAGACTCAGGCTGAGAGGGATGAGACCCAGGCTGAGAGGGGCGAGACCCAGGCTGAAAGGAATGAGACTCAGGCTGAGAGGGATGAGACCCAGGCTGAGAGGGGCGAGACCCAGGCTGAAAGGAATGAGACTCAGGCTGAGAGGGATGAGACCCAGGCTGAGAGGGGCGAGACCCAGGCTGAAAGGAATGAGACTCAGGCTGAGAGGGATGAGACCCAGGCTGAGAGGGGCGAGACCCAGGCTGAAAGGAATGAGACTCAGGCTGAGAGGGATGAGACCCAGGCTGAGAGGGGCGAGACCCAGGCTGAAAGGAATGAGACTCAGGCTGAGAGGGATGAGACCCAGGCTGAGAGGGGCGAGACCCAGGCTGAAAGGAATGAGACTCAGGCTGAGAGGGATGAGACCCAGGCTGAGAGGGGCGAGACCCAGGCTGAAAGGAATGAGACTCAGGCTGAGAGGGATGAGACCCAGGCTGAGAGGGGCGAGACCCAGGCTGAAAGGAATGAGACTCAGGCTGAGAGGGATGAGACCCAGGCTGAGAGGGGTGAGACCCAGGCTGAAAGGAATGAGACTCAGGCTGAGAGGGATGAGACCCGGGCTGAGAGGGGTGAGGCCTGGGATGTCATGATTAGTGATGAGACTCGGGCTGAGACCCAGGTTTAGAGGATGAGACCCGGGCTGAGGAGATGAGACTCGGGCTGAGAGGGCTGGGACTTGGGATAAGAGGCCTGGGCTGAGAGGGATGAAACCTGGGATGTAGGAATGAGACCCGGGCTGAGAGGGGTGAGACCCGGGCTGAGAGGGGTGAGATCCGGGCTGAGAGGGGTGAGACCCGGGCTGAGAGGGGTGAGACCCGGGCTGAGAGGGGTGAGACCCGGGCTGAGAGGGGTGAGACCCGGGCTGAGAGGGGTGAGACCCGGGCTGAGAGGGGTGAGACCCGGGCTGAGAGGGGTGAGACCCGGGCTGAGAGGGGTGAGACCCGGGCTGAGAGGGGTGAGACCCGGGCTGAGAGGGGTGAGACCCGGGCTGAGAGGGGTGAGACCCGGGCTGAGAGGGGTGAGACCCGGGCTGAGAGGGGTGAGACCCGGGCTGAGAGGGGTGAGACCCGGGCTGAGAGGGGTGAGACCCGGGCTGAGAGGGGTGAGACCCGGGCTGAGAGGGGTGAGACCCGGGCTGAGAGGGGTGAGACCCGGGCTGAGAGGGGTGAGACCCGGGCTGAGAGGGGTGAGACCCGGGCTGAGAGGGGTGAGACCCGGGCTGAGAGGGGTGAGACCCGGGCTGAGAGGGGTGAGACCCGGGCTGAGAGGGGTGAGACCCGGGCTGAGAGGGGTGAGACCCGGGCTGAGAGGGGTGAGACCCGGGCTGAGAGGGGTGAGACCCGGGCTGAGAGGGGTGAGACCCGGGCTGAGAGGGGTGAGACCCGGGCTGAGAGGGGTGAGACCCGGGCTGAGAGGGGTGAGACCCGGGCTGAGAGGGGTGAGACCCGGGCTGAGAGGGGTGAGACCCGGGCTGAGAGGGGTGAGACCCGGGCTGAGAGGGGTGAGACCCGGGCTGAGAGGGGTGAGACCCGGGCTGAGAGGGGTGAGACCCGGGCTGAGAGGGGTGAGACACGGGCTGAGAGGGGTGAGACACGGGCTGAGAGGGGTGAGACACGGGCTGAGAGGGGTGAGACACGGGCTGAGAGGGGTGAGACACGGGCTGAGAGGGGTGAGACACGGGCTGAGAGGGGTGAGACACGGGCTGAGAGGGGTGAGACCCGGACTGTCATGATTAGGGATGAGCAAAAATGGCAGATTTTGCATCAACAATTCAGCAAAATGCATTGGAGGCAATTCAAAGGCAAAATGAATGATGATTAAGGTGGTTTGATGTGATTAGAGATGATTAGGTGCCAATAAAAAGAAAAATCAGCAAATGGGAAATCAATAATTTTACCGCAAATTCAACAAAACCAGCTGCTCATCCCTACCCATGCTGACTCTTTGATGATACTACTTCTGGAGTGAATTCATATTATATATGCTACAGGTCAGCAGCTTGGAATGTATTAGTTAGTCCACACACATGTGATGTTTTAGTTATAGGTTGAGCCTGCTGGGCCACGTCAGCCCCTGGCTTCTATTATGTTTTGGATGCTCCAACAGTCAGATCTCTCCGCCATAAATCCACCTGAGAGTATCGAGTTATCCCTGTTCACTTTGTGTGCTCCCGTTCCTCTTTTTACATTCTACAAAATATATTAAAAATCCTGCAGAGATGGTGGGAACCCTTCATAATGGGCACAGCAGGTGTAGCACAGCACAGGGATGGTGGGAACCCCTCATAATGGGCACAGCAGGTGTACAGACCCGGGAACTCAGCTCAGGGATGGTGGGATATCTCATAATGGGCACAGCGGGTGTACAGACTCAGGAACTCAGCACAGGGATGGTGGGAACCCCTCATAATGGGCACAGCAGGTGTACAGACCCAGGAACTCAGCTCAGGGCTATCTCATAATGGGCACAGCGGGTGTACAGACTCGGGAACTCAGCACAGGGATGGTGGGAGCCCCTCATAATGGGCACTGCAGGTATACAGACCTGGGAACTCAGCTCAGGGATGGTGGGATGCCTCATAATGGGCACAGCAGGTATACAGACCCGGGAACTCAGCTCAGGGATGGTGGGATGCCTCATAATGGGCACAGCGGGTGTACAGACCCGGGAACATAGCACATGGATGGTGGGAACCCTTCATAATGGGTATTATAGCTGTGCAGACCCGAGAACTCAGCACAGGGATGGTGGGATACCTCATAATGGGCACAGCAGGTGTAGCACAGCACAGGGATGGTGGGGCCCCTCATAATGGGCATGATCGTTGTGCAGACCCGGGAACTCACAGGGATTTAACCATCAGAGTCCCTGAGAGACAGAAGAGACTGTCAGGTGGATTACGTCTCCAGCATCCAACAAGTACTGAAATATTCCATATGGCTAAAAGTATGTGGACACCAAAATGACTGAGTTCAGGAGTACAAAGCCAGGAGTACAAAGTCAGCTCCATAAAGACAAGGTGCGATGTGAAGGAACTGGTGTGTCCTGCACAGAGCTCTGACCTCAACCCTACTGAACACCATTGGGATTAGCTGGAATGGCCAATGGTGAGTCAGGTCTTCTCATCCAACATATCAGTACTCGACCTCACCAATGGGCACAAATTCCCATAGCCTTCCTAGAAGAGTGGAGGATATTATAGCCAACACAGGGGAGAAGGGACAACCCCATATCGATGCCCATGGTTTTGGAATGGGATGAAGCTCATACAGGTGTGATGATCAAACGTTTGCTCCCATAGTATATCATTTTTGGCAGACCTAAATCTTTTAAACTCTCTTGACTGGTAAACATAAATTGACATCATTCTTTAATGACATTAATGTATATCGTCAGATATCTACAAACGAGTTCCCACGTCTGCTCAGGAAATGAGAAGTCTGGCATTTGTATAACTTGGCAGGGCAGCCAGTGGTATGTCGGCTGCCATGTTAGGCTAATGGAGGCCTACAAGTGACAGGTGGCAATATCCTTTGATGGCGCTACTGGGCCAGACATCAGCTGTGTGCGGGGAAATGTCACCACCAACAACTCTGCTGGATTCGGAATGCTCTCAGCTTCGATAAGATTCTGGGGCGTTTGCATATTTATACGCGAGTGTTATTAAAGACTTCACAATGGGCAGTTCAAGTTTAATGGCCCCTGTAATTTATGTGCAACAATAACGGAGGAGCCGAACGCCACCTGAGTCCAGCTATGAATCCATTATAGTGGATCTAGCATCAACCACATTTTATGTGCGGCACTTCCAGGTATTATTTTACCTCTCCCAGAGATCACAATCCTCCACCACCCCCCAAGAAAAAACAAATTAATTTTTTTTTTTATAAAGCAGCTTTATACAAGGGGAAAAAAACAAAAAACCTCTCCTCTTTCATGTCCCGAGCTCCACATTATCTCCCCCTTCATGTCCCCAGCTTTCCGCTCCCGGACCCCATGTCGCCTTCCTTCATACTTCCAGCTCCCTGTCTCCCCCTTCGTGCCCGCAGCAGCTCTATTCGGCACTGGGCAGCAGTTCTGTGTGATGAGGGGGCGGGGATTACACCGCTCCCACTCATTGGCTGCTGCCCGGCTGCATGATACTTCACGCTGCGCCCGGAACCAGGTGAGGGGAGCAGCGTGAAGCATGTAGGGCCCAGGACAGGAGGAAGAGGTCGCGGGAATGACATTAGCGGTTAACGGGATGATAAATATCCTGGTAATCAGCGGTTACCAGGGGCCCCTTCTTCCTGTCCTGGGCCCCCTCCAAGTGGCGGAACTCCAGGGCCCGGTCGCGACCTCTGCGACCCTGGTAGTTCCGCCACTGGGTCCAGGGCCAGGTCGAGGCAAAGGCAGAAGAGGCACCATGCTGCGGTGAAAGCAGTGGGGCTGGGAGCCTCTATTGCCTTTGTATTGCACAGCCGCTTCCTGCACTGTGCCAGGACTGAGCCGTCAATCTGACAGCTCAGCCGTATAGATTACACTGGGAGATTGTGGCTCTCCCTGTGTAATCAGTAGCTCTGCTACGCTGTCAGTGTGACAGATTCCCGCTCTGTATCCGGAGCTCAGTGCTCTAGAGTTAAAGGAGAACTACGAGGTGAGTGATTTTCACTCAACCTCGTAGTTCGAGCCGACGTGTGACAATGAAACTGTCACACGTCGGTTGAATAGATCGGGAAGTGAGCGAACACATACCGTCGCTCACTCACTTCTCGATCATGTCCCTGCAGAGAGCTGTGACTGTCACTCACGGCTCCCTGAAGGGATTCCACCCCTCCCCGGTCCGATCCTCCAGCGCTGACTGGCGGAACGGACGGGGGAGGGGCGGGTACAGCTGGCTCTGCCTCTAGATAGGCAGAGCCAGCTGTCAATCACGCAGCTGGGTGGATCTCAACAGTAATGTCAGGATACAACCCGGCTGCGGCGGTCTCAGTATACTGCGAGCTGTAGCTCCCTATATACTGAGCTTTGGGTGACGGGAGGACGCTAGTATATGTCCTCCCTTGACCCTTAGGAGAACTATGGGGAAAAACACTTACCTCATAGTTCTCCTTTAAACAAAGCTCAGCACCCGGCTGTCACAGAGCTCAGATGATTACACAGGGAGATCATGTTCTCCCTGGAGAGCACGCTTTGGCATCCTAGCCTTGGGTGTCAGAGAACCTCGTTTGCCACCCCTCGAGAAGCTTATTTAATATTATGACAAATGGCAGCGGCTTCCCTTGCCTTTGGGGGTGGTGCACACTAATGGTGATTGGTGGCCTCTGCATCTGCCACTGGCCTGTGGTGGCCTCTACATCTGGCACTGGCCAGCATCCTGCCCAGCTCTCTAGCATCACTGGTTTCCAGGAGCTGGATGGGACACCAGCCAGAACGTCCCACTCAGCTCCTGGCAACCAGTGACATCACCAGAACACCAGCCAAGGCATCCCAGGTTGCTAAGAACTGGGTGGGGAGATTTGTAAGGGTCATGCACATCTCCTCGCCTGGCTCTTAGCAACCCGGGATGGTCTGGCCAGAAAGGGGGCGGCAGGCACAATGCAAACATTGTGCAGCAGAGTGACCATAGCGCTCTGCCTGCTGCCCCTCCACATAACCCAAAGAGTCAACCTGGGGCAACAGCTTCAGGCTGCCTCATTATAGGCACGGCCCTAACAAATGCGACAATAGAACTGGGAACACCTCAAGGTGGCCAGGAACACTGCAACACTCCCAGGTGGGTGGGATCAGTCCCTAGAACTGTGACCATTGAGGACATTTTCCAACCAGCTGCTCTGTGCAACCCCAATAGCAATTCCTCCCTTGTCATCTATGAACACAAACTGATCCTTGTTGCCATTGACGCATTGAGTGATTTCAAGGACAGCGGCAGATCCCTCACTTCTGTGAGTTAACGTCCAACATCATCAATAAAGGGTTCAAACCCCATTCTTTAAAGTGCAAAACCGCCGTGCCCATTGCACGGGCTTCCGCTACGCAAATCCGGAAACGTTGGTGGCAGCGGAAGTGAACTTTCAAATAATTTTAGATTTAATCATTTTAAGGGCTACAAGTCCCCGAGTCTCTCTTACATTCTTGTAGTGGCTACAGCGCCCGGAAACGACCGTCTCGCGTGAGATCTGCGTCCCTGCGCCGCGGCATTCAGTGCTGCCGGTGGCTGTCATTAACCTTGTCCCATAAATACTGCATACATATATACAAAGCGGGTGAAAGAAAAATGGCGACTGTGGAGGTGTGGCGACTGCATACGGAAAGGCGCTGCGTGCTGCGTTAGCGACGTGACTGAGCAATAGCAGGTGAATTTCTATGTGTCTTGTAGATGGTGGCATGCAATACGGATAATTGACAGCAGCTGCGATGGAGCAGGGATCATTTTTTTTTAATGATGCCACTGCCAAGGAATGCTTCTCTCATAGTATAGGCCTTTGGGAACCACCTTACATTCAATAGGCACCCGACCCCATGACATGGCAGCCTATATGTGGTCAATGCACTTAGTCAATTAAGAAGTCATATTGGCTCAATAGCCAAAGCGCTGAGACTGACCACATGATGTCATTTCATTGGGCACTTGTGAAAAGACTGGGGCCATATTGTCAGTTCCTGGGGGACTAGTGACATCATCAAGGCCATATTTCATCAATTCCCCAGTTGCCCCCGAAACCAATTTATCGCTCGCTGCTAACAAAGTGTTGACGTAGATAAGCCCAATCATAGTCACTTTACTAAAAAAAACACTGAATGTGATCTCATTACGTCAACCCTCTACGGGCTAATAACAAGACCGAAGCCATCTTGTTGCAAATCGATAGGAATGTGTTTTGTGACCATTTTGTCAATAGAGCACATAAATTGGTTTGAAACCCATGATCAGGGCCGGATTTCCCACAAGGCCCGGTCCCGGGGCAGCAGGGAGTAGAGGGGCAGCAGGGGTGTGGAATTCCAATCTCCCGATGCCCGGGACATGCAGTTCCGGGAGCCGGGTGGGTAGTTGTTTTCTACATGTAGCCCGGCTTTGGGCAAGCAGAGCTAAATGTGCAGCGGGGAATCTTGGCGATGTCGCCGAGCTCACTTGTATGCAGCCTGCAGGTCTGCTATTCTCCATGGGGGGTTGGTGGGTAGGGGGGGCACATTGAGGAACCTGGCCTTGAGGCAGCAGAGAGAGTAAATCCGGCCCTGCCTATGATGTCGCTGCTGCCTGAAATACAAGTCCGTCCCCCCATTAAAAAGGTTCCTCTACTTTTTTGCATTGCCACCATACATTTGAATGAATACATGCATTTTGTTAAACACCTTAGATCTTTTCATATAACCTGGCAATTCAAGCAAGTCTGAAAATATATCCTTTTCCCCCTTTCTCCCCTCTGTCCCCTGAGAGCTGTGCCAGGATTTCTTAAATGTCTATCAGATCAACTTTCCTGCTGGGTGGCTAATTAACACAGGAGAAGTTGGATTAAAAAAAAGTATCCCTGGAATCTTTTTAGATGTGCATGTCTCTAGCTTACAGTCTCCTGGTAGCATGCTACCAAGTCATATAACAAGCTTCCCTTCTGCATTTAACGTTTGTGGCTCGGAGCACCTGCTACAAACGCTTATCTCTCTTGAAATTCTTATAAAACATGATGGTTACGAGCTTTAGATACATCCAACACTTTTCAGAAAAAAGGACCCCCCCCCCCCCACTTTATCAGGCCGGTT
>NW_017306456.1:440326-450234 GCF_000935625.1 Nanorana parkeri
CCTTTCAAAAAAAAAGGCCCCCCCCCCCCCAACTTCTTCAGGACGTTTGTAAAAGAAACAAGATGGAGAACATTACAAAGCCTGAACTAAGGCTGAGTTAGGGCTGGTGTGTCCTAACAGGTTGTCTACATTGCTGCCAGGACACAGAAGCCCCAATTCCCCTGAAACCCAGGTACACCTAGCAGCTATAACCTATGGGCTACAGCAGGGGGGTGAAACAACAACCTTCCAGCTGTTGTGGAACTGCAAGTCCCATGAGGCATTGCAAAACTCTGACAGCCACAGGAATGACTCCCACAGGCAGATACATGATGGGATGTGTAGTTAAAGCACAGCCGGAGGCCTGGAGTTGCCTGACCCTGATCTACAGAAACTAGCCAGATGCATGCACATCTAAAGTGATGCTGGAATACTTTCTATTAAATATGGCCAGACTGGTCTCTCCTCCCCATTTCCCCCTGACCTCCTCGTGTTTTCTGCCAGGGCACTCCTGGCATGTGTAGAAGAAGAAACTTATTTTCAAGACTGCAAGCTGCTGCCATTGATTCAAACATTGATAGCAAGCCACAAAACAGTCACATTTACTGTGTATCCAGAAGGTGCCCTTATCCAAAAACTCTACTCTTTTAGTCTCCTGTCTTGCCTCCGATTTAACATCACCCCCACAGCAAGGAAGATAATCCTTATTGTCCCTAAGTCTCTGTCCTCCAAGCTTTTGTGTTCACCCTCATGTCTGGCCCATCGGCCCTCCTGAAAAGAACCACCGGGCGTCACGCTGTTGACGGCTGGGTGATGCTCTTCTGGCTGGAACTCTTCCGACTCAAGACGAAGGTTGAGGAGGTGCTCTTCCGGCTGGCGCTCAGGTCGCTGGCCTGCTGCTTGGACTTCAGGTATCGCGCTGAGCAGCAGAGGAAACGTTGCAGGAGGTCGTGGAAAAGGTGTCCGGTGAAGAGCATGTAGATCCAGGGGTTGCAGCAGCTGTTCAGGCTCCCCAGGAGCATGGCGATGATGAACAAGGAGGCTGCGAGAAACAGAGAAGGAGAATAAGTTTGGTTGAGGTGTAGGAGGCAAACATCATAATTAGAAGGTAGAAATGTGTAATGTTATAGATCAACAGAGAATGATGAGGTGACAAACAGATACCAAGTTACATTATTAGAAATATTTCATTGAAAATTTCCACCTTCCACAGAGGACAGTCGGGCACAAAAAAATGAGATATTTAGGAACTGAAGGAATGACTCGGAGAAGCTACAAAACATCTTCAACATTAGAGAACGAGTCCAGTTGGATGTGACCGACTACCTCAGCTTTATACCACTACCAGCAAAATACGCCCCTTCCTCACCAATAAAACCGCAAAATTACTCATCCACTCGCTTGTTATCTCCCGTCTTGACTATTGCAACTCCCTCCTCATTGGCCTACCTCTACACAGGCTCCTCCCCCCTTCAGTCTATCATGAATGCTGCTGCTAGACTCACTCACCTTGCCAACCGCTCAATGTCTGCAACCCCCCTCTGCCAATCCATGTACTGGCTTCCATCCCCCGCCCCCCCTCTGTCAATCCCTACACTGGCTTCCAAAAGCCCAAAGGATAATATTCAAAATACTAACAATCCCTTACAAAGCCATCCACAACTCTGCCCCCGGCTACATCTCAAACCTGGTCTCAGAGTATCACCCTAACCGCCCCCTCCGCTCTTGAAAAGACCTTTTACTTTCCAGCTCCCTCGTCAACTCCTCCCATGCTCACCTCCAGGACTTCACTAGAGCCTCTCCCATCCTATGGAACTCTCTACCCCAACCTGTCCATCTATCTCCCACTCTGACTGCCTTTAGGCGATCCCTTAAGACTCATCTCTTCAGGGAAGCCTATCCCAGCTCAAACTAACCACTCAACCATCACGTTCTCATACAATTCACCCCCACACAGCTACCTCCTCATGCACCACTTGCCCCTCCTTACCATCTTGTCTTGAATTGTATTGTGATTGTAATGTCTTCCTTATATTGTAAAGCGCTGCGCAAAACTGTTGGTGCTCTATAAATCCTGTATAATAATAATAATAGTGTATACACCCCAAAATAACTGCCAATGTGTCCCTGAAGGATCTCATTTATCCAGTTATGGTATAAGCTAAACCATGACCTGGATAAATGAGAACCTTCACAGCCAAACTGGCAATTATTTCGGGGTGTATACACTAAAACTAGTATAGGAACTGAACAAGTGCCTTAGAAAAGCTGTGTAGCATCTTCAACATTACAGAACAAGACCAATTGGATGCGACCAACTACTGCTAGCTACACCATGACCTGGATACATGAGAACCTTCACAGCCACATTGATAATCATTTGGGGGTGTATGCCCTGAAACTGGTGCACGAACTGAAGAAGTGGCTTGGAGAAGCTATGAAACATCTTCAACGTTGCAGAACCAGGCCAGTTGGAAGTGACCACTACTAGCTACACCACGACCTAGATAAGTGAGAAGCTTCACAGATACATTGGCAATCATTTTGGGGTGTACACCCTCAAACTGGTGCTGGAACTGAAGAAGTGCCTTGGAAAAACTACAAAACGGCTTCAACACTACAGAACGAGACCAGCTAGATATGACCAACTGCTACTAGCTACACCATGACCTGGATACATGAGAACCTTCACAGACACATTGGTAATCATTTGGGGCATGTATGCCCTGAAACTGGTGCAAGAACTGAAGAAGTTTCTTGGAGAAGCTATGAAACATCTTCAACGTTGCAGAACCAGGCCAGTTGGAAGTAACCACTAGCTGGATAAGTGAGAAGCTTCAAAGACAAATTGACAATTAACTTGGGGTGTGCACCATGAAACTGGTGCGGGAACTGAAGAAGTTGCTTGGAGGAACTACAAAACGTCTTTAACACTACAGAACGAGGCCAGTTGGATGGGGCTAAATACTACGAGGTATACTATGACCTGGAGAAATGAGAACCTTCACAGAGACATAGTTAGGACCAAAGCTTTCACCTTGCATAGCCAAAACTGGGCCATGGCCAAAGCTGATCCAAAAGACATCATGAGAAGTTCTTAACAGTTGGATAGTTCTATGAACTCTATGACCAGCTTCAGACATGAGTCACTCCCGGCTACAAACCCATGGACCTTACAAACCATAGAATGCTAATTCTTTATTCCAAAGCAGCATAACAACGACAAAAGGCCGTCACAGGTACACAACGTTTCACAGGAATATGCTTTACATTCAATTCAGAGGAAAACAAGACAACGTACAGCTCGAGGAAATGTTTCCAAGGTCAGCCATCTGCGGGGACTCTTCTTAGAAACACAATCCTCCAAGGGGAAGATATGAATGCAAAGAGCACATAATATTGGCAGTTCTTATTGCTGCGGGGGTTTGATATTTGTACAGTGATTAAGAGGCATTAGTGAACAGCGATAATACATCTGCATAATATTATATAATATGCGGATTAAACTGAATAATATGCTGTTTGCAGGAAGATTTATGTGCGTCGTGTACAGACCGCATTCCTTCCTTTATTGAAAGGGGCGTCGGGAAAAAAACGTACGTGAGGCCCAAAGGTGGGTTCCAACCTGAACAATGAAAGCTGGACAATGAAACTTTGTATGTTCTGGGAAAGCAATAACATTTCTTATCTTTATAAGATCCAGGAAATGCGGGGCGCAGGCGGTCCTCTGATAATCTCTATGGTCTCTACTGCGAAAAGGTTAGAAGCATAGAATTTCACGTAGACAGCCATTGGCCGGGCCCTTCCTGTGAGCCCTAAATTGATCCCGTGATTTGCCCGTAAACAGTTCTCGGTTCACTTAAAGGATAAATTCACCAAAAAATTAAAAGGTGAGCCACCTGACAACACACTCTCCACCCCACACCGGATCCGGCTTCGCTTAGCTACTGCAATCAGGATCTCCCACTGCCCTCGCCAACCGCAATATCGGTCCAGGCACTTTAAAACTTCACTGCACAGCCCCGGAAGCTATGGAGCGACATGATGGTTGCAATGGCCAGCGGTCATTGGTCAGCGCGGCCATGTGACCACAATGACCAATGCTGTCACAGAAGAAAGAAGACTCAGAAGAGTTTCCCAATGGTTATTGATAGGGTCACTATCCCACCTCAACCTAACCACTGAACCATCACATTCTCAAACAATTCATCCCCACACAGCTACCTCCTCATGTATCCCTTCCCCCTCCCTTTTAGATTGAAAGCCCGCAGGGGCAGGGCCCTCCTTACCATCTTGTCTTGAATTGTATTGTAACTGTTATGTCTTCCTTATAATGTACAGCGCTGCACAAACTGTTGGCGCCATATAAATCCTGTATAATAATAATAACAATAATAATAATTGATTGTGATCGGCCAATGCCCCCTTGCATACACCAGGGACATGCGGTCAGGGGAGGCAGGTGGGGGCGGAGCCTCACCTAGAATTATGGAGGAAAAAGCTGTCAGCTTCAAGTCTGAAGCTGACAGCTTTTTCTCCATTCAGATCGGCCTCTATCAGGTTACAGAGCAGGGAAATCCTCTCCCTTGTGTAACCTGTCATGGATGAAGCGCTTGCCTGTTAATTACAGGCAGCGCTGCATCCGGCTTTTGACACGTAGTTAGTGAGGGACAGGGTGGCTCCTCCCTTCCTCCTTCACAATAGCTTGGGGAGGGTTGTGGGCGGGGCTTCGTCCTGTAGGGGTGGGGCTTCGTCCGGCAGAGGGCGGGGAATGCCTCACCAGGAACATGAGGTGCCACACGTCACTGGCATACACTCACCTATCCTTTTAGCTCCCTGCCATGTCGTTCATCCACCACTGTGATGTGAAAATCCTAGAGCTTGCAGATATGGAGAGCATATTACATACTACCCTTCCCTCCCCACAATGCGCCAATCACCAGGACCTAGGTGCGGTCATGTAGTTTCATTTTAAACGAAATTCAGATGATTTTAAATTTCGTTGAAAGAACATGCGGATTCGTTTGCATTCGGCCTCATTAGAATTCAGACCTTCGGATGCATCTGAATGTCCCAATGGGCGAAATTTCATCTGAATTTGCATTCGGAAGGAAACCAAATTCACATGTGTCTGTGAAGGTTCATTCATCCAGCCAGTGGCGTAACAATCACCATAGCAACCCAGGCGGCCGCTATGGGGCCCGGGCACAGAGGTGCCCGGCCAGATGCCGTGTGGGCCGCCTGGGTCGCTATGGGATCCTCTGCTGGCGGCTTTCACTGATGGCCGAAGAAGCTATGGGGCCCTGTGATTTCTAGTTACGCCCCTGCATCCAGGTCATGGTATAAATGTAAAAAATAAATCAAGGCAACTGGACCTGCTGTATTTTTCTTGAAGACGTTTCGTTGGTCATCCGACTAGCTTTCTCAAAGCTCTTTTCGCTTTAGAGAGAGCTAGTCGGATGACCAGCGAAACGTCTTCAAGAGAAATACAGCAGGTCCAGTTGCCTTGATTTATTTTTTACAGATAGGAACTGACATGTCTAATTTAGGGTACATAAGATGAGACGCTTGGACATCAATGCACAATGACACTCCCTTGCCGGTGACCTGTAGATGGCAGTGCGGTTCCACTGACGGAAGTTCAAGCATTTTTTTTTTTTCTCTTTTAATCTCCAAAGTGCCCACAGGGACACAGTGAGCTGAGAGGGAGCGTTAAATGGAAGAGAACTGTACTTTGCACGGCTGCCACATATAAATATGTAACCGCCTAATTAATAACAATAAAGCAGATTGCACTCTAATAATCATGTACAGAGGCGGACAGACGAAGAGCATAATAAACTGGAGCGAGGTGATTACATGGTGGTGGACGACTGATTTCTTAGATACATTTAGAGAACACACATGGAAAGCATAAAACCCCTGACCAAGAGTATCAATAAAAGTTCTATGTCAGGGCCGGTGCACACCTAGGCGATTTATCGCGCGGTTTGAGTCGCGCAAAACACAAATTCGCATTGAAGTCAATGGAGGCTGCTCACACCTTTGCGGTTTGTCACGCGACCAAAATCGCCTGTCGCTGGAAAAGGTGCAGAAGCTGTTTTCCAGCGGTTGCCGCGCAGTTTGGGTCCCACAGACATCTCTATGCGTTCACGATTGGGGTTATAGTAAACACACTCTGTCCTCATGTTATGAATGAACAGAAACACTCAGTATTAGGGTTGCACAGATACCAAGTACAGTACTCGGTACAAGTACGAGTACATGTACCGATGCTTTTGAGCTCCAAGACTAGACTAGAGAAAAACTCCAAAGTTAGGAGGCGGCTGTCATTTGTAAGGAGCACACGGAGCTCCCGGGATTTGTACATCTCTGTTATAATGTACGATTTTGTTTTTATAAACATATATAAGGAATGCACAGATACCAGTTTTGCGAGTACGAGTACTGGTACATTTTTGTTTATTGTCATGTGACAGTTTTTCAAAAACAATACAGACTAATGATTTCAGGACAGCGGTGGAGCGCCAGAGCCCGGTCCCAGCTGCCACCGCTGCAACCCTGGTAGTTCTCATGAAAATGCCAAGTATCTGCACTGGTACTCGAAAAGTATCTGTGCATCCCTACTCAGTATAGAGGATTCCTGTACATTGATAACAGGGGCTGCGGAAAAACTCTGTGTGTCCCTGAGGACTCCGTGTCCTCAATCTCTTATTCTATTTTAAAAATGGAAATATCAGGGGTCTGTTTAGACCCCAATATTTCCCCGAAGCCCCTAAAAGTAAAGTAAAAAATTAAAATATTTTAAAAAAATGATAAATAAATAAAAATAAATATTAAAAAAATGTAAACGTTTATAAATAAAAATGATATTTTTTTGGAAAAAGTTAAAATAAAAAACATTTTCGGTTTTGGCCTGACATTTTTTTTTTAAATTTCGGTTTCGTTTCGGAGGGCAACCAAACTCATCAAAGGCATGGAGGACCAGAGCTATGAGACACGTCTACTAAATTTAAATACGTTCACGTTGGAAGTAAGAAGATTAAGGGGGGGACATGATTTTCATGTACAAAATGTTCTATAGTCATAGCGACATTAGCAACAAACTCTTTAAGGTTAATTCCGTAACAAAGACTAGAGGACACCACCTGAAACTGGTAGAAAAAAAATTCAAACACAAGGGGCGAAGGGGGTTCTTCTCAGTTTGAGCAGTTAGGGTCTGGAACTCGCTGCCACATGCAGTGATCTCAGCTAAGAGTGTGGCATCATTCAAGAAGCTCTTGGACGATTTCCTGGGAGACCGTAATATACAGGGGTAGAGGTACTCTTAAGAACGAGATGACTCAAGGACCTATACACACACACACACACACACACACAATAGGTTGGACTTGATGGACTTATGTCTTTATTCAACCTCAAATACTATATAACTATGTTTCGGTTTTGAGAATTTTCATTTCGGTGCACCTCTAAAAAAAAAATCATCCTATTTACAACTTTTTGTTTTAGAAAACTTCTACAGTTTTGCTTCAGTCAGAATTCTGAGACTGCAATTATTTTGTAGTAAGAGTAAGTTGTAATACGTAGGAGAGAATAAATGTTAGCTACTGATTGTAATAAATAACATTGCGGAATGCTGATCCGGGATGTTATCCAATTGACTTCAGGGATCAGGAAAACATTCTTCCTTGTTGAAGCAACTTGGAAATGTCTGTCTTCCGTTGGATCTACTGCGGATTGCCGATTATTTCGCTTCGGCTGATGTGTAATTGTCTTATTTTTAACTCAATATGTAACTATGTAAAAAAAAAATATAATTTGTTATTCCATGACCATAACTTCTGATTAGGGATGCACCGATATATCGGCCGCCGAAACATATCGGCCGAAAATGGCACTTTTGGCATAATGCCGAAAGAGCCATGTTTCGGCCCATACATCGGCGCATCCCTGGTTTGTTTTCTCCCCGCTGGGCGCTGCTCTGTGTTCCAGCGCGGAGAAAAGAAAGTGACAGCCGGCCGAGCGCTGCAGGACGAGAACGCTGTGAGCGGCCGGCATCTCTCCTCCCACACCGCTCAGCCGCCTATCACAGTCCGGCAGAGCGGTGGGGGGGCGGAGACAGCGCTGTCACAGGAGGCTGGGCTCTCCTCTCTACACCGCTTGATCAGCCTCCTGTGACAGCGTGTCAGAGAGAAAAGCAATGTACACACACTCAGCGATCAGTGATCACTGAGTGTGTGTACATAATTGAGGATATGGTATGTTAACTATATCCTCAATTATGAATGAATGGGAGTGATCTACATCTCCTCCTGTCCATTCATAATTGTAGTTAGTAGTTATAGTAAACAAACAATATTCTCATGTTATCAATGATCAAGAACACTCAGTATAGAGGATTCCTGTTCATTGATAACAGGGGACACAGAAAAAGAGATTGAGGACTCTGTGTGTCTTTTTCTATTTTAAAAGGGAAATATCTTTTTAGACCCCTAATATTTCCCCGAAGCCCCTAAAAGTCAAGTAAAAAATAACAATATTTAATAAAAAATGAATTAATAAATAAAAATGAATATAAAAAATTGAAAAATATTTTTAAAAAATTGAAAAAATAAAAAACATTTTCGTTATCGGTTTCGGCCTGACATTTTTTTTTATTTCGGTTTCGTTTCGGTTTTAAAATTTCCATTTCGGTGCACCTCTACTTCTGATGGCACCCACAGTCAAGAGACAGTTTACAGCTGGACCTGTTGAAGACCAGCAGAGACCTCTCAGGAGAATAAAGCAGAGATGTCGGGATTCCAGGTCCAAGAGTTACAGTTTTGACCAAAATAATCCAGCACCAGGACATGTCTACAGTTTATTCCGCAATCCACTCTCGGTACCCATATATGTTTCGGCAAGCTGAAGGTTAATACTTACTGAAGCCAAAGAAATATCTTCAAAGAACCCCTCACCCCCCAATACCTGATGACCACCTCTAGTCATTCATCTGAGATTAAAACCAGAATATTGTATTACCTAGCCCCACGGCACTTTCATATAACGCCTAGCAGGACATAATCTCTTCATTTGATCTACTATGCTCAGCCCCCGAACATCGGTGTTCTCAAAGCATTTCTCTATTTCACTGATTCTTCTGTTTAAAACCAAAGGCTTCCCCCTAAAATAGGAGACAGTCTCAAGATAGTATGTGTCTGAAAGAGTCCCAATGACCTAAAGCAGTCTTTCTCAACCTGGGTGCCTTCTGGCCTCCTCAGGGGTGCCTCAAAATCTTGTGATGGTGGGACTCTGATGTGAAGTGGGGATTCTGGTATCAAGGGGGAACTCTGATCTAAAAAGTGATGGGGGTAGGGGGGCTCAGATGTGAGGAGGGGTTTCCGGTGTTAAGGGGAGCTACTGATATAATTAGGGAGCTTCTGATATAGAAAGTACTCCTGATGTGAAGTAGGGGCTTCTAATGGGAGGCCTTAATATTTTATCATGGTGGGACTCTGATGTGAAGGGGACTGAGGACTTGGGGGAAATGGTGGTCCTGATTTAAAGGGGGGACTTTGATATGAAGGGGGGGACCCTTCAGCAAGATGGCAGCAAATCAATCTTTAAAGTTCATGTTATTTTATATTATACTAATTCTAAATATATCTTCTTTAAATAGTATTTCGAAGGGTCATCACAGACACATGTGATAGTCTACTACAGACCGTACAATCCACATTTGTTACGTCAACATGCAATATCAATATACATCTCAGATCCAACCAGAACGTTTTGTTTTGCTTTGGATAGAGCAAGGAAGGGTTAACACATCTGTCAGGTTTTAAATTCCCATCCTTACTTCCTGTTATTGGAAGTAACACACTTCCTTTCCTAGGGTGACAACGCTGACTCACTGTACCTATAGATGACCAGCGTAGTCACCATAA
>NW_017306456.1:450645-451609 GCF_000935625.1 Nanorana parkeri
CCCCCCCCCTCAATTAGATGGAAAAGTGTTTTTTTTTCAGTTCACAGAGGAAAGCTGATAAGGCTGATGACATTGATTGTGATATGAGTTCCTGCCTGCAGGAAGTTACAAGGACACTGGATTTCTATCAGGATCAACAGATATTTTTCTTACTTGCAAAAAAAATGTTCTTACATAGTTACATAGTATTTGGGGTTGCATAAAGACATACGTCCATCAAGTCCATTTAGCTGGCCGGCGACTGCCAGAGGATCTCGACACGCGCGGCACCTCTGCCAGTCGCCGGCCACCTAAATTAGGACTCCCACCTGGAGCTCCTCCCACCGGACCAGCGATGACTCGCCGCTGCTCTCCCGCACCGAAGGTAAGTGAAGAAAAAATAAATAAAACATAGCGCAAGCATCGGGGCATTTTGACAAGTACAAGTACTCGTCAAAATGCCCTGTTTTTTCCGCCCTCACCCTGCAGCGCCCTCAGCGCCTGACCATTGAACATCTTGTACATGAAAATCATATCCCCCCCTTAATCTCCTTAATTCCAGCGTGAACATGTTTAAGTTCAGAAGCCTCGTCTCATAGCTCTGGTCCTCCATTCCCCTAACTAGTTTGGTTGCCCTCCGCTGGACTCTCTCCAGTTCAAGGACGTCCCTTCTCAGTACCTGAAAAAACAAAAAATGAATGCAGCCGTCACATCTAAAGACTGGTCAGCTGCCATATATTATAGTTTTGCTCCTGGGTTTAGATACGCTTTAATCTGGCCAAAACCCCAACAAAGGAATCATAAAAATGATATATTACCATTGAAAACAACTGGATATAAATATCACTTCTGAGCATTGTTAATGTTCTCCAACTCCCTGCCAATGACAAGTGGAAAAGGAAGGACAAGGGCAAAAAGTTGAATATTTATTACACTCACTTCACTGTCATAAACCATCTGACAACGGAACATAAATATTTATTTT
>NW_017306456.1:451632-453243 GCF_000935625.1 Nanorana parkeri
AAGGGGCGGCAAGCAGCGCCCCAGGGGGGGGGGGGGGGGGGTCATCCTCGCACCCAGCTACTCTATGTGGTCTGAAGGTGGTGGAGGGGGCAACATCAGTCAGGACGTTGCCAATTGGCAGCCATCCCCTCCAGCAGGATATCAGACACAACCTAAAATCTTATAAAGATCTCGCAACTTCCGTGACTTCCCGACCCCCTGACAATATCAGGGGTGATAAGTGAAACAATACGACTGGAACCGAATAGGAACTGATAATACTTGACTGATAAGGTGTGTGTGAGGCTTGGAGCCAAGGTGGACTGGAACATGGATGGCTTTAAATAGAACCCAGAATAGATGTCCTGTTTCCCACGACAAAGAGCTGGGTGGGGGGATTGTAGATATTCGGCGCAGATAGGCAAGAATTGGGTTTCAAGGGTGTAGCGGCAACATGGCATCATAAATGATTCTGCTGCTCCAATAAAGTTGCTACTAAAGTTATTTTGAGATTAAAAAAACAAAAACACAGTTCAGTTGAACTATATAAATTGTAAGCATTTTAACAAATGTATTGCAGATCCTTACCTGGAGCAGGGACCTCAGGGGAGGCAGGTGGGGGCGGAGCCTCACCTATTACTATGAAGGAAAAAGCTGTCAGCTTCAAGTCGGAAGCTGACAGCTTTTTCTCCATTCAGAACGGCTTGTTACAGGTTACAGATAAGGGAAATCCTCCCCCGCTGTGTAACCTGTCATGGACGGAGCGCTGCCTGTTATTTAGAGGAGGTGCTGCATCCGGCGTTTGACAGGTAGTTAGGCTGCACAGCGGCGGGCTGCCCCACTGTTTGTGTAACCTAACTAGTGAGGCAAGTGCTGTCACAGCCTCTACTCTTTGTTAGAGGCGTGAGCTCTGTGGATGGTTTGGACCAATGGCAAAAAGCCATTGGTCCAAGCTGTCCAATCAAAAAACAAACAAACAGTGAGGACATCCATCTCGATGCCTCACCAGTGACAAGCAAGGGAGGGACAGGGAGGCTCCTCCCTGTCTCCTCCCTCAAACTAGAGTGGTGACCGAGTTGGGGCTTCAGCGGGCTTGGGGCAGAACTGTGCGTGCTGGGGGCGGGGCTGGGGAATGCCTCACCCAAATCAGAAGGTACCGCACATCACTGACTTGGAGGTATAAGCCTTGGCCAAGGCTGTCCCTATAATGAGGCAGGGTGAGGCTGTTGCCTCAGGTGGCATCTCTTTGGGTCACATGGGGGGAGGGCAAGCAAAGGCTGCTGCCCCCTTTTTAGCCAGAGTGTGCCAGGTTGCTAAGAGTCGGACGGGGACATGTGTAAGGACAATACACATCTCCCCTCCCAGCTGTTAGCAACAGCACTGTGGCCGGTGTCCCGCTCCGCCCCTGACAACCAGTGACTCCTTTGGTTGCCAGGAGCTGAGCAGGATGCTCTAGCCAGCATCGCGGTCCAGATCTTGGCAACCAGTGATGTCACTTGTTGCCAGGAGCTAAGCGGGAAGCTCTGGCCAGCAACCTGTCCAGCTACAGGCAACCAGTGATGTCGTTGAGGTGGTTGAGGTGGGCGTTGCACCACCTGGATGCCAGCCAGAGCACCGTTAGTGTGCATGCCC